>NW_020450939.1:0-3709 GCF_003343035.1 Apteryx rowi
GACCAAACCCGGCCGCCGCTTCTCCCGCTTGCTGCCCTCTCGCTCGCTCGGCTTTCGCCCCGGCCCGCCGCCAGCCCGCGTGTGTCCCCCCCTCTGCCTCCAGCTTCGCCGCGGCCGAGCCACCGTCACCAGCGGGGGATTTCGGCGGGCTGGTTCCCCGGGGGGGGGGCCAGCGGCGGCACGTTCGAGCTGAGATAACCCGGGATTTTCTGAAGCGGTCCCGGGCCCGGCGAGAGGCGGGAATGCTGCTTTCCCACGTCCGTCTGTCTGTCTGTCTGCCCGGGGAGGGGGTTGGTTTGGGGGGGGGGTTTTTGGGGGTTGTTCATAAGGATGGCAGTAATGTTTAGAGGGGGGGTCGGGTGGGGGGGGCTCTTGGTCACCGTGGGCTTTTTGTCATTAAAGGTCACCCGTGTCGGAATTAAACCGAGCGTGCTCTCGTCTTTGGCTGGATGCGTCCCGGCCACCGCGGAAAATTGCGGATACAGGAAGGGTCCGCGGGCGCGGGGATGAGGCGGAGACAGGAAAAGCCGCGCAGGGGAAGGTGCTTTTTAGGGAAACGGCAATTTCCTGCCAAACGGAACCTTTTCAAGCCGAATCTGCTTTGGTTTCGCCCCAAAACACCGGCGGGAAGGAGCGGCCCCCTCCGCCCCCGGCTGCAGCGCCCCGCGACGCCCGGCAGGCGGCGCTGCCCGCGGGGGGGGGGCGCGGGGGGGGGCGGAGCCTCCGAACGTTCGCGCGCCGACGCGGCGGGGAAGGGGAGGGAGCCCCGCGTTGTGACGTCACAACGTGGGGGGCGGGGCCGGCGGCCGAGCTGCTCCATTGGCGCCCGGCGGGTTCATTCATAAAAAGAGGGCGGCGCTGCCGGCGCGGGAGCCGGTGCCCCGGCAGGTAAGAGCCTGGCTCGCCCCCCCCCTCCCCCCCGGGCCGGGCTGCCGTGGGGGTGGGGAGGCACCGCCATTGCCGGGGGGGGGGTCTATTCCGAGCTGGGAGGGGGGGGCTCGGGTTGCTTTGCCGTAAACAGCGGTTTGGGCTTGCAGGCCGCTCCCGGAGATGCCCCTGCCTGAGGTCTAGCGCTACGGGATCAACGGACTGGGGTGCCGTGCTCTTACGAAGGACCATGTGCCCCCCCCTCGGTCCGATGAGATCCCGGGGGGGGCGTTACGGGAGCCCTGAGCCGTGATCGCGGCGCCGTTCGAGCTGGCTCCCCTTCTCCTGGYGGACCACAACCAGGCAAAGCTCTGGGTTTGGGCTGTCAGCGCTGCTGGCTCCAGCCGCTGGTGCAGGATGCGACCCCGGCTGTGCTCGGGGGGGGGCTGAGCCCCCCCGGAGCGGTGCAGAAGGCAACGTGCCCGTTCCCCTGCCAAAGGCCTGGCCTGGACCGCGCGCGACTAGTAAAGGCTCGGGCCACTGCCCTGGAAGGGTAAAAGTGCTTCACGCTGGGCTTAAACCGTAGCTTTATCGGTGACATCGGGGCTTGCAGAACCAGTGCCCAGAGGCATCTCCGCCGCTCCTGTCCCCGCTGGTTCCAGAGCGGGAGCAGCCATCCCGGCACCGCGGTCACCGGCGGCTCGGCGTGATGCGGTGCCAGGTGTCACCCCTGGGCTGGGAGCCTTCGTCCAGCTGGCGGCTTCATGCCAGGGTGGGGGCTCTAGGCGAAACGCCTTGACCTCGTTTTCGGCATGGTTTTCTGGGGCCGCCTCGCCGTAGCAAGGATCTGGGGAGCGGAAAGTCGTCGCCCTGCTCCTCAGGAGTAATTCCAAAGTTTTTGTTGCAACAAGCAAATCCCTACAGCCCTTGCCGGTTCCTATGACGAACCGGGCAGCAAAACCAGCCTTCCCCTCCACGACCGCCCCAGCACAGCGACGGTGCCGGTGCTGGCCGAGCTCTCCATAGCTCAAAGGATGGAGATTCCCCTTATCCAGTTGCTCGCCCATCTTCCTAAGGAGACTTTTTCCTAGGATCTGATGAGCTTCCCTTGTTCCTGCTTGTGCTCTTGCCTCTTGTCCCATCACTGTGCCCTTCCGAGAAGGACCTGGCTCCGTCTTCTCTGCACCATCCCGGCAGGGAGCTGCAGACAGCAATAAATCCCCCGTCGCCTTCTCCTTTCCAGGCTGAACAGAGCCACCTCGCAGCCTCTCCTTGCGCCTCCTGTGCTCCAACCTTCAACCACGTTGATGGTCTCCACTGGACTGGCTGCAGTCTCTTGTGTGCAGTTTGGGGCTCCCCCAGTAGAGGATCCAGATGTGATCTGAAGAGTTTCACAGAATGGTTGAGGTTGGAAGGGACCTCTGGAAATCATCTGGTCCAACCCCCCCCCGGCTCAAGCAGGGTCACCTGGAGCACATTGCCCAGGACCATGTCCGGATGGCTTTTGAGTATCTTCAAGGATGGAGACTCCACAACCTCTCTGGGCAACCTGTTTCAACCCAGCTTTCCCTAAAGGCCCTACGCTGGCTAGAAAGAGCCCTGCTGCCTGCAAGGGTGACGTAGGAGATGGAGCGGGGAGAGGAACCCATCAAGGTGCAGCCCATTGGGCTGGACCAGGCTGTGTCCGTGGTGTGCTGGGCCCCTCCTGCTGCCTCCCAGCATCTCCCCTTGCTGGGATGAACGCACAAGCGTAATTAGCTGCATCTCGCACCGTTGGTGCTGGAGACTTTAATTAGGCTGCTGCAGACCAGCAGGAGGAGGGGGTGCGCTTGGAGAATGCGGTCATCCAAAGCTGCAGAGGATCTGGCAAAGGCTTATCACAGCTCTCTGCTGCCTCTGGACAGTCTCACCACTGTCAGCGGTCTCYAGGGCAAGAGGGGAGCTCCAGGCCTTGGTGAGAGCCAGCCGGAGGTCCTGTGTGCCCCAAAACCAGGGTGGCCAGGTGCTGGCTGCCCTGGGGAGCAGGGGTCTGGGGTTGTTGCAAAGGAGGTCCCACATGGACCTTGGTCACTGCTGGCCAAGAGGGACCCAGTGACCCAGGAGTGAGCAGCCTGCAACACTGGGGTGAAGCCCTGGTAGATCTTGAGTATGTAGATGGAAGGATGATGGAAGTAGGAAGAGATGCYACCAAAAGAGGCCCCAGACCATCTTACCGCCGGTTCCCTCAGGTGGGGAGACGCTGCTTCCCGGCAGCCCAGACCTCACTGGGGTGGGGGGAAAGCAGGAACGAGCTGAGGCTAAAACACCCCGGAGAGTGGTGCTGGGGCAGAGCAGCACCTTTAGCCGTGTGCCCTTCCCGCACGGAGCTGACCCGAAACCCGGAAAAGCCGCTTTCCGAAGCGGCTAAGCAGAAATGTGGGTTTTTTTCCGTTGTTTCCCGTGCGCCGGGATGACGAGCCCTGGCGTTAGGTTGGTGGGTCCACGCGTGATGGGGAGGAGGGTTTTTATCCCCCCCCAACCCGAAACCGAGATACGCACCTGGGCTTTGCTCTGCCACTGTCCCCCCGGGYGCCCTTGGTCATGTCCCTTAACCCTCCCTGCCACCGGGCTTCAGTCCCGTTAMAGGCTACGGCCCGGCCGAGCCCTGCCGAAATTCCTCCCCTTTGCAGCGTGCCGGCTCTTGTCCGACGGAGCTGCCGGCGAGGCTTCGCGGCTGCCCCGGGGGGGGGCTCTGTTTGGTTCGAGGGGGGATTTTCCCCTCCAATTTTTCCCTCCTTCTCTTCTCTCTGTCCCGCAATCTTCCTTCAAACCAAGCAGCGAGGCGGAGGCGATGCTGAGGCCA
>NW_020450939.1:5534-6468 GCF_003343035.1 Apteryx rowi
GGTGCTAATGCAGAGGCAGATGCAGGTGTGCATGCAGGTGCGGGTGCAGTTACTGCCGTGGGTGCAGGTGCAGTTACTGCTGCGCATGTGGGTGCAGTTACTGCCGTGGGTGCAGGTGCAGGTGCAGTTACTGCTGCGCATGTGGGTGCAGTTACTGCCGTGGGTGCAGGTGCGGGTGCAGTTACTGCTGTGCGTGTGGGTGCAGTTACTGCCGTGGGTGCAGGTGCAGGTGCAGTTACTGCTGCGGGTGCAGGTGCGGGTGCCGTTACTGCTGCGCATGCCCACGCACCCACGGAAACGAGGCTAGAAGCGCACGCGCGCCCGAGCACGCAGCCGTACCAAAGCACCCACGCGTCTCCTGTCGGGTGCACGTGCACCCTTGGGTGCTCGCTGCACCCTGCGGCGCCCGATCGGAGCCCGCACCGGCTTGCAGGGCGCCCAGCTCCGCCAACCGCCTCCGCCAGGCTGAGGCCGCCCAGCTCGTGACAGCAGTGACGCCTGACGCCGACGTCCCCCCTCCCCAACACCCCCCCCCCACCCGGGCGGCGAAGATGCAGCCAAACCCTCGCGGCCGCTCGGGGGGTTTGGGGGGTTGTTGTCGGGGTGGGTTTTTTTTTTTGGAAACATTTTAATAGTTATCGAATGTTCTACATCTTACAGTAAATATCGTACGGTTACAAACTCGCGGCTGAAACCCGTCAGGGAGCTCGAGCACGACCTGCTCTTCCGACCGGAACGGCGACGGGGAAAAAAAAACAAAACAAAAAAAACACCCACTGCCCCCCCCCCAAAAAAAATCAAATCAAAATGATAAAGCAAACCCCAGGTTGACGCTTCGTATCCACACGCGGAGGCTGCGGCTCTCGGCGGCGCTTCGGGCCCTATCGCACCCTTGAGGCTCAAACTTGGAAGACGTGTTGGCTTTTTCTTTTTT
>NW_020450939.1:7963-9084 GCF_003343035.1 Apteryx rowi
AACCGAAAAAAAAAAAAAAAAAAAGAAAGGTGGGCGATTAGAAAAAAAGCAGCTTTTACCCCCCAAAAAAACCCAAAACACTAAAGAATGCATAAAGTGACCCTTGCGCTTCGTCGCCGCCGCCGCGGTTTCCCTTCTGCCGCAGCCGGCGGACGAGGCACCGCCGCGGCGCCGGCGTTGGGGCTCGGGCGGTTGCATACGAGGCGGGACGCCGGATCTGCAAGAGAGCGAGCGGGGCGAAGAGCCGGGGTTAGGGGGGGCGGCGATGGCCGGGGAGGGGTTTTTTGGGAAGGGGGGGACGCCGGCACTTACGGGAGCGGGCCGGCGGCTTTACCAGTGCGGCGGCACGTAGCTGTAGGCGGGGGTTCCTTGCGCGCGGTACGTGGGCACCGAGACGGGGTGGGCGCCGAGGGCGGTGTGCTGCGGCGTGGTCAGCAGCGTCCCTGCAAGGGCAAAGCGGGGTACGGGGTCGGGGGGGACACGGTCAACACCCAGGATCCCCCCCTTTCCGTTGCTCCCATCGGTCCTCGGCGCCATTCAACACGCCAAGATTCGGTGCCCGAGGAGCCGCTGATGGGAGAGACGCGGGCGAAAAAACAAATAAAAGCAGCACGGATCCTTAGATATTGTCCTCGATTAATCAGCTTTTCCCAGGATTTTCCATATCCTTGYGCACAAACCAAGCAGCGTTTGGGAATTAGGCATAAATCAAAGTTGACGGCTATCTTGTCAAGCGCCATCTAACCATCTAACGCGGGYGGCAAGACCAAAAGCATCTTCGAATCGGAATTTGGGGCGAAAAACAACAGTGTTTGCAAAAACGACCAAATTATCCAAACCAAATTGGGGGGGGGGGGCGAAGCGCAAGCCGCCTTACCTGCCGACATGGCCATGGTGGTGCCGGCCACCATGCCCATGGCCACGCCGTTGGTGCGGGGCGCGGCGACGGGGGCCGGGTAGATGGCCGACGGGATGCTGTTGGGCTGCACCACGGTGGTGTGATGGATGACGTGGGGCTGGGCCGCGTACACGGGCTGGGTGTAGTAAGCGCCCTGTCGGAGAGGAAGGGTGGGGAGAAGACATGGACCATCTTTGTGGGGCACTGAAAGCAGAAGCCCCCC
>NW_020450939.1:9359-23482 GCF_003343035.1 Apteryx rowi
CATCTGCATGGAGCTTTAGCAGTCACCAGCCCACTGGGCTCCAGGACCACCCCACTGTGATGGCTGCTCATGGAGATACATTGAAGCCCTCAAGGTCTCCAGCTCCGCTCCAGGAGCAACAGCAAGACCAGCAGGCGTCATGCCAGGTGCTGGTATTAAGCGTTGCGGATGGGAAAGCATTAAAGTTCTGCAAAAACTAGCTGGCTTTTTGCTCCTGGTCCTTCCTGTGGCCGGGAGCACGTCCCAGCATCTCAAAACATGGAGCAGGAAGGTCTGGGCAGATCCCACCAGAAGCAGGGAAATAAGAGGTCCCCGCGCGTAAGACCACGGGAGGGATGAGGGCAACAGGAGCTGGAAGGAGATCCACATCCCGGATGGGTGAAGCGGCTCTTCGGGGCCAAATCCCGCTGCCTGGGCTTGCTGGGGCGAAATGGAAATGGCGAAATCCTTCGGCTGCTGGGTTGCAAAGTGAAGAAGAGGTGGGAGAAAAGGGGCCACCGCGGGTTTTGTCCAAGTCCCAGGGGCAGAAAGCGGAGAAGGTCTGGGCCAGACGAAAGGGAGCAGCATCTCCTTGGGTTTCCAAAGGGAGACAGCGGGGCTCCGAACCGCCGGCGGCCGAGACCCCCCCGGGGATTTCGAAAGGACGGGTGGGAAGAAAAGAAAGGACCGAGCAGAAAAAGCTCCCTGGCTAAAATAACGAGACCTGAAACGCGAGGCGCAAGGGCTGCTGCACCCGGGCCGGGCAGGGACAGCGCCGTAGCCGCATCGAACCGAGACGGCCGGAAAGATTAGAGGCTTTAAAACAACGAAGGGAGATTTTATCGCAGGGGCGCGAGAGCCATTAGAGGACCTCCAAAGGTACGGCTTAAGAGGAGACCGGGTTACAGCTGGACTATTAAGTTACTTCTTTCTTTCAGGAGCTACAAAGGTTGCTCGGACAAATCTGACGGGCAGAAAGGGATTTCCTCGGGCAATTTCCATCAGCCGAGCCACAGTGACCGGATCCAGGTGCTTTCTTCGCCGCGCAGCAACGTCCCAGGTGGGGAACGGTGCAAGCGCAAGGCGAGCTGAAGACCTACCAACAGATCTATCTTCAGGCATTCCCTTGCAGGCTTTTAGGCTGTAAAAACCTCTATTTGCCCATCCCCAAAGAGCAGAGAGGAGCAGCCGGGATCTCCAGGTCCGGTGCCCCCTCCTGCCTGCTGGTGGGTTGGGATGATACGGGGCTGCCAGCCGATCCGAACCTCCAGCTGGGACTGGAAGAAGAGTTGGCTCGTGCCCACCTTGCCTCGCCAGGAGGCAGCAGCAGGTCCCAGCCCAGCCCCGCGCCGWCCCGGAGGATTTCCGAAGGACACCAGCCCTACGTTGAACCCCCCCCCCGGTCCCCGTGGGGCATCGTGGTGCGGGCGCAGAAGCTAAGTGAGATGCCACCAGCCCCAGGATGCCGGGGCCGCCCCGACTCGTCTCCCGGCCGGAGCGGCGTTGGCCCGCGAGGCACCTACCTGGGTGTACAGGTTCTGCTGGGGATAGGCACTTCTGATGGGGTACATGGCCGTTTGGTACGGATTCGGAGACGGAGAGTAGGGCGGCGGCGCGTTGTTGCTCTGGGTCGGCGGGACCTTGTAGGGAGTCCCCGCGGTGTACCCTGGCAAAGACAAGAAGAGCAGGCGGATGAGCCGCGTCCTCGGCTCCCGGCCAAAAAATTAGGGAGTTTCCTCCCTCTCCGCTCCCCCTTCTCAGCGCCAACGGGTGCCGTTAAGGTGGCCGAAACCCCGCCGAAGCCGCTGCTCTAAGCGCTGCTCTCCGACAAGGCGGCCGGCGCACGGCAATAACCCGGAGGACAAGGTGGACCCCAGCGGCCGGACCGGCGCCCGTTGACCATGGGTCTCGCCCGGTGTTTTGGCTCCCGCTTGCATTTCGGAGCTGTTTGGGGGGGTGCAAAAATGCTACCACGCTCCTGGGAGGAGCCGGCGCTGCCAGCTCATGATATTTTCTTGCATCTCCCCCTGTATTTGCCTTTTTTTTTTTTTAAGTGCTGTTCCTGGAGGCGCAAGCAAAGCTGTTCTCGTTTTTCCTCCGACACGGCCAACCGCTGGCCCCTCCAACACTTTTCTTCTCCAAAGCAGAGGGGTGGCTTTTATCCGACTCTATTCCAACACTACTTCATCCGATCCTTGCTAGCCGGTGGCGTGGCACGCGGCCACGTGGCCTCGCTCCGGGTAAAGACAGCATTTAAATAGAGCCGCGGRCTAGCCAGAGGATCCCTGCAGGACAGGACCCGAATTCCCGATCTTCTGAAGCACTTCCAAGCCAGGGTCACTTTGCATGATGCTTCCTCCAAAACTTGAGGAGTGTTAAATTGGGARAAGATCTCCGGGCAGCCTGGAAGCAGCGCTTTAAGCTCTCGCCCAAGGTAGATGTAAAGATCCCCAAGCGCCGTTGCCTGTCACCTGGGCACGGACTATCTGCGACCCTTCTCCTTCTTCAAGCAAGGGGTCCTGCTCCACGGTTAGCAGCAGAAGTGGAGACTCCTCTTTCACAGCCCKCCGGGTCCCCCAGGAACATCGCAGCCCCACTTACAGACAGATCAACTCCCTATTTTTCGTGGTTAGGGAGGTTTTTTCCTGTTTTCAGCTCCTTTTTTTTCRAAACTTGGAGGCCTCGGGGACTGCTGTCTCTTGGCATCAGCCTTCACTTCTGATGGACGATCTGGAGATGCAGTCTCCAGATTSGAATGCGGGCGCTAAGGCTCGCTGCAGAGCTTCCCGACGGCTGAACCGCAGGCAATTTAGCTACTATATTAAAAAAAAAAGTACGAAACGCGGGAGTCTAAGCAGACGTAATCTTCCACGTTTATAAATTAGAGAGAGAGGAAAAAAATAGAACAGTTTGTACTAGTTGGTGGCTAAAAATTACTTGCAATCAAGTTTTAATGACCTGAGATATGTGGCTCCTGGAAAAGCTCGTCTGCYGGTTAATTTGAAAGCCTAATTGCAACTATCTAGCACCTTCTTAGGTTTAGGAAGTTCACAGGGCCGGCGCTGCCGGGGCTTGGCGTTTCGGCAGCGGGCTGGGCTTTTAAAAGCAGTCGCCGCATCAGATTTATATAGCACCTACCCTAACGGGCCATCGCTTTGCAAAGGGCAAGTTTGGTTAATCCAGAGGGGAAAAAAAAAACCACGCTGTTTCTTCCCCCAATCTCATTCTTGGAGGGGGGTTTAAGCCAAAGGCAGCCCGAAGCAGACGCCCAGCGCGGAGCAGCAGCAGTGCAGCTACAGCTCAGCGCTCGAGGAGGGTCTCACGTGCAGAATTGCCCCCTCGCTTGCAAACGCACTGCTAAATCCATCCCCAAATAACCCGCTTCCAAGCTGCAGGGAAGCAAAACGGGAACAAAATAACCAGGTAAAACCCCGAAACAGAAGATTTATTTACTGAACGCTGCAGAAGAAGCTTGGTAAGTTCTGTTCTCGGTCCCAGTGTCCACGGGGAGGTGGAAGGTGCCCTCGGTGGCACAGGAGGAGGACGTCTGCGGCCAGGCCTGCTTCATCAGAAGGGTGGCTTGAGGGGAGACAGAAAAGAGGKGTTACGCACAGCCGGCGCCCGCGTGCCAACGCTGCAACCGAGCCACGGCATCCCGCCTCCATGTCACATGAACCACCCTGCTGCCCGCTGCCTTTTCCCCCCGCTTTTAAGGACAAACACGTGGAGGAATTTCACGCTGTGCTTCCTCTCCTGCTGCCTGCTCCTCAAGGAGGACCGACGCGCGACGACCAGGCAGTTACCTACCCCAGACGACCACCTTTCTGAGCCTGCACAGGGATCTACCTCTGGGGACGTGGCCGGCTGGGATGGCTTTGAGGACATTCCTGGGGATCTGGGGCTTTTCAGAGTTTGCCGCTTGGAGATGCTGCGGATGGGCAAAGCGTTGGTAGCCGTGACCGTCCCATCGCACYGACGCGCGGTCACGGGAAACGTTGGAGAAACAGGCGGCAGGAGCAGGGGCTTTGGGCAGTCGCCCTGTGATCCTGGCTTGTGGGAAAGTGTTTACAAAGCCAAACAGGGCAAGCCAGAAGGATCTCAAGAGCCAGCTCTCRTGGGGTTTGGGCAGTATTCAGTTATTCTGTTCATCTTTAGTTTTCCGAAAGAGGAAAATTTTTACCTAACTGCTCCGGCGCATCTCTGTATGTGATGAACCAGCACTGGCTACACATCTGGGTCCTCTACCCAATAACCAAATGCATCGCCAACACGTATCTAAGAAGGACGGCCGCTATCTCGCAAGGCTTCCTGGAGCACACGGAGACTGGGGATGGCAGATCACCAACGGAGACCTTGTCTTGGAGGTGGCCCCTTCCCAAAGCTGATGCCTCAGGAAACAGCCTCACAGGTCCCCTTTTTTTAATTCCCCCCGAAACTACGACGCTCTCCTAACTTTTTGTTCCAGACTAGGCTCCAATTCCGGCAGCTGCTAGCCGCCGCTGGCCGTTGCGTGTTTAATCCCTGCTCCCTTTCGGCGGAGCGCACAAGTCCTTTGAAGGCGGGAGCCTTTGATCGAGCCCCACGGCAGCCCGGCAGGTGCAGTTATCAGAGCTCGCGGCTCACCGGTTTAACTAGTTGAGCTATCTGTCATTATAAAAGAAACAAGCTCCAGGTTTTCCATGTACCGCATCCCAGCTGCTAAGGAAGGGAAGCCGAGCGAGGAGGGTCGATCGATCCTCGGCGAGCAGCTTAGTGATTAGACTTCACCGCGAAGCTTTTGAGGGCAAAGGAGGTAAAGCGAGGCAGCTGGTGGAATCAAAGAGAATAACCAATTTATTTCTTGTTTCGAGCTATTTCTTGCGAGCTCGGGAGCTAGACCGTTGACACACCCGCCGCACGCCAAATTACTGAATTCCCCAAGACCTTCCGGAGCTGAAGCACAAAACCAACTACAATTTACTTGTGTGTACTCCGAGCCGGGGAGCCGGGGAGCCGGGGAAACTAATCCGTGGTGAAGCTATGGGGTACGTTCCCGGCTGATTTTTATGAACAGTCGGTTTTTAATGTAGCCACTGTTGCTGTGCCCTGGTGCACATTTCTCCGGCTCCTTGAAGAGACGATGGCTGCAACGTGTCCTGATGGCACCRGAGGAGGTCAGGGCAAGCCCATCCTGTCCTCCTCCCATGCCCGGGAGCGTTAGGAACAGGTAGGATTCCCCCTCCGGACACAAGACAAGGATTCTGTGTCAGCCTTGTGAACTCAAGGGACTTCTGGAGAAAAGGAGAGAGACCTTTGGGCAAGAGAGGCACAACGGAGGCGTGCTGCATCGGCTGGGGACCATTCCCGGCAGCAGAAGCAGCCAAGCTTGGACCAAGCTGTCTTGGGCAGAAAGTGGGGCTGTCTGGGGGAGAAGTCACGGCCTGCAGGAGAAGGGTCTTGCACTCCTTGCCCTCCCTGAAGTCCCACATTTCTGGCCAAAGGAAGTCACCTATGGAGATACTGCAAGGTTGCACTTCATAACTCCTTTCCCCGTGCAAGTTCCTACCGTCATAYGTCAGGGCCACAGGCAGTTGGGTTATGGGGCAAGAGACAGCTTAGGAGACCCTCAGGAAAAAGTGGATTTAAGGGCCTGTTCCCTGCCTGTGCCTGCTGGAAGGCAAAGGAAGGAGCAGGCTGGATTAAGAGCTCTGCCGGGCTGCTTTTATCCTGCAGGCCACAAGACCGGCCTCTCCGAGGACTCCACGCTAAGGTCCACGAAGGGATTTTACGACTTTGTCAGGGCTTGTAAACCTTTTTGCAGTCTAAAGGAAAGAGTAATTATGTTCTGAAACCCTCCAACGCTTCTGTGTCTGTTCAGACTCTTAATTAACTGTCTCTGAAGAGATAACTGTAAATCTAGAGCGCCACAAGGCCAGAGGTTGGGTGCGCAGGATGCTGCACGGCCGAGCAGTTCAGGAGGCCAAGGGACTGTGCTCCGCTTCCGGAGACGTGGGGAAAGGTGCTCCTCCTTTCTTACCTTCTTCGACAGAAAACTAGGAGGTTTATGGCAAGGAAGAGATTCAGAGAGCAATTTCTCCTCCRGCTGAGGACTGACCATATTCCGTCCCGAGCTTGAGCTCCCTCCCAAAGGTTTGCTGGTTACTGAGGATCTCCATCTGGCGCTGCTTTGCTTCCCATGGGACGCTGCCGTCCTGAACGTCAAACTAGACAGGGCCTAACCCTCAATGCTGAGAGAGAGGAACATCCTTTCGCTTCTGCTTCCATTCAAATCCAGATTCATTTTCGCCTCTAGAGTTCACAAAGGTTTTAATCTCCGAGACTGGCTGGCTGATGAGATGATTTATTTAGATGTTATGTGAATCCTTCCTCGGTGATTTCCTCCTCTCCACATTAGATCTACCCAACAGTCAAAGCAATTTGGATCTGCGACAGCTGGAAGCTTGCAGCTTATGGCTGCGCAYGTTCTTTACACTAAATCAATCACTGATCCTCGGAGAACCCATCACATAAACCTACACAAAAGGTGAACTCGGAGGCAGCTAGGAAGAGTGATATCTCCCGGTCCTTTGCAAGAGCTACAGCTCGCAGAGGTGACAATCCAGCCATGACTACTTAATATCGTTTAAGGTCTACCTCCTGCCAGGATCTTCTGGATTGGGTTTAGCCTCTCGCCTATACCAGTCATTGAAAAATAAAGAGCTCTCATTCTTTATCTGCTGGATCCTTGGCAAATCTAGCGGTGGGAAGCAGACAAGCAATGTGAACCAAGTGCTGGTGTCTGCAGTGTTGGGACAGGCCTAACTCCCCTCACTCCCTGTGAGGAGCTCCAGCCAACACAGTGATGCTGAGGACATATTCAAAGTGGAAAAGAGAAGAATATGAACCAGATGTGCCTGAAGAAAATTCTGTGCATTAACCAGAGAACAGAATCCTACTTGATGAAGAAGGCGAAGAAAGGACTGAGCACGTGACACAGTACATATACACCTCTTGCTCCTCTCTGCCAACCTTATTTGTGATGGATACAGCCTGGAGCACAGCACAAAGTTTGCAATGAGCTTAATTCCCTAGGCAGTCCCGTCACTATGTGTCCGAGTGCCTCAAATCGAGGAGAGCTTTTCTTCTTAGAAAGCCTAGGAAGGCCTCAAGGCTCTCCAGGACATTCCCACCGCCGGACTGCAGCCACCTACCTTCAGAGACCTACGCATTGCCCTAAAGAGTCGGCGGGGAGAGGACGGGTGTCTACAGATCGTGATTGAGAGCACTTAAGGAGAGAGAAGGAGACCTAGGCTTTGCCTCCGCAAAGGGAAATTTTCTCCGGGCAGGACCCAGAAACAGGAACGGGGAACGCTTACAGCTGCCATCCTGCATCCCAGCAGGTCCACAGCAACCACACCGAGACACCTCATTTCCTAGGCTGATTTTAGAAATAGCTCTTTGGCTCAATAAGGGCACYGAAGTAATGGATCCGAAGCCTTATTCTCTACTGCATTATTAATAGCTGCAGTTGAAGCACAAGCCATTCGCCGTGCAAAGAGTGTGTGCCCTACTTTCAGGAAAATAAAAAGCATGTTTTAATGAAGGAAGTTAAAATAAAGCAGCCATCTCAGGATGGCAGAATGCCTAGGAGGGAACACGGCCTCGGATTAATGAAGAGAGAGACGTTATTTTTTTTTTAATAATTGGCATGCCTCATGTCTCTGCAGTAGAGTGATCTCAGGTGCTCATTTTTACGCGCGCGAAAGGAAATTTTGCGGCAAAACTGTCCGAAATAGCCAGGCTTACTGCGAGCGYCAGAGTTTGCAACAACGCCGGCATTTAGCGGTGATCTTGCAGCCCGCCTTGTGTCTCTCCCTCTAACAAATACTGCAAGATGCAATAGAAGAAGCCCACGGCAAGGCAGAAAGCGGAGCTCCGCAGTTTCAGCGACTCGCGAGCTTTATTCCCCCGCCTCCGTAGGGCTCCCTGGGCAGAGCTTTGCAAGCAACGCTCCGGCTGGCTCTCATCTACCSCTTGGAAAGGGCTGCTTTAAAATCGACTGCTGGAGAATTTAACAGGYTTTTGGCTTTAAATCTGCTGCGCTCAAACATTAGCGACTCTTCAGTAAGTACCTGGCGCAGAGGGAGGGAGACATCAAGACYGGTTCCGGTTACCAATTTCCTTTCCTTTTCCCCGTGTGGTTGGATCTGGAGGGACCGAGAGGACTCTGGGCCTCTCCAAACCCCTCCTCATGTCTCCTCATGCTTTTCTGATCGAGGCAATTACAAAGTCTGTGGCACTAAATCTTTTGATTTTCCATGTGGATCCCAGGGGCTTTCACCGCCTTTCATGGGAACCACGAGGTCAACGAAAACCAGGGAGCACCGCTGACTTCAGTGGGGCATCGGACACCTACCTGGAGGAAGCTGCTCTGAGGAACACCTCCGAGGGTGACCAGAAGAGGGTAGTCAAGCTAGTATGGAACAGTTTCTTTCAAGATTGAGCTATATTCCAGCACGCTTCGCGTTATAGCCCAGCAAAGCCACAAGCCACAAGCAATAGATGCTCTTCCCTTCCCAACCTCCACTGCAAACAGCATCAAGGGGCCCGTTCACACGCTTCTCCTAGACGAGGAGACGCAGGTATCCAGCTCGCCGAACGCACCAGAGGAAACTCGGTCAATAAAACTGTTTCGCTGATTGCTTTTTTAACGATCGCTGAGGATTGCTGCCGGCATGCRCAGCACCCCGTCCCAGGAGGTCTCGAAATAAAGCCCCCTCGTCAGCCGATGGGCTGGCTTGGGGAGCAGCAGCTCTGGAGATGCCGTCCGCCACGGGGCAGCCGCAGGCTTCACATCTAAGAGAGCGTAACTACGCTTTCGCGCTCACTTTGCTCTTTCCAGAACGGCAGATTTTAAAAGCAACGCGGATTCTCTCCGATTCCAAGCGCGTTTGAGGGACGGCCCGAACCTCGACGGCACGTTCTCATTGCAGCCCGCTGTGTGACAGCGACGGATTCGATTTGAGCAAACGCTCTTCGTCCTGACACGGGCGACTGGTTTTAACTCTGCCACTGAACCACGGTATTACTCCAGCTCAATTCCATTCGACACAGCTGAGGACGCTACCCGCTCCGTCACACGTACGCGCCGATGGAATATTTTACCGAGCTCGTTTTGCATTAGCTGTCGCTCAAAAAAATTCTTAATTTTTCTCCTTCAAGCCTGCTTTCTTGTCGAGAAGGGACTGCTGACGCCAAGAGGTCCTGAGCACCCTGAGCCCAGGAGTGGCTTCAGGAGTCGTTCACGTGACATTTCGCCCGGGGCAGAATCGGGATCGTTAAAATATAATTCAATAAAGACTGGCAGGGAGATGCAAGGAGGGGGAAAAAGCCTCTCAGTCTGAGGAAGGTCGGAGCCAAGGTTGCCTCCATAGCCTTGGCTCTGCCCCAAGTGTCTCCATGCYGGAGCAAGCCGAGGGCTCTGGACCGTGCCTCCTATGAGACACATCTCGAAATGCTGTCAAAAAACCCTACCGCGACACTAAATTGTATCGATTTCAAAACCTGCATGATTGTTCACGGGCAGGAGGGACATTTGTCCACAGAAAGAGCTGAGGTAAGAATCACGATTTTTAATCGTTGCCCTTTCCTCGTTGATTTAATGCGCAACGGTGTTATGTCAACGCATTATTAGGTACTGGAAGATTTTTGTTCTCAATGGAAAACGATCTGTCAGCTTTCTGGACTTTCTGGCTTTCCATTTTCCGATGTGGAAATTATTAAAAGTATTTTGAATAAAGAATAAACAGGGAAAAAAAAAAAGAAATTTAAATGTCAAGGCAGCTGTGAATGCTTTCCTGATTGCGCATTAAGCCGCGCGACAAAAAGATCTGGCGAGGGGTGACAAAAACGATCAGAGGATTTTTATAGAAAGAAAGTCGGCAAAGATTAGGACTCCGCTTCAGAAGGAAGAGGCCGGGAAGGGAACAAAAGGCTGAGGGGCACAAAGAAGATTGACCAGGGCTTTCATTTCCCCTTTCACAGAATGCAAATCTGCGGCAACACTCAATTATTTGCATTGCTCCAAAAAAAAAAAAAAAAATGAAGTCAGTAACTCGAGCCTTAATTAATCTGCAGAACGGCCTGCTGCAAAGTATTGTAGCGATAAAATACGGCAAGAATCAAAGCCGGGGGAAGGTTAAGTTTGTTTAATGAAAGAGAGAACACCCACAGTTACAGTAGCTGGGACAAAAGGAGGGAAAAATCAAAGTCTTTGTATTCGAGTGCTTAAAAGAAGCGCTGACTAACAAGGTTTGGGGCAGATTATTCCCTAACGAACAGTCCCAAGGAAGCGGCTGATCTGGCTGTTTCGGGGGCAGTGAGACCAGCTCTCGGCTCAGCTGGGGCAGCCGCTCCCCACCCCGGCCGGAGTCTCGGCCCAGGCGAGACCAACTCGCCTCCGTCAAAACGCAACTTTTGGACTTTTTTCGTTAAGCRCAGCAACGTGGAAAGCAAAAATGCCGCCTGAGCCTGGAAACAAGCTGGCATCCCCGCTGGGCAATCCGAAATTAGCCATCACGCTGCCTCGTCTTGTCTTGGAGCTGCCTTGTCTTGGAGCAGCTGGAGTCCCTCCAGGGATGTCCCTAAGGGACCAATGCAGATGGKTTTTTTCGGTGCGCAGCACCGAAGCCCCAACCGGCCAGGTGGGAAGCCGGTCCCTGAYGGTAAATGCCGTAATTTCCTTCCTGATTATCCCTGTCTTCCTCCTCCCTGGAGAACCTTTCCTCGGCTGAAGCAGCTTCTTCCCCGTGCTCTTCAGATGCCCCTCGCTGAAGACCTTTTCCCCTGAAGCCAACCTGGGAAAGCCTGGCCTGGCAACCCTCCCTCGTTTCTGCAGGGTCCGCAGCATGGAGGAGGGAGAGAGGACTTGGAAGGCACCAAGKGCCTTTTTCTAATAGAAGCCAAGTCTCACTGGACGTAACTAAGAGCGCAGGAACCAGCGCTGCGTCTCGCGGCATCGCCCCCGGTGCTTCCCACGCAATGGGCTTGCTCCTTCCTCCAGGCCCTTCCCACCGGCTCCTTCAACCCATCGGCGTAAGGATGTTTAACACTTGCTCAGGCTCAGCGTGTTCCCCACGGCTGATCAAGCTGAGAAGAGYGCAGAAGTAAATGGGTTTTCCCGTGACACCCTCCGGGACATGCTCCACTCCTGGCAAAAGTGCCCACACGTGCCGAGCACAGAGGCMGAAATCCTAGTCCAAGACAGATCCRGCAGCRTAGCGGCACATGTCCGAATACTCTGCTCTCATTAGGAATTGCCTCCCTCTGTCAAAATCTGTCAGKTCATAAAAATCCGCTGCCAGATTTTCCTTTCCCTGGGTCTGTTCTTGGTTTCTTTCTCCCGGCATATCCTCACCACGTGCTGCTCCTCCCGTTGGGGTTCATTAGTTGCCTTGCGCCCTTGGGAACGATCCGGAGGGGCCACATTCCAGGCTCTGGATTAACCGGGGTCAAGTGCACGAGAACCTTTCCAAAACCTACAGGAGGCTTCAGTTACCAGCTCCCGGCCTCGCTTCCTAGGACTGAGTGAATCAAAGCCCGAAGCCTTCCTCACAGGAGAAAGTCTTCTTTGTCCCACATCTCCTGCCACTGCCACCGGGCTCCTGAACGTAGCTGCCAAGAACTGAAATCTCGGCATAATGCACGTCCCTCTCACCCCGGCATCCTGGCAGGAAGGTGCAGAAGACGTGYCAGACTCAGCCATCCCTGGAGTCTGCCTCTAGCGTCACCCGTTCTCCTGCTGGGTGCAAGGGTCCTGCTCGGCTGGGTGGGCTGCAGACGCCCTCGCAGGACTGGTGGAGCCACGAGGCTCGCTGCTGCCCACTGAGGCTCCCGGACGTGCATGACACCCCTCCACGCAACCCTGGGTCTAGGGCTATCCCTGAGCTAGTGGTTTCCTTGTTCTCGCTTGGTCTTCTTGACTGTTTCTTCTCAGTCTGGCTTGGGTTTTCCTTTTTTTTTTTGCTTGTGCATTTTTATTATCTTTCTTGGTGGGTGCAAGCAACATCTCTGCCCAAGAGAAGGAGGATTATCCTAAAGGCCGCTCTACGCTATCCACGCTTTTACACTCTGGGTCGGTCCCATTTCTTAACCCATTCCTGCTATCTAAGGACAACCTATGCCAAGAAAGCAATCCCATAAACCATCATCCTAGACGTCRCCTTCTCTGAGAGTATCTTTACTATAGCAAAGTTATTTGAGAGAGCTTCTSTGAAATTCCTTTGGGTTCCAGTTTCTTGTGAGCGTGTAGGACATCCCAGACAGGATTTATCTCACCCAACCTTCACCATCTCTCTGTAGGACAGACAAGCACCCAGAGGAGTCTGTCCCACCCTAAGATGGACGGACTAAAGGACTCCCTGGGGAGAGTCCTTCCATTGAAAGACTCTCACATTTCTCTCCATTGACTACAGGGGGAGCCTAGCTGGCTAGGTTGGACAYGTAACATTTATTCAGCTAAAAGTAGTTAAATCCTCCCTAATGTGGCAATTACTACAGCTGTTTAAAATAGCTGAAAATTTCCTAGTGGCATGGTTTTTATTTGGAAAATTCAATTGAGCTGAAACAAAAACTTTCCAAGGGAATGTGTGGATTTCAACATGACTTTCCAAAGAAAAGAAAAGTATTTCGTTTGGGTAAAAGCACAGCATTTTTGGGTTTTATTTCAGTTTCTTTTCTAATATGAACTGCAGTCTCCCAAAGATGGGGACTGTGATGCACGAGAAGCACCAAGGACCCCAGAAAAACTCCTCTCCCTGCAGGGATTTGGCACTGCCTCTCCTGTGGGTGCTCTCTTGACTGTCTCCCCACACATCCAGAGGCCGAGTTGCTCCCTGCAGGATGAACATGCCATGGCAGGGGACATGAGAGAAACACCTCTGTGCCACCAGGCAGTTTGGAGGCTTTAACTTTCCTCTGAATCAGGTTTTCCTGCCTTTGCCACAYGGGACCGGGTGCGATGCTCCAAAGYATCCCATCGTGTGCAGAAGGAGCGATGCTGCAAAGCCCTTCTGCAGGGACTCCGTGGCCTTCCACCATCTCCAGCTTGGTGGCTCCCATCCTGTGTGTCGGAGCCTGAACCACCCTCCAGCCATGCCTTGACTCCCGGAGATGTCAGGCAGGAGGTGCCTCATTTTGATGCTCTTAATTGCTCTTCAGAGGTGCTACATCTTCTCCACCATCTCTGGGGTGCCCGAGGGCCTCACTTCAGTGTTCTGAAGCATTATGCCAGGGACACGTTCCTGATGTCCGCGGTTATAACAGCTTCTCTGGCAGCTTGAAAAGGGCCCTTGATGAAAACAGAGCCACCAGTTTCAGTACGACTGTCTGGTGYGGTTGACTTTCATTTTTCAAGACTTTTGGTTGGAAAGGCGAACGTGCTAGTTTCAGCCTGACCATTTTGAACTTGTGGCTGCTTTCCCGTATTTTTGCATTTTCATCACGCCCAGGACAACATGCAGGAACGCTGCTGTGTTTCCTTCCCAGCACGGAGGRTGCTGCCAGCCTCTGGCCAGACCGGCTGCTAAGAAACCTGTGGGTTTTTACGCTATGGAGCTCTTTTCATTTTACTCTTTCAATATGATGGCTTTCAGGGGAATTTGAGGGTAGCCAGCACACATGCAGGGTCACAAAGTCCTTTCCAAGGTTTTCGGTGTGAAAAAATGCACCGAAAGACCATTCCAGAAGCACATGAAAACACGGGGGGGAAAAAAAAAGCACAACGGATCTCTTGCAGAGGTATCCGCAGTAACTGCCTTTTTATTTAATAACCTTGCAAAATAACAGGGAGTTTAAAAACAGACCTTCGGCGATGCGGAGAAGACAGCCCCAAAAGGGTTTTGGCAGCGAACCCCTCATTCCTGCTTCGTCAGCCCTGGAAAGTTCCCGCGCCTGGGGATCCGCTGACTTTAYGGCAGCCCGGAGAGCAGGAACTTGGCGCTTTGGAGGAGAAAGGCTTCAGCGAGGCGGCCACAAAGGCCTGCTCTGTGCTCCTTTCGCAAGCGCCTACTGCACCCCAGCGACTCCGGAGCGCTGCGCTGAAAAGACGGCTTTATTAAAAAGCTTTAAAATCCCTCAGCCTTTTTTTTTTTTTTTTTTTTTTTTTA
>NW_020450939.1:23513-163076 GCF_003343035.1 Apteryx rowi
GGAATAAACACCTCGGACAACCAAAAAGCGATTAAATCCAAACGGAGGGTGAGACTTTGTTTTTCATCTTGGAAGTGGGCACGGGGAGGAGCGAGTGAGAGACTTTTTTGGTCTTCTTCATAAAAACCATGAAAAAAGGCACCATCTYGATTTCAGAAGTGCTTTTCCGGTCACAGTTCAGACGTTGCAAATTCTTGGATTTGACCTACGTGATCACATCCTTTAAAGAAGACTCTCTGATAAAACACTACAGCCTAAAAACCAGCAGCTAATAAATAATATTCTGATCTCAGGATTGCTATTAGAAGGGATATTCCCTCTTCTTATAACACATTCCACCTAAAATTTACTTTGGCTATAATACACAGACCAGAGCTATATTTTGAAAGTGCCACTCAGCTCTTGAGTTTCCATCATCCGTTGTCATGCAAAGAGGCTCCTACCCCACCCCGTTCATTTTCTGCAAGCAGAGACCTTAACCGCGCTTTAAAAACTCGCCAGTGTTAGGAAGATGGGAAATGTTGCCTGGTCCTTCCAAAGGGTTGGTTTCATTGAAGTACTTTAATGGATGTTTAACTTCGGCTAAATTATATCCTGAACGGGAGCCTAGAAGCAATCTTCTACTCCAGAAGGAAAAAGACATCTATAAAAATTTCCAGGTTTGGGCTCAAATGCAGAAAGACCAAGCGATCCATTTAGCAGAGGAGCTCAGATATTCCTCGTTAAACWCAGAACCTCATTAGTTCATGCCACGTTAAAGAAAACTCATTGTGGTCTACTGGATCTTACCAGTGAGCAACGGTAGCAAATACATGGGACAGGAAGATTAATCCACCCCTGTATGTCTTTGGTTCACTTATGACAGTGTTGTTCTATTTCTTTTCTTAAAGAAACTTCCTTGGAGAAGGTGAAGAAGGTTCCTGGCTGGCGTGGGGGTCCCTGTTGCGCCACGGCCCTTTCGCAGGCCATCTCGCCCTCATCGACAAGCACAAATTACTCCACGAGACCTGCTTCCGAACAACTTCTTTGACTTATAAACAGTGAAAGATCCTCTTCTGCCGGAATAAGAAGTGTCCACACTGGAAGATATATCTGCTTCATYTACATTCTCTCATAACCCACATCAATTTTCTATCAGTCCCTCCCTATAAGACAGTTCCCCTGGCTCTGTGCTTCACGCAGATGAGCTGTTCAAGCTCAGTGTGACTGAAATAGGATGCTTGGTTYTGTATTTATGCCACCCACAAGCTTTGCCTGCTTCCCTGTTCAGCATCCATCGTGCCAGTTGGGCTCTGGCCCATGTGCACCATCTTCCACCCAGCCCTTTCTCCATGATCATGGATGAGCACAGCTGGAGCTGTGGCTTGGATACACGTTTGGCCAAGAGACAACAGAGGAAWACAGGCAGGTACGGAGAGACAGTGTCCAACGGCAAGCAAGGAAGGGAGTCTAGGCATGGACTTTTGTAATAAAACGTGGCTAATGGGGGCAGTCAAACGAAGAATGACTTTGTGGGCAACTACAGGAGGCTCCTGTCTAGCAAGAGGAGCAGCAGGRATGAGRGARACACTTGTTCAGAAAGGTACGGTGYGAAAGACCAAGCAGAGATGGCAGTAAGGCTCCTGGTACCACGCAGGAGAAAAGAGACGGCGTGGGTGGAGGCTCTGTGAATAAAGACGAGTGGCCTCCACTTGATACGATGCAAGAGGG
Organism: Apteryx rowi; assembly: GCF_003343035.1. NCBI lineage: Eukaryota > Metazoa > Chordata > Aves > Apterygiformes > Apterygidae > Apteryx > Apteryx rowi. The sequence continues at coordinate 25,224 of NW_020450939.1, forward strand.
ACATGACACAGCTAAAGCAGAGGGCTGGGAAAGCCATTTTTGTACTAAACCTCTGGAAGGAGGCAAGAGAATTTGCCCAAGTCAGGCACAGCGACAGAGAACAAGGCTCCAGAGATGGGTCTGAGCTACGGACGATGAACACGTTACCTGTCCACGTGGCTGGCAAGACGGTTCGGAGGGACTATGACAGAAAGCTGCAAAAGAGCATGCGGCCAGCGTGAGAAATGAAGGGCACTCTGCTAGCCATGCTGGTTTGAACCGTGGGGTGCGTGGCAGCAAGGCTGCAACCTCACCGGGCCCAGATGAAGGAAGCTTTGGAGCAGGCAGGGACAGGCGGCTGTGAGTTGCCAGGGATGGGACCTCAAGTTGTACTGGYGAGGTAGATGGGGAGTTGGGGAGTAGTGGAGATGGGAAGAGAACAAAGGACGGAGCCCTGCCGAGCTTGCACGGAAAGTTGGAAGTGGGAGATGAAGGATATGTTGCGATGGACACACCGCAGCGGAGCAGAAGACAGAATTAAAGGCCAGCTTGGGAAAGCCCAGGGAAAACAAGACTTTAAGGAGAAAATTGTGGCTGATGCTGTTACAGACAACATCGAGGCTAAAGGGGGAACAGTTCCTGCGTTTGGCTGGGAAGAGATTGCTGCTCTCTGGAAGAGCCATTTCAGGGCAGTGAAGGGAAGGGGAAGGCGATCTCAGAGGAGAAGGCATGCGATATTCAGAAAATATTAAAAACTCAAGGTGCAGATACCACAGTGAGGAGGACTGTAAAAATTCCTGGGATGAGTTTTAAGATATAATTAACGGCTCAAAAGTACTTCACGACACGGAGAGACATTCCCAATGTATGGTGTGAAATTAGTGGCAGAGTTAGGAGCGGGAGAGCTTAACACAGCCCCCTTCCCAGGAAATTATTTGCTGACAAGCACATGGAGGCTGCRGGGTTCGGTACACGGAGCAGCAGAAGGTAAATCCTCCCGCACCCTTTTAACCGCGTCATCTCCGTACGCAAAGTTGGGTTTACCTGGGGCATAGCCGGGGCTGCTGGTTGGATACATGTTTGGGTTGTAGGCTGGGGCAGCTGTGGGGTATCCCGTCGGATAACCTGCAATGAGAAAAGGAGAGAAATTATGCTTCTGTCTGCAACAGCAAGCGAGAAGACAGGATCGCTGAAAGCAAACAACTGTAGTCTTTGCCTTGTAGTCACTCATCCTTGCACAACTGCTGGTCCGAGGAGGGACCCGGTTTCCTGCCAAGCCACCTGGAAGGAGCACGCCGGGCACCTCGTACCATTTGAAGCCACCACGTAACACAAGAGGTTTTAATGGGCATTTTAGGAAAGGTTACAGAGCGTCTTTGGTTTCCATCATCTTCGTTCAGACTGATCACAGGGAGTTCAGGGGAAATCCAAGCTGTCAGCTACAGAGAGGCTTGGTCAGCTGGCATCCAAGCAACCTWAATAGCATATATGGCAGACCTAAAAGTCATTATGTACATCCACACACCGTTCAGACCTCTTGCAGCAGACTCTAACTTCCTCGGAGGTTCTCATCTCCCATGAAGACCACAGATGACAATCTCTGCACGTCAGTCTGCCCGCCTTTGCTTTTCTTCATTGCACTCCTTTCATTTTTTGGAAGTTTTACTGACTGAATACGGTAATACTCAAATAACTCCATTCTTCCTTACATGCTTCCTACATAAATCCCTCTTACAGACCAAACGGGACACGTTAATCTTGGCTTCCTGCTGCCGAGTTTGGCTTTGCTGGGCTTGGAAACCGCACTGCCGTTTCCCCTGTTTATCCATGTATCTACCTGGCCTTCAGCCCAGAGGCAGATCCTGTTCGGTGGCACACAGAGTGCAACCTCAACAGCGTCTCCACGCCAAGCTCCACTGCAGCCGTCTCCTGCTTGCCAGCACAGACTGGAAAGAGGCAATTAGCAAAAGATTCACACCCCCGCTTTTGTGCTTTATTAAATAAAAGCAAGCATGGGGCTCTGCTCCCCCTTCCCGAACAGGAAGACAAACACATTACGTTCCCTCCCTCCTGCACCCCGAAGTATATCATTAATCTACTCTGCGCAGGTCTCTAAAACCTGGCACCCAGCGCACAGCCTACGACTGCAGGAAAATTTTAAAGTTAATTTGAATACATCTAATTCAACAATCATGACCACTGTACTGGAATAAATGACTGTATGTTCTACCCTCTCATTTTCATCAGTGATATATTTGGCATCTAAATCAGGTTAATTAAAAATTGCTGTAGTCAATGCTGGATAAGCAGCAGTTGAGCAGATTTTTATTTTAGATTGTACATAAAACCATACTGTCGATGCATTTAGGAATATACAGCATTTCAGCAATCAAGAAGCTCCTCGGAAAGTTATTTGTAGATTCAGTGATTGCGAGCAGAACGTTAACGATGAAGATCTCAAAGCAAAAATGCCTTGTCTCAGGTTCGTTAGAAGATAACCATTCCATTGCCAGCACGTTTATTGCTCCAGGGTCCTCCGGCTGCCCATTCTCATGTTGCTCCTGTGACCTCTGGACCATGAAAGGCACCGAAATGTCAGCACTGATACCACATTTCACAGAATCACAGAATGGTTGAGGTTGGAAGGGACCTCTGGAGATCATCTAGTCCAACCCCCCTGCTCAAGCAGGGTCATCYAGAGCACATGGATTGTGTCCAGATGGGGAGCACAGCCCGGCCCAGTGCCTGGTCCAAAACACATGGGCTCCTCCAYCCCTGYCCTCCTCGYCRGCCGCTGGGCATCCCCTTCGTGGGTCAAGGCTGCTGGGACATCAATCGCTAACTGATTATGGGTGATATCTGGACGAAAGCCTCTTGGGGCATCGATTATTTTACGTCTTTGCTGCAGGTTAGTCCCCCAAAATAGGTGCTGAGACCCTATGTACTACTGCAATATACCTAAGAGTCCTTAAATCAATGGAAAATCATGACACGTGCAGTCCCGTGTGATGCCGTACTGCAAAAGTTTCAGTTGTGCCCATCACCAGCATTCACCATCTATCAAATTCAGCAAAGAAACCTCTTTTCTACTCAGACCAAAATTTGCAATGTTAGGTTTATAAGCAAAAAACGAGCCTGAAATAATCAGGCCGCTTTGCTTTAGGGGCCTGGGGAGGGGTCTGCACAGGAAAATGTGGCTTTTGGTAATGTTTTCCATACGGGCAGTTATTGAAAGACTTCACGGCTATTTCAGGCAGATGGAAACGACCCTGTATTTACACGTCTGCTTTCTCTTTTTAGGATTTAACTTCTGCTCAGTAAGGCCAAATCTTGCTTATTGTGATAGCTTTTGTCGTTTTGAAAGAAAGTTATGGACATTTTCAGAATATTTCTGTTTCAAATAACTACCATTTCTATCAAAGAAGCCGTAATAGCTTCAGACGTGAAAAGATGCAGTCAGCCCTGCTCTGCTCTTTCTTCCACCCTGATCACATAAACCTTGATAAGTCCTGACCTCCAGCAAGAAAAACTGTCTTTTCTAGTTTAAGGGGAAATGGGGATGGGGAAGGTGCAGGGAAATCGATGTTGATTTGTTCCTTTCTGGATATACCAAAAAATAGGAAGGTAGCTAAATCGCTGGTAATTTGGACCAGGGGAAACGTGTTTGCAAATCCTCTGCATTCAGAAGTCACTAGGTTTAAAAATATATGAGCCATTTTTATAYCTTATTTGCCTGCTTGTTTTTGAACCATTATGATTTATGTTTGCTGGCTCTTCACCACCACCAAAATGACCACGAACCAACCTGCTCAAGAACGTCAAAGCCACCGTTCCCRCTATGGCAGACCCAGGGGCGTAAGAAAGAGCGCCAAAGCAGCCTGGGTCCTGCTTTGGCTTCTCCTGCCGATGTCCTACATGACCTTGTGTAAGTCCCTGTCCCTCCCCGTGACTCTGCTCCCTTTCTGCCAYGTCTGCCTTGTCTCTTTACCTTGGATCTGCAAAAATCACACAGCGAGCRGGGCAAACCACTTAGTCCTTGTTGCGTTCTAATGATCTTCATGGGCTTCCTGATGGAGACATGAAAATCTTAGTGACAGAAAATGTCCTTTACTTGGTGTTTGCATAGCTCTACGCATAAGGGGACTCTATCTCTGCTGGGGCTCGGGGCCTTATTACAGTAACGATGCAGGAGCTCAGAAAATTAGACGGAAATATATTGAGTAAAATTTATTAGATTCCAAGAAGAAATCAAAAGTTGTTTTCTTGCTTTATTTTAATTTAATATCCTCTCCAGAATCAATAGAAGTGGAAAACCAAATGCTCATTTAATATGCTCCCCAAGGAAAATATACAGCACTACCGATCTGAGAAGCACCAGCTAAACCAGCTTAAAAATTATGATGTAATGACTGGCTGCGTAAAACGAAGAGCACTGGGGTGCAGTACTTACTCGCGCATGTATTTTAAAGCTGCCTTTAATTTGTCATGTATTTCTAAATGCTCCTATAAAATTATCAGCAGCTTGGCTCACCACCTTACCGGTCCATGCAATGCTGCTCTTGACTGATGGCTTTTAGGCTGAGAATCCTAATTACCTGCTCCCCCTTTTTAATGTGCACACCTTGAGGAGTTGCACCGGGAAAGAGTTTGGGACACGAATCATAAAGAGCGGCATATATGGCCTTCAAATGTTTTTAAGCAACAGCTTTGTTTAACCCTGTCTCCATCACGATTATACTCAGAGCGCTCATAATAAAAGTTAGCTTATATATCCAGCTATATATTTTATTGCCTATATGCAAGACAGATGTGCTTGTAACTGTATATACAAGCACACCACAATCCAGAAGTGCTTGGACGGTGCGTTTAAGACATCTTTTTCCACCCTGGCAGCCTTCTGGGATAGTTTGCTTCTGTTCCCAAACTCCTAGCGCACTCCTGGTCGGCAGCAGGTCCTAGGAGGCCACCACCATGGCTGGGCACATCAGTACGACAGAAACGCTGCAAAACCGGGGAGGAATCAGAGGACAGGCGGAAAAAAAAAACCATATGTCAGCAAGTACCGGGCGGGCTGAAGAGGAAAGGCTAAACTGTGTGACYGCTAGCGGGGTGGTAAGGATTAAAGAGTTGAATAGGCAGCAATAGAGGGGAAGGGTTTATTTGGGGTGATTTGAGGATTAGATTGGCCGTTTTCTTTCATTCGTTTCAACCTCTGAAATTCGATTCGCTCATCCCCAGGCCTGAACGCTACTCACAGCCCTAAGGCTGCAGAGCTGTTCCTGCTCGCCCTTCCCTCGAGTTACCGGAAAAAGCCTTGCAACACCCCGAATATCGACGCACCCAGGCTGCAGCGGACCAAGCATGAGGGACCAAAGGCCATCAAACCCCGAGGTTCAGGGCACACGGTCCTGGCCCGCAACAGCGAGGTGCTCACTGCGGTAAAAAGGCTGCAGCACGCTGTGTTGGGTGAGGTTTCTGAGTCATCCTCAAGTGCCAACTCCAGCAGCGTTGCCGTAACGCAGTCAGACGTGGCGAAGGCAAAGATAACCAAAGAGAGATCCACACCCGGACCTGCTTTCCTTGGATGGATGCACGGATGGATGGTTATCCAGGAGCAGAAATACATCCAAGGCGGTTGGGATTTGAGACGAGTGAAGACTCCAGGACCGTAGCTAAACATCAGCTGATGTTTAGCTGCATTGATCCCCACCCCAAATCCCTACCTTGACTATCTGGAAAACACAAAAGACATCCAGGACAAGTTTCTGAGGTGAACTCCCAATTCAAAGGTCTCCTCCCCATTTTTCTACTACCTACCAGGGAGGCTCCGGCATACGCTGCCCAAGTGATAATCCTCTCAGTAAACTGGCAACTTGTACTGCATGGCCAGGAGGTTATAGCTCGCTGGAGAACTGCCAGACTCCTGGAAAACCAACGGTGCGCAGAGTGGGAGACATACTGGCTATTTGCCAGCCTCCTCCAGGGCTGGATTTGCCACCTGACAGAGCAGAGTGCCTGCAGAAAGCCAAGTCATTCGATCTGCTTTCTGTCTAGAGGAGGTTTAGGGATAAAAGAGTCTGTTCATCCTAATCCAGATTTGCAATATTGGAGCAACTTTCCAAAAAGACAAAACAACAGACCCATTATTACGATATTGCTTAACAATAAAGATCTTCCTTTGGTTAACCAGTGTCTCAGCTAGGTTGTGAGGATGCCTACATAAGCTTTACGTCCGACTCCAGAGCTGGCTGAGCTACCCACAGCCAGAGATGAACGACCCAGGCGCGTTTACCTGCTCCCGTAAAGACACTGAGCCCTTGCTTCGTGCCACCAAGGCACACTCTGTGGTATCAAGTGGGGATTAGGCCATCTTTGTCCCTCTCTCCCCTTCTCAAAGGTGGCTTCATTAACGTCTCTAATTGTGCCACTTAACTGTGCATATTTCTTCTACCTGCCTATTACAGCCTTGTAAAGGCACACAGCAAACCTCCATGTATTGTAAGAAATAGCGGATTCATAGCATCCCACATTCCTGTCTTTGGATTTCTGCTATTCTCCATGTGCCAATGTCCCAAAAGGCACACACACAAGATGACCAGGTGCAGGCTGTTCAGTAATCRCTGTAAACTTCAGAGAGGTGGTGGAGTCTCCATTCTTGGAGATATTCAAAAGCTGTCTGGACAAGGTCCTGGGCAGCGTGCTCTAGGTGACCCTGCTTGAGCAGGGGGGTTGGACTAGGTGATCTCCAGAGGTCCCTTCCAACCTCAATCATTCTGTGATTCTGTGACCTTCTCCTGGAACTATGCCAGGCAATCACCTCTGCCCTCCAGGTCTGATGACACGGAGACACAACTCAGGTCATCAGAGCCCCTGGGGCTCCGCAGCTCATCCCACCTCTGCGCACGAAACCTCATCCACTGGACAGACAGGAGCAGAGCAGCAGATCCTCGACATGGCAGGACTCCCAGGATGGACAAGTGATCACTACAACAACCCCTCCAGCCTCACAAGGATGGAGTCACTCAAAAGTAGCTGCATCCATCCTCGATGAGGATGTAGAAGTTATAAGAGAAAATCAAGCAACACTCTCAATACTGAGGAGTATTAAAGTAGTACAACCAAAAGCAGGTACAAGCTCAGCTACCAGAGATGTTAAAAACTGGAGCATGCAAACCACCTGGAAATACTTTAAAAAGGAACCAACACGGTGATGTGAACCTGTTTCACTGAACCTTTCTGGTTATCTCATCCCAAAGTCATTCTTAAAAGGAGTTTGTTGTTTCTGAGCAGCCCAAATCTCCGTCAGTGCCAAACTCAGCACATGCACCCATGGTTTGGCATCTGCCAGCAGCATTCATTACAGCCTGTCCCTTTGCGTTTTCACTCGCTGTAAGGATGAGCTTGCAGCTTCAGATCAAAAGCAGAATCATCAAGAGCATCTAAATAACATATCAACCAATGTAGCACTAAAACTGCATTAGAGCTAGGACTCTGCAGGACTTATGTACTCTTGAAACTCCTGAAGAAGAAAGGAAATTTAATTTGCTTTTCTTTGGCTAAAGAGACCAGATGGTTATATCCTTATTTCAGCCTTCCAGTGGTGATTGGGTAAATTAATTGTCACTTATAAAACTGATTTCCAAAAACATGCCATTTAATTTTTCAGGAATAGTTTCTGCTGGCCATTATCTGATTATTGCCTAAATTGCTACAAGCAGCCTAAATTAATTTACAAGACAAAATATTCTCTTTCGTTCCTTTTCCTAGTAACTCTAGAGCAGCAATACACTCTTAACAGCAGCTGTATCACACGGATTTTTACAATGACAGATAATAAAGTCCTTTATCTAACTGCAGGACAAGGCACGGTATGAAACCACACTTCAATCCATTGAAGCGCTGTCACCGAGGGCTCAAGCGAGCTGTTGTTCAGACACTTGCTGCCCTATCTCAAGAGCCAATTAACTACCAACATTCAACAGAATTAAAAACCCAGGCAGCCAAGCAAAACTGTCCGTGTTAGGTAATTCATTGGCCCAACGTGGATAAACGCAAGGGATCATTTTACTAATTCTCCCTCTTAAAACCTAAACACTTCATGCCAATTTATTTCCGCCGAGAAAGCCTGATAGCCTTTAAAGTGCAATAGATCCAGGAACCTTTGGTCCTTACAACGACCTATTCAGGTCAGCCATATTATGCCAAGCATTTTCACTTGCAAAGTACTTTTGCATTATATTTTAAGACCATCCACCATTTCTTATTCTTTGTTGCCTTGACCTCAGCAACGCTTCAGAAATAGTATCTGTGAGCGGCATTCGGCACACCACAGAAACGTGAGCAGCTTCGAGTCTTTCGGGGACTTCCCCGCTGCTGTAAATCTGTTCCCTTTAGACCGACTGGGAATTTATTGCTGCAAAAAGTCACGTTTTGGGGAATGAACGTGCAAATTTGGTACTTGAGAAATTACCGCAGAGCTGAGAAACTAGAGAGCAGGCACCACGCAGGCTTCCTGACCCAGCGCCGCCAACCTCTCCACAACCTAGACCTGCGGCAGTGCTCTTGAGCACTGATTGCCAGCAGCAGCGCCAGCGGAGAGAATGCACCTAATTATGTGATGATTGAGGGGTATGGAGAAAATATCTGATAAGGACATCTGGGAACTCATTCCGCATTGGAAACCAAGCCTCCAGAGAGGACGAGCTGCCGTCTTACGGAAATGACTTGCGGCGGATATTTAATCAGACTTTACTCTCCCATTAYACCAGACTTTCCCAGTCCGGGATGACGTCTCTTCACCCGGCTTTGCTCCTTGCATAGGTGCATGGCGCAGGGCTCGGATTGTGCCTTCGCTCCTGCCTTTCCGGGAATTGCTATATTCCTGAAGCACCTCGGAAAAGTGCCAAAGGTTGGTCAAAGGCAGCTGGGCTTCAGGCTCTTGGGATGTGACAGATATCATCAAATGACTGTCAGTGAGACCATCCGTGTGTTTTAAGACATTACCATCCTTCAGCTGGAACTTGGGCCAAACTCGGTACTCATCAAGACATGGCTCATCCGTTGGATTTCACTTACCCCCAAGCTCAATTTGGCCTCTTGCATTTAAAAGGAAAAAGTCTGTTGTCCTGAAACTCCTTTTATAGCTCAAAGTGTGCATTCCACACGCCACAGAGCTTTCCAAATCAAACACAAGTCTAGAAGCAATCTCCATCTCCAGGGGACGGAGCTGAAGCCCTACTAAACTGATTTCTGGTTTATTTTATGCCTGACATTTTAAGCTACACGAATCTGGGTGAATCCTGCTTTGCCAGCTCACAAGCGCAGCTACGATAGCAAGGATAACTTTCTTTTTCCCACTCATCCCTCAGAAGAGTTTAATTGCTGAATCAAGCACACTGTCTGCATGCATTTCTGTGGCAAGCTCGACCACAATCTGTGCTCCTCAGGCATCTCCAAAGGACAAATGTCTAGATGTGCAAATGTGCATTAATGCTGCAGTGAGCTCAGAGGCTGGGCCAGGTTTCGCTTTACACAGATCATCCCGTGCCACTCTCGGTATCCGATCGCTCACTCACCACCCCGTCATGAAGCTCTCCCAGCCCACTCATGCTAAATGAATGTAAAAATAGAGGCAAAGCTGAAAGCAAGGGTGGAACCGTTCTGAAGAACAAGTTAATGGATGGGTGAGAATTCTGCATTTCTGAAGTCGCTGAGGATAATAAACACATTCATTCCCAGGAACAAATGCCACCCCCTTATTACTTTTTCAAGCCTCATGAGCCCAAGAGTAAAACAGCCAAACGAACATGCATTCCCCAAGCCACAGCAACTGTTATAAAAAAGATGAGCTCTAGCATTTGATGACCTACTCTCTTTCCTGTAGACCTTTTTACAGTTTGTTCTTTTTTCATGATAGGTCCCTTCCTTTGGTCATTAGCAATGCCTTATTTCTTGCTCTTTACCCATGGCCATATGAAGCCAACGCTCACATGGGCTGCAAAGGCACCCACAACACCTCCTGCACTGTTGTTTCCAATTTTTAAACGTTGCTGTCAGTACAGACCAGCACTCGGATTTCRACTCCGTACTGGATACACTATCACAGAACTGGAAAACCGTATCTCACACTCGTTGCTGCTGATGCTCGAAGTCGGTAATACCATCCGATCCTGCGGAAACTAAAGGACTTCACTTAAATCGTTTAAAAGGAGTAATTTATTATAGCTGCTGCTCAAGGGTTGCCCTTGTGCATTCATGCTAATGGGAGATGGAAGACCTTGTGATGAGCTGCAGAAAGACAGCRAAGTCCCACGTAGGCTGCAGAAGAGTGGTGGGGAGGCAGCAGGGCTCTGGCTCTAACAGGGAGCAGCCCCTTGTCCGGGGGCTCTCTCCTGCACTCCTTGGAGCCCTCGACCAGAAAGGGCACGTCCTCCCCAGACAACCTTCTGGAGGAAGCTGAAGCCTTCAAAGCACAAATCTTTTATGAGCTTCTGAGACACTGGAGCAAGTCCTGCTGTGCAAACACAGGATTTTCTCTTTAGATCTTTTCCCATCACAGCTCTGGCTACTTGATCTGCTTGAGCCTGGGTATGTCCTTCCCTTCAAAGTGCTCTGCATCATCTTTTTTCCCAAGGCAATGCATGAAGGGGAGAGCCGATCCTCACTCCCTCCTGAGTCTCTGGGTTCACTCCAGCTCTACATTTCTGGGATTCAAAAGACGTTATCGGGGTAGGCAGCCTCCCCAGGAGGGAAGGGAGCTCTGGACCTGCAGGGTAGAAGATGCAGAAGGAAAGGTGTGGGTCCTCTCATGCAAGCTTTAGTATAAATGTGACCTCCCCCAAAAGGATATAAATCTGTCAAAAAATGTTTTCTTCTTATCACCACTTTATACTGTACAGACGTGAAAATGGGCACTACTGAAAGTCATGGCAGCGGGAGAAGTACCTTTGGCAGGAAAGGTGATGGTGAAACCAGCTCAGGTCTATGACACCGTGGCACAGGCGTGTGATAGAATCTATTGGTCTCCATTTCACGTGGTTCCCACCTTTGATGATACAACCGGGTCCTGCCTGCTTCGATGAGATTTTCCTAACTGGGGAGCAAGGACAGGGGATGGTTGCTGGAGATAACCTGCCCTCCAGAGTTGGAGAATCCCAGGTTCTGGTGAATTAAGCAAGAAGAGAAGTAGATTTGCACAGAGCTCTGATTTCTTGCATGGGAACTTGTGGTTGCACTACACAACACATCAGCTTGAAGCTGTCACCTTCATCATGCCAAGGAATCAAGTGACTTTACAAGACCAAAAAGATATTAGGAAAATGGCAGTAGCACTGTTTGGGCATGTGCTGCCTTAATTCTCTCCTGCTCAGAGAAAATTTGTTTTTAGGCCATTTCTTAAGGCTCAATATTGTTACAGGCTGTAGGCCAAAGGAGGCAACTCCCATTTCCATTCCTATTTTAGTTCCAACTCAGTTTTATTTCCCACCTACATCCAAAAGATAAAGCAACATCCAGAAACCTCTCAGGCCGCACTGCAGCTGTCTGGTTTCAGGAAGCGTTTGTATGAGCAAAAGTCATCTTGAAAACTAGAAGCAACTGTCTGAAAATATTAGCAAGATGGTTTGATTATTTAAGTCACATACTATAAATAAAGCACAGCAACAGAACTTGACAGGCTGTCAATCAACATAACTTCTGGGCAAGAGACATATGTCATATCCTTTCCTCTGTTAAGACAAGTCTCTACGGTAAAGAAGTTCCTGAAAACTATTTAAGTCATGCAATATTAATGTTCCCTGCAATTATTTACTTCCTTCTGTACTTGATTAATCCAAAGCAAGATATGAACAGCAGTAATGCTAAAATAACACTGCTTGTTGCTCCGCAGAAAGCGCAAGCCCTGGATAAAGAAGCCATTAAAGTTTTTCTTAAAACACCGAACTGTGGCTCCACCCTATGTAATAATGTTCACTACGGAAATACTGAGCTGGAAGGATTAAAATAATTTATGATAGCTGAAGACTGCGAAACTTAAAGGAGACCAAGGCRTATTCCTCCGATCCTCCCTTGGCTAAGATCAGAGGAATAAGACACCTGCATTTTCACACTTCCTCAAAGGAATCCCAATCTTGGGGAAAACCAGCTTGCCATCAGCCTGTGCAGCTAAGGCCACATATCCACATTAATGATGGGTAATGACCGATGCATCTGTCCAGAGCCAAGCAGAAAAGACTAACGAGGCCACATTTGTTGGGAGAAGACTGATCTTTTACTAGAGAAGCTGACCTAACTGGAAAAAAAATAATTTTTTTCAAGTCCATCTGTGGATCTCTCTTAGGAGAACACGTCCCCACTCAGCTTCTTTTTCAGAAGACCATGTAGCACAGCCTCCATCGCAAAAGGTAAATGCTGATATCCCCTGCGGTGCTTCAGCCGTGATGGGCTCTGGATGTAAGCAAGAGGGCAGAGCCTGCACCAAAACAGTTAGGGCTACACCACGTCACCTTCAAGTACATCCTCACGTAGGATGCACCTAGTGAACAGGGAGCAGCGAACGTACAAAGGAAAGCCCTGGAGCTGAGAGCAAACCAAAGCAAGAAGGTAGCTGAGATGGACCTGGGAAACACTGCTAAGGATGCCAGGAGCATCACCCAACAGAGGGACAACACAAGACCCAAGCGAGCAGCATCAAGATCTGAACAACTTTGCCAGGGTCATCCCCAGAGCTTGCTTGGGTCCTACCACAGCGAACAAGGGCAAACAGCATCCTTTTTCTAGACATAACGTTAAGATTCTAAGAGATGACGGCGTTTTTTGCACGGAAGGTCCACGCCAGAACTCGGATGAGGACCCCGGGTCCCTAACTCCCAAGTCACCATGATATGGTACAACAAATTCATGCTCAGCTGATGTGAGGTGGGGGGCTACAAAGACTGGGCCACAACACGTAAGACTGAATAAGTCAGTAGTGATTTCTCCAGTCTTCAGGTCCTTCCCCAATTAATTCCTACCACGGGAAGCATTTTTTGGAGCACTGAGCGGAGGTTCTCCCGGCGCTGATTGCCATGCCGCCGCGACCCTCTGCTCCAGGGCAGGAATGGCCAGCTCACACCCCATCGTTTCCAATGTGAAATTAAGGCTGCTCTTTCCCCGCATGCATCGCTTCACGTTCACCGAGGCTGAACTTCATCACCGCGCCACTTCAACCTGCCTCCTGAGAGGCCACGGCAAGCCTTCCTATTCGGCCCTCGTCTCTAGCGGCCTGAATAATTTAAGACCACGAGCAAACTTTGTCTCCTCAGCCTGCCTTCCCTTTTCCAGGTCAGTTATGAAACCGCTGAACCAGCGCGGCTCCCAGCCCGCATCTCCGCAGAGCTCCGCGACCCCCGTCGCCAGAAAAGCTCGCTATTTGCTCCGACCCCCGGGGGCTTTTAGCTTTTAAAAAATTACTCCTCCTAGCCTGGAGCTTCGCTCTCATCCTGCGACCGCTTAGTTTCTTTAAGCAAACCTTTGCTTTTCCCTTGCGGAAAGCCTTTGGCGACGCAGTCTCCCGCATCCACGTGCTTGTCGGCATCCTTGGAGAACTGCGGTGGGTTCGGGAGGCTTCGACCCGCGCTGCCCCAACACTGAGCTACTTATTTCTTTCTTCATCGTTGCTATTTTAAAAATCAGGACTTCAAAAGGCATTTCAATGTATGTTTTTCTTTCCCGTGGAGTAATGAGGGTGATGCGTGACAACTACATCAAGCCCTTAACTTGGACAGGATCTTGAGTTTAAGGAAAAAAATAGAGTAACTGTTCCTCTTCTTGCTCACGTTGGCTGCAAATAGCTCATTTTTCAGCCTGTCCAACGGTTTTTACCTCTGTCTTTTCCTGCGTATTGTGGGACGTGTTTTCCAGCACCATTCCAGCACCGGGGCGGACAGTGGGGCTCCTCAGATGGCGGCTGAGCAGATCCGGAGCAACAAACCGAAGCGAGGTTATGCTCCGCAAAGCGAGCTGCAGCGGATGGAAATGTTGGTGAGATGCACGTGGAGAGCGGGAGGACATCACCGTGCCGGTACCGAATTTTGAGTGCCGGAGGGGCCGGGCTATGGGAAGGGACCGGTCTTCAGCTTGCACTTCCAAAGCCATTTCTTGTGCTTTGTTTTATTTATTTCTTTGTTTGTATTTATTTATTTTACTTCATTCCTTCCTTCTGACGTGCCCAACTGGTGTTCACGACAGCCGGGTCCAAAACGTTCACGGTTTCCATGAAGGGAAGGGCCTCTACCACGTTAGATACCTGCAGACGCGCCAGAGACAGGTTGTTGCCCACAACTTCACAAGGTGCAGGCAGATTGTGAAGAAAGGTTTTTGGATTTAGAAGACGGGAACAAGTGAGGGATGGACCCATTGCACAGCCAGGAACGCTGGCACGCTGAGAAACCAACCGACTTGCCACAGGTCATCCAAAACCTGAGAAATGGGCGCAAATCAGCCCAGTTCAGGCAGCCTGGCACGAGATTGCACGTCCGCTTCATCTACCACCGCTCAAAGAGTTACAAAGAYGCATTTTGACAGCAAAAAATGTTTTCTGCCGTTTTCCATCTAAGAAGATTTGTGGCGCTTCAGCTCTCAGGAGACCTAAAGGTTGAGTCACCGGCGTCAGAAATTTGAGGGGTTTTTTGCAGACTTTGCAACACGACCGATGATTTTGCAGGCTCTGCAGCACGGCGCTCACGGCGAAGGGAAGCGACGGTAGAAAATCACCTACCTGGCCATGCACCGCTTCGTCCAATCGTCCGCGGTGCAAATCGGGAGCAAACGTCGCTCCCGGGCACCCTCGTCGCAAGGCAGAGAGCACGACCAGAGGAAAAGAGGAGCAGGAGCGCCGGGAACGGGGCAGGCGCTCGCTCCCGGAGCAGCCCGCTTTAGCAGAGACGCCGGGCGACGCTGCCAGGAGTCAGCCTAGATAAAACTTCCCCGCGACAAAACGCCTCRCGCCGCGAGAAGAGACCACGCTGGAGTGCAATTCGGGAAGGCTGAGGGTCTAGGGCTCACGACATCCTGAACTTGGATGCTTAATTTTTAAATGCTAATCAACTTGAAAATGGCCATATGGTATTTTGGACATTTTGGACTCAGACCAACCCAGCGAATTGCTCTCAAATACATTAGCTTTAGGCAAACACAGCGGCAGATGGAGCGCACGCGGAATATTAACAGAGCCAGGTTTGGGGCGCTAAAAGGCTTAACGGGTCTCTCTCGCGCATTCGGGCCCGGAGATGAGATTGAGATCGCGCTTGGGGGACACTGAGGCTACATAATATTTGAACTGGCAAAACTCCACGGCGGTGCTTAAAAAAAAGGGCTCGAGCAAAAATAAAACCTAATTTCACCAGCTATAGACTGCAGAAGTTCTTTCCAAGAAAAGGGGAGGAATACGGTGTTCCCACCAAGACTGCTTATCCTGAAATTTTTATTTTCCCTTTTCCAGCTGGGAGATGGCTCCTGCCTGGCCAGCAAAAAGGAGGAAGAGCAACGGCCTGGAAATCACATGGCTACTCAGGATCTAACATTCTCGTTTCGCAAAACGGATTTTTAAATCCCGTTACTCCCATTAGCAAAGGAAAATTTCCATTCCATAAAACGACGATGCTGCGGCAGGCTCCTCTCCCGCCAAAGCGCCCGGGGCGAGCGCAGCAGGGGCCGGCTGCCACACCGCCCGCGTTGCAAAAAAACCCACAATGCAAAAGGCTTTTTCTGGGGCAATTTATCACCCGGAAAGACAGAGGAGGAGGAGGGTGCGGGCAGCCCTTTCCAGCTCGCTCCGCGGGGCCGGCAGCTCTGGACCATGAGAAAAGCGCCGCGGTGAGATTGGCGCTGCCCGTCCACGCGGAAAAGCAGAAGGGATTTTGGCAACGCTTCCTGAAACGTTTGCAACATTAGATACCCCACGAACTCTCTTAAATTAAACACATAATCCCCGTGCCGGCCCCGCAGCGGCGGCAGCTATATAGTTGGGCGCACGAGCCGAGCCGCGCCGCCGAAAAGCCCGGGTGCGGCGCTCCACGGGTGCCGTTTCTGCACGATTTCAGCCCGAAACGCAGCTGTCGGCAACGGCCAGGAACGCGCCAGGCCATATCACGGCTCCGCGGAAGGTGGAGAAGCACAAGAGCATCTCGGCAGCGTTCAGCACGGGGCATAAATCTGCAAGTCGCAAGTCCGTACCGAGCCGTTAGGCTGCAGGTAGCGCCGCCGCCTTCGGCCGAACGTTCCCAGCAGCGGGAAAAAGAGCCACCGGCTCCCTGCAGGAATAGTGACTGTAGCAATGGAAAAGGGGGGAGAAAAAAACCCAACCGTCAGAAGTTTGAGGAGTGAAAGGCAAAATAAAAATCAGACGTTTCGCATTGGGCTCCTCCTGTACTGGGCATTGCTGAGTGGATAAATCACCTTACCAAAAAGGAGGCAATTRGTAGTTTTGGAACTCAAAATAGTAACTTATTGCAGTTTTACCAGCACAACCGGAGGGTTTTATACCAGCTTCGTTAGATAAGGAGAAGAAAAGAGCCATTCGGAGGAATCTCCCAGACAGTATTAAAAATTGCTACAGAAAATAGCCATCAGTGGAAAGCTTCCATCGATTCGTTACACCAGAATATCCTTCAGGAGAGATTATCAGAGGCACTTGAGTCCGAAAAAACGGCGATATATCTGAACAAGCACAAATTTTCCCTACAACTTTTGCAGACCGTTTGCTGTGGGGAAGGTCCCTTTCCTAGGAAACGTCAGAGGTGCGGGTACTTCTGCGCACGGTCGCTGCCCGCGCCCCGTTTTGGTGAGGGCTGGCCCGAACCGTGGGCTTGCACGCGTTTGTCCATGCTGACCCGTTTCATCAGTTCATTGCAAGGCGGGCGCCGCTCTGGGTCTAAACCTTGCAAAACTCGGCATGTCCTTCAACGCGGGCTGCGTAAAGGCAACGTGAGGAAGCAACCGGAACTCGTCACGGGTTCCTGCTTTGCCTTCTGTGCGTGTTAACGTGGATACGGTTGAGAAATGAAGGATCAGCTGAGGTCACCTCTAAATTTAAAAAGTAGCTGAAATGTGGCCAGTATGTATTTATCCTTGCATTTTTCTTTTTTCCATATCAACATCGCTGGCACAGTATACAGTCTCTCACAAAAGGCTCCAGCAGGCAACGGCGGCACCTTCTCCGTAGATCTCCTAAAATCCTCCTCTGCCTGCATTTCTGACTCCCACTCCATCGCAGCACGCTGGAGACCTGCTGTCATCCACAAAGCCCTTTATAAACTGGCCTCCTCCTGAGAAGGGCACGCATGAACAGCACATATTTTACTGAGCGTGGTTATTTTTAAAGCTATATGCAAAGAATATATTTAAATATTATTCTAAAGCCTCAGAGATATAAAATACTACAGTGACTCTCCCTCATCTCCCCAACTTCTTTACGGATTCACGTGTTGCAAAATCCACTAGAACTGAAAAAAGGCAAAGGCTTCAAGAGTCCTCAGGAGAGAGACTGCCCCAAAGGGACTAAGACATGTTGCAGGGAGATCCAGTTCTGCTTGATGACCTTACTCTGGTTTGAACCCATTCCTTGCTTGATATATTTTCAAAGCCACCAAAAGCAGAGATTCAAAGGTGCCAAGAAGACGGAGGACCCAGGTCAAAGGAGACAGTGTCCTTCCAGCCAGCCCGTCCTCCAAATCAACAGACAACCAAAGCAGAACTCCCTTGAGGAGAAGGTCGCTATCTCTGGAGCATCTGTGCTCCATACAGGATGCTCTGAGGACCTGTTCTTCATTAAAATTTCCTTTCAGTTTTAAAAGATGTGAGATGCTCACTTAGCATCCATCCATCAAAAAATAAATATGCATCCAGCCAGAAATTCCTTTTAGAAGGAAAAATTTTTACATGGCTGCAAGTTGCATATTAAAAAATTATTTCTCCCAGAATGGTTTTCTTACCATAATTATACAAACTAGCTGCTAGTTTTTCAGCAGATTTTTTTTAAGGGACACGCTACAGGAAAGATATCTTGAATTAGCATTCTTCTGGTTAGCACAGCTAAAATCAGCCTCATAGTGACCAAATGAATTAAGTCAACAAAAAAGTCCAAATTTACAGAGGCTGTTCCTTAAAACCCAAAGGGACCTTTCGTCATTAAGTTAAAACTCACCAAAAATGACGAATCATTTTAGCAGTACCAAGTGAAAAAACATGGCAAGAACGACGACCACCAGTGGGCCTGTGATCACAAAGAAGGTCTCAGATGACGCCTTTCCATGCACATCATTCACTCAAGATCAGCAGCCAGATCTACTATAGGAACCTGATTTTATCAGGCTGATTTGAGACAAAGTGTCCGTATGAAACACGCTTAAGAGGTTTTCCTCCTTCTTTTAAATCCTTGGCAAATGTCCTTTTTGCTCAAATAACCTTTGGGTTCTTTAATAGCCGGTGCCTGCTCAATACTAATGAACTTACATAGATTTGTAAGTGCCAAATCAATACGTTACCATTAATTTACACTGAGTCATCATCTTGCAATATCTTCTTCTAGCAAACAGTCGTAGGGAAAACCGCGACCGAATAATAGCTTCATCTTCTAGGCAAAACAGTAACCTCGCCTGCGTCCTCATGTCAGTAATGAGTCATACCTAAGCTTTCATCCCAAAATAAAATAAAATGACATATTAATACCGTGAGATCGATATAGGTATAGCCTTAACAGAAATATTAAGACCTGAGATCCGAAACGCAGCGGAAGTTAAGAGGAGCCCTACCACCGCTATCGACAACTAGGCTTTCTGCCCAGCCGTAAGCCCACGCATAAGCTTTCACGCTGGCACTATTGAGCTCGTACCGCAAGCCAAGCAGCGAAACGATTCATTTGCAAACAGCAAAGACATCGAGAACTACACCGAGAACTGAAACACCCACCTTCAGAGTTTCCTTTCTATTATAACAAGCTCATGAGGACTCTGTAAGAACCCTGGTAGTTTCTAATTGCACGTGGGAAGTATTGAAGGGAATGTGTTTCATTTGAGGAATTTCGTCTCCAAACCGCACTGTTTTCAAGAAGCCTTCATTGTTTTCAGAGAAACTGCTCATGAACTCAAAAGTCATTATGTTCTCGTGGGCAGGCCCAACCTAGCTCCGTTGAAAGCAAGTGTCGGGATGAGCAGAATTACAAATAGAATAATTAGGAAATTCATAATCCAGTTTTTCTCATGGAAAAGGAATAGCAATGCTTTCACAGCACTCAGAGAGATGCAAGAGAAAAATTACAGGGAAACGCTGACTAAATTACTACTACATAAATCTCAGGGCAGGACTAGTCTTCCCCACCACGTCCTTGTCAAGGATGTGCTTGGCTTTGAGCAGATGTTTCACGCCTTAGGTGTAGGAGAGGGTGGTTGTTTTGCTCTGTATGGTGGTCACCAGCTATCACACACATGGTTGTCCTCTGTCTCTGGTCACCCCGGTACCTCTTCTGCCGCAGTCCCTGTTCGCAACGTGCCGGGCAGGGCCTGCAGCTCAAGGGCCCTTGTCTTCATGTCATTAGGCTCCGTCACACCAACCGGAAAGCGGACGCAGGAAAGACCACGGAAGCAAGAGGTGAGGCAAGATGCGCATGTGCTTTAGCTCACTCGTCGCTTCCAGCCCCGCTGCCTCAAGCAGCCAGCACATGCTCTACCAGCCAGGGTGGGTCTAGCCGTTCCCACGCGTTCAATCCATTTAAAAAGGGCCTGAAGAGGCTTTGGGACCGACTGCAGACACCGCACACGTCCGCCCTGAAGATCAGCGTGCTTCACGCCTGCTCTTGAGCAATAACAAGCACATTTGAGCCGGAAAACAATACCAAGAGAAACAGAAAAATCAGCTCTTCCAAAAGGATTCAGTATAGCCAGTAAAACTCAAACTCCCACTGCAACATGGTTTCAAGGCAGCAGAGCTCTGTAAAGACATCTAAAGCCCCTCAACTGGCTGACTTGCCAGTGTCAAGGAGAAGAGATGACCTGAGGCCAGTTTGTCACTGTCACGGCTCCGGTTGAATAAATTTTAACTTTTCCCCCAAGCGACCTCCTGCCTAAGTACAATAAAAAATGCATGAAGACAACCATTGCTTTTTACAGGACATTTTCTTCCCATCAAAAATAGACTTATGCATAACACCTTAAGGATTTTAATCTCAAATAGATTTCCAAAGGGCTCCACTTGCTATCAGGCAAAATTTAAGATGCTTTTAATGAGTCAGAATAGGAAGTAAAGCTTTACAGCAGAACATCTTGTGCAAAAGGAGATTTTTTTATCCAACTAACCTAAATTACGAGGCTAGCTTGGAAAGCCAGTTTTCTTCTTTTAGAATAAATTGCCTTTCACGTGATTAGGGCAAGAAAAACGCCAGCACAGGCTGTAAGAGAGTGGATGCAGGGATATAAGAAGATAGTGGATGCACAGATACAACCGTTTAGAGCAGACCAAATTCTTGTGTTTACCAGTTTCTCGTTTTACTTGGTACCAGGCCATGGCCCACTCTGGCGCAACGAAGGGCAAACCCAGCCTCCATGCGAGGGTCAGGGAATGGTGCGGTGCAGTCGTGCCAACCCCAGGACCTCCATGCAGACACCGCTGCTGGCTGGCAGCGAGGAATCAGACGTTCTTCTGCACCGAAAACGTTACCACCAATTTGTGGCGCTTGGGGGAAACGGAATGAAAGAGCTCTCAAAGTGTTGCATGAAACCACCAGAAGAACCGCGGAACGCTGGAGAAACTTGTTCGAAGAAGTATGCTTTGCTCTTTCAAAGGCAAGAGCCCTCTGGGGTCCACCAGACAGGTTTGATGATAGCACTGCCTTGGACTGGTCAGATGGAAACAAGCAGTTTCTGCAACACCTCTACTGAACGCCACAAGCACATCAGGAAAAAAACTATCGCGTATAGGATATTGCACGTTCCAGAAACCACGTATAAACGTTCACTAAAATAATTCAAAGGGTTCGATAATTATCAAATAATATCTGCAGTGCCTTGGCATCTTCTGTGCTGCATGAGATACAGGATAAATTCAGTGTATAATCTCCAGTAACCTGAAAAACTGGAGGAGGCTAAAGGACATTCATGACAACAGCTATAGAGGCACTTCTGTCCAACAGGACAACAACATGATCCTGAGAAGATGCATCTCACATGTCCAGAGCCCATACTGCAATAACCATACGGATACTTACTCCTTTGCCACTTCCAAGTTTACAGCTTCCTACAGGGCCTCTGTAAACTCTGCCTTTGCTCTCTCTTCCATGTCTAAGCCTTTATCTTGGTTAACCTAATCTAAAAACTCAAATGTAAATACCATCTCAGTGCAGGTTATTGCACACCTACCTTTCCAGCTATGGGCTGTTGACATAGTACCTTGAATATAGTCAAAGGGTTGGCCGCCTGACAGATGATCCGGCCAAGGAGGTAGACGTAGCTCCACCTTGCCTCCACCAAAGCCATTCCCACCACTTGCTTTGCCCGTTACTCCGGACATCACCAAGAGCCTCCCCTGAGCTAGGACAGCTCTCTCGCACCCAAACTGTGGCCAAGACTTCCAGATTCGCCTTGTTGAGCTCTTCTGAAGGACAGCCTTTCTCACCTCGCTACGTAGCTACAAGCCTCACGCGGCGTCTCGACTACCGCAGTCCCTTTTTTCTCTCGATTTGACAGCTGCAGCCTTACCCTGCTTAGACACAGCGGACTGCTGCGGCACAGTCCATTTGCTGAGCTCGTCATTAAGGCCAAGGAATATCTCTCGCTGCAGCCGTAGCTATTAATAGTCGCTTACCCGCTGACGTGCACCTCTCTGACTGCAAATTCACAGCCGGTCCTCGCCCCCCTTAAAATCTCTCTTCTCATCGCAGATAACCCTCTCATTCTGCTGAAACGCCCGTATTTTGATTTTTGAGTATTGAAGGCTTTCATATCGTACCCTTCAGAGGGGAAGGAGCCAGCAAGAAACAAACAGTTTGAGCTCTGGGTATTTCCCCATTTGGCTCACAAAAAGTAAAGAGGTGATATTCCTCCCCCCTCTCGATTCTCGCCTGCAAATTTTAATTGCTTTTCTGACATCTACAGAATGTAATCTTCTTTCCTTGTTGTTACTAGGATTAGGGCAGTGCGGAGGTAAAGCTATTTTTGATTAATATGGAAATCAGAAATTACTTTCAAGAGAAAACTGGGGACTGTTCCTAATACTACTTTATCTTTGGGGAATTATAAATCTAAAGAGTAACTGGAGCGAGCTTGCAGGTCACTAAGGCTTCCAAGCTCGGCAAAATACGCTTCAAATATCTAAAAATCTATTCTGATGGAAAGACGAGATAAACATACGTAAGAAAGGGTTTGAGCTGAAGACAAAGAGTTCAACTTCCACAGAACTGTGAACACCAGTTTACCTGAAAAAAAAGGCACAGAGATCATATGGCGCTAGGATAACTCCCAAAGTTAAATGGCTAAATTTGTTGCCAGTTTAAACTTTTTCCTGCTGATGTTCAAATCTTCCCAAGACCCTCCAGCTGAATTTCCAATGCGTGAAAATTGGAGCAACCTGGTGGCATCCACCTCCTGCTGTTTGTGTGATCCTGAAGCATTTGGAGATAAATAGCAGGCTATTTTGGATGAAGGATCTAAGGTTATTTCCAAATCACCTCTGCTACTGAAGGGCCTTTCTTTTTTTAACCCATATTATCTGCGCTCTTCTACTACTTTGTGGATTATTTGCCAGAGCAGTGATACCCGGGAATAAAAGTTTGGCTCAAGTTTGGGGTCTTGTGACACCTCCTTAGCTGCCACTGTCAACTCTTGGAGCCCGCTCCCTCCGTGGCAGAGGATTCAGCTAAATCCCCCGTTACAGGGATTTTCCCCATTTCCAGCCTACACGCACTCAGGTGAGCGAGAAAACGGGGAGATGAAAAGCGATCGCCGCCGACCGCGGTCAGAGAGCAGCGATGAAGGCTGAAAACGATGTCAGCGCTCCCGTCCTCCTGCCTAGAGCGAGGGCAACATCTGCAAGAGACGGGCGATGATTTAGAAGGAGGGAAAAGGTAGATCCCGGCAAGCTTAAACCTGGGAAATTTTAACTGAGTTTCTCTCTGAAGTACTGAGGAAGCCCTGTTCTGACAGCGCCGTAGGTGCACGCCGAATAATAGGAAGCCGGTGGAAGAGGAACCATATATTGTACTAAATTTTTTTA
Organism: Apteryx rowi; assembly: GCF_003343035.1. Classification (NCBI taxonomy): domain Eukaryota; kingdom Metazoa; phylum Chordata; class Aves; order Apterygiformes; family Apterygidae; genus Apteryx; species Apteryx rowi. The sequence goes on from NW_020450939.1 coordinate 48,441, forward strand.
ATGTTATCGTTGGGTGCAGGAGATTAATGGAGTTTTCAGATGGAATTGGAGTGCTTCAGCAAAGCCTGGAAACAAAGGCATTTACTACAGCTACCAGAGAGGAGTAAAAAGGAGACAACCGTATTTTATCTTGAAAGCCCTCCGACACTTTCAAACAGATACAGGAATCAAATGGTTCCGTGCAAAGACAGAAAGCCCCCAAGGACTGCTTGGGCCAAGCCGGCGTGTTTTAAAACGACAAGATGGGGGAGTAGGCTATTTGGTATAAAGACACACAAGGGCTGGAGCACAAGGCCTGGTAGCATTAAAAATTGATTTAGACGTGGGAAACATGGAAATTGTTCTTGCAAAGTCAGAGGTGCAGCTGTGTCTGCTGGAGAAAAACAAAACACATGCTGACATTTTCATGTTCACTGGGTAGCCAGTTGTATAACGGTTCTACATATTTACTTTAAAGCCTTTAGAGGGATTGCACTCAGACAGGAAGGAGCTTCTGCTGCATGAAAGAAAATGGGAGATGTTCTTGAAAAACAGCCTAAATCTACTTACACCGATGAGCAACATGACAATCATTCCCAGAGAGAGTCCTTCCCAACAGTGTAACACATTTCTTACCATTGCCTTGCAGGACCATATTGCTTTCAACATAAGGCTTTGCAGGATGGTGGATTTTTTCTTTTTTTTTTAACTTTTGGATCTATCTGCTGACATATCCTTTTCATAATATATTCTCTTTTTTAACCGTGCACTTTTAGGAGGTCAAATACGTGTTTTCTTCTTCCAGGAGAAAACTTTTGTCTTCTTAAAAGACGCTAAGCATACTCTTCACTTGATTCTTTATTAGTTCTCTTAATTTCCAGCACAGCTTCGCTTCCCGAAATCTCTCTTGGGAATATGGATGATATAAGTTTTTCTCTTTTTTTGGCAGCTGGATATAGTGACATTTCCTGCTGCTAGGTGTCTCTGGTCCTGCCAGGAGAGATTAACAAGGGTTACCGAAGCTGTGTTTGGGTAAGGAAAAGCTTAAGGGCATTGCCTCCACATTCTATTAAAAACGCCGCAGGAACTCGGTAACATTTTCCTGTTGGTCTCGGCTGCTTGATAAATGGGGATCTCATCCATTTCTTCTGCAGAAGAGGAGACATTCYGAGGAAGGGAAACTAATTTCCTTTCTACGCTACGGAGATAAACATGGTAGTTAACTTTTCAAAGGCATTAAGGTCATGTTGTTTTTCTTCCCCTGAATACTCCCTGAGCCTAAGGAACGGAGACAGAAGAAAGTTGAGCTCTGCAGGCACATTCCTACAGATCTTGTGCTCCAACAGCGATGATATGTACAGCATATATATAACAACGACAATAAAAGACATGTGAATGCATACAGCTCCAAAAAATTACTGATGAACAGTCTTCAGCACACCACGAGCCAGGGAAAAAAATCTTAACCTGTCTTTGGAAAGATGAACGATACTTCTCGTTCTCAACACTTCATTCAGTATCTTACTTGCCGAAGCCCGGTTATACCCAGGAAAGGCAACTATGAATGAACAAGATCTGAGCAACGCCAGACAATGGGACAAGACTAAAAAATAACACGCCAAAAATAATGAACAGATTGGGCATTCATCAGGCTCGCGGTAACGAGCAAAACCAGATTGCACATCTAAATTCACGTCATGGATAAAATTAACGCACAGCACACTCCAAAGCGTCCATTCAAAGAGTCGCTGCCAAGTTCTCCCTCCCTGTCACATAGACTAGGTCGCTCTCCTCTTCCCATAGCTCTTGGTCTGCCTCGTTAAACTAGTCACTCCTGCTTTYAGGACTCTGTGTTATTTCACCTATACCATGGCTCGAGTCGCATTTGATGCAACCGATGTTCTCCTGCCACGCTCTTCCACTCCAGTCCATACTCGCAGAAAAGCTTTCAAATCCCTTTTAAGGAACTATTTTTGGAGAGACCCCAAACGAGCAGCGATTACATCCAGGGACAGGGAAAAACCTGCATAAAAAGCGATACAGAGGACTAGCAAGACAGGCACCTCACAACACTCAGCACCCCAGCACCTCACCTCCGCCGCGGCCCGACTCCCTGCTCCTTGCATCTGCAGCTCCGGCATCGCACTAGGTCCTTCGCACGGGAGCACACTACGTATTCAGCAACTTGCATACCGTCAAGGCAGATGCAGGCTGCGTTAACGGCGATATTTTTTTTTCTATATTAAAAGATACACTAAGAGCTTTAAAATTGCAGGGCATCTCTAGGTGAGGGGAGACCATCACATCTCCCAAGAGCAGAGAGCGAACTCCCAGGTGAGCCAGGGGTCTTTGGCCTTGCAAGTACCTTCCCGTTGATTGCAAAACCTGGGGCAGGCACTGATCTTGTTTAACCTACAGTTTTTCCGCAAGGAACAAACGTAACAAGCAGCCTCACAAATTAGCAGGTGGAGAGAGCCAGCAAAAGAGGAGATTCGTTTCGGTTGGCAGCAGCGAGCCGATCCAGACGCACCATTTTCATTTGGATCGTGGCAATGCCGAACACTTGGTCCTGTGATTGAGGGCATCTCACAGCGGTCTGCTGTGGCCAAAGTTATACATCCCCCGGAGAAGCAGAGCAGCCGGCAAGCCTCTCCGGCTACCGTGGCCAGCACTGTCAGACACGCACATACTGAAGCCGGCAAGAATCACCGCTCTCCATTCCAGCAAATCACTGCATCGCCCCGCGCTGTAAGAAGCAATAACGACGATAGCTATTAACACCATAAAGTACACCAAAGTGTTTCGCAAACACTAACGAACGGCATTTTAATTGAACGCCACCTTTACTTCCACTTAGCAAGAAATTCCCTTATATTAACTTCGGTGGTGTGAAAAGACTGGAAAAAACACAACTTAGAAAACGTTCGCAGGAACCGATTATAAGAATAAAAATGTAATAGGCCAATACTGAAGACAGCGCTCAACACCAGCAGCTCCTCTGTGCCTCCAGAGGAAGTCTCAATGCCCTTGTTTCACACTGTTTCATACAATTTAACTAGTTTGTGACCTTAAAGGACTTTGAAGCTTCTGGGTAATCCAGCTGTGATGAGATTTCATATTCCTTGATGAAACATTTGAAGCCGCTGTTCGGTTTGCTGATGGATCCTTTTATACATCGGTGTGCCAGGCAGAAACTCTATCTTTTTTTCCAGATGAAGGGCACCCAGTGGACATCAGGCAGAGGCCACGCAAGCTTAGAAATAATTGTTCTGCAAAAAGCAGAGAAAGAGCTGACTACAAAGGCTCTCTCTCTCTCCATCTTGAGATGTCAGTACGCTGACTTTTTGCTGCATGGTGGGCAGCCAGAGCCCGAATCTGTCAAAAAATGACTGCGATGGTTTTTCAGCCTTTCTTTGGCAACAGCCAACTTCGGCTGGGGATCTAAAGCTCTTAACTCCCGTGCAGAAAACTCAAGTGATGTCTACTGTAGACCAAACTCCTCCCGTCCAAGTAACATTGCAGCTTGACATCTCTCCATGGTGGCAAGGATGTCTCCCCATCAGCTGAAGCTCAGGAGGGGTAGAAGCGAAGTATGTGAGCTTTCCTTACAAGCTATTCTTATTGTTTCTGCTTTGACTTTACCCAACATCTTCCCAGTCACTCAGACCTATAACTTCAGCACCGTCTTCAGCTCTGACTTCTCTGGGTTCCYGCATCCCAATTAGGTCAAAATCTTCAGTCTCTGCGCATAACATCCTTAAAATACAGCCTTCCTCATCCATCTGGGCACCCTTTTCATCTCACATCCCCACCATCACAACAGATTTTCCCTCTGACCTTGACAAAAGCATTCTTGTTCCACCACCATCTATTCAGAATATTGCTTCCAAGATCGTTTCCGCAGCTCATTACTTTCTCCGTGCCGTTTCTCCTTCACTCAGTTTGACCGGCTCCCTTTCCTCCATCGGGGTGAGGAATCGGTGTCTATTTTCGAGGCTCTCCAGAGCCTGTTCCTCCCTTCGCCATCATCCTCAGGACTGAGGCACCGACTCCTCCTGGGGCCCCCAGCAGGCCAGCCTTGCTGGCACTGCCCACTCACTGTATTTCAAAATTAGCATCTCCCACTCCGGCTGTCACACCGAAAAGGGTTAGAACTCCCCCAAAACATCCAGCATCGCCTCAAAATACCCCTTTGATCGTATACTTCCAAAAACCCTCATAACAATTAGGCTGCTACCGTGCTGGCATTATAATGGCACGATAACACACGCGAACCCCGGGGGGATTACAACGGCGGTGCTGACGGCGCTGTGCGAGCTCCATCACCCGCCTTTGCCCCCTTGTCCCAGGCTGCAGGGAGAAGGTTTATGACTTTGCTCTGTGCTTGTGCGCTGCCTGGCACAAGGAGATGCTGATCCGCAAGCCGGGCTCCTAAGTACCACCTAATACGCACAGGAACAGTTATTGTCACCACTGCTAACTAGACTGGATTCACTAACGGTTTAAAAGCGGTCAATGATAGATTCCAAGAGCATCAATCCACGCTTCGATGATGAGAACTCAATGCTCAGTGATTAGAAATCTGCCTGCAAAAACAGCACGCGCTGTGTTCAGGCATTTGCACAAGGAACAAGGAGATCTCCGAGTAATTCGAGTCACATATGAGACCATTCCCTACCCCCAAGGCACGGAGGGGCAAAGCGAACCTCAAAAGATCACCCAACGAAGCCCCGAGYGCAACCTCCTCGCCCAGCATTCACCTCTCGCCTGCTCCAGATGACATCCTCCTAGCAGCAAGGGCTTTTTATATGAGAGCTAAAACATTTATTCGTTTTCCCAGTCTGTGTCGGCCCCTTAAACTTCTGCAGCAAAAACACTAATCCACCTCGCATTAACAACACCCAGGAGGAAGCACCCTTGAGACCCATCTGCTCGTATGCAAGGAGGGAACCAAGCGTTCACCAGTGCCCAGGAGGAAGCTGGGGGTCAGCTCAGCGAACGCCAAAAAAATAAATAAATAACGGGGGGAGGGAAAAAAAGTAGGTCAAGCAATTCACATTTGCTGAAAAGGACAAAGAACGCTGCAGATTTTTATTACCTTATGCAAGTGCTACCAAATATCGGAGGCATCCTTTTTATCTGATTCAAATCCCACATGAGGAATCCGTGATTAAATTTAGCGCGTGTGAAATTTCATTAGGTCGTTCAATTTTAAGCATATTGGATAATGAAGTTCTGTCGTCCTTCGGAATTAAGAAAAAAAAGAAATTAATGCTGTAATTTTTATCTCCCTCCCAGCCTTCCCCCATCTGCGAGATTATTCTCATTCATGTAATACATCAGTGTCTCGCAGCTCCATCTTTGATGCACGTATCCAGCACGTGGCCTTATCTACGGCTTGTAAACGTGGGCAGATAGAGAATAGCTGGGCTGAACCTTTTGGCTGTTCTGTCAAAAGCTAACCCCAAAGTAGACGTAACCTGCTGTTTGTTTAGTACAAACGAAGATAAGAAACGCAGGGTTTTTTTGAAATGAAGATGTAGAGCGGCCAGCTACATTTTACGAACTACAGCAGGGAGGTTTTTTTCTAAGATCACGATTTGTCTGAAAAATCTTTGGACCGATTCGAAACTATCACACAAGATCACATTTCTGTTGGCACGGACGGGAAAAAATTTTAATAGGTAGCAGATGCCCCTTTAAGGCTTAATTTGCCACTGCAAAGATGCAGACAACTCAGAGAGAACCCACCAGCCCGTTCCGTACTGAAACGCCCTTGCTGAAACAAAGCAAGAGAGGTTCGGAAGTCTTCTTGTTTTTTTTTTTTAATTGCGCTTCTTGGAAAATACTACTTGGAAATCCTCCCTTATAAAAAGGCAGCACTGGTGGGATTTTATAAGACCAGCGGTGCAACTGCGGGGAGCGGACCGGGTTTCTAGGGACTCTATCAGCCATTTGACCGTACGTTGCCTTGAACTATACAATTAGGACAAGTTAACGCTGCTTGATTTCCCCACCAAAAAGACTATATGGTCAAGCTTTAAAATTTCAAAAGCAATGGATGATAAGCCCGTACAATTTGGGAACAGTCCAGCTGGGAAGGAGTTAAACGACAGCCCTGATTTGTCTGGCTGTATTTTCAAGATGCTTCAGCACACAGATGAAGCCACTCTATGCCAGCACAAATAAATAATATCTGTACACACATAGCAACAATGTATTTTCATCCTGATGTCATTCACCAAAGCATGATGACAAATAATTGCTTGTGAAACAGGAGTTGTCAATTCTGCCTTAATCATGTGTTTACTTTCAGTCTTGACAGAAGTTGCAATATTTCTGCCKTTCTCCTAAATGGCTACCAGCTGTTTTTAGTAAATGAACTGAATACAGCAAACACCAATCTGCTTCCTATATTCTTCTGTGCTTTATTGTCGGATATTTTTCAAATTAAGGCAGGGGAAAAAAAAAAACAGCGAAGAATCTGAGAAGGGGACGAAGAAGAGGCTAAAGCATCACACATCCAGAGAAGCATCAAGAAAAAGATCTCATTCGTATAGATATTACTCGATGGCGCAAGACCAATACGTGTCAGTCTTGACATTTCTTGAAAGTATACCCCAAAATCGCACATATATTTTAAACGAATCCTGCCAGGAATTCATTTTAGAGTCTCCTAGAGTAGTAGTTGAGCAACATCAGTCAAGCATCCACAGCAAAACAAATTAAACAATACAAAACGCTGAAAAACTGACAGGCCAACCTGCAATTTTAAATAGCACTGCTGAGCTTTTTCTGTCAAAATCTATTTTCTGGCCAAGCTCCACTGCATCCTCTTTTAACTTCATCCAAATCTGCCTTTTTCACATTACTAAAATCTGTGTCCATGTCTGGATTATTGTAATTCTCGACCTGGTTATCTCTCATGCAGCCTAAGCAATGCCCACTTGCTTCGGTCACCTTGCGTTCCTGTCTATCAGCTGCTTCTTGGACACTCTTCCTGACTTCCTGACTCCCAGAGCTAAATGTCTTCACCAGCCACGTTATCAGACTCTTTGAAAGTCGAAAATACAGTGGCAGGTATGTTCGGTAACCCACGGGAAGGCGGCAAACCTTCCCTGGCTTTGTCCCACTGCAGGCTGTCCCAGGTCAGCACCACTGGAAAGCTCTCCAGATGTGAGCCTCTGATGGTCACCAACATCTGTCCACGGAGAGCTCCAGGGGGCTGGAAAGGAGAGAAGGAGAGATTGATTTGGAGAAGGTGAAAGATTGACTTGGAGAAGCTCCTGACTGAGCTCTGTGAGGAGAGGAAGCACTCAGGTGGTGGAAGCGGGGACCACCTAGCCAGGAGGAATGAAGCAAATTGCCCAAGTGTACATGGCCGGCATCAGAAAAGCCAAAGCTCTGCTGGAGGAGACACTGGCAAGAAGGACAATACAAAAGGCTTCCAGAGGTACACTGGCAGCAAAAGGAAAACTAAGGAAGACACAGACCCACTGAAGAATGAGGCAAAGGATGTAGCAACAAAAGTCACAGTAAAGATCAAGGTACTCAAAGTCTTCTTTGCTCTGGCTTTACTGGTTAGGTCTGCTCCCACGTGCCCCAGAGCAGACTGTCACGGCAGAGTCTGAAGGAGTGAAGTACCACTCACAGCAGAAGAAGATTGAGTTACGGACCACTTAAGCAACCTGGACATATACAAGTCTGTAGGTCCAGACAGGATGTATCTGAGGGTGCTGAGGGAGCCAGCTGATGTCACTGCAACTCTCGATCATCTTTGAAAAGTCATGGTGATCAGGGAAGGCTCCGGATGATTGGAAAAAGGAAAACATCACACCCATCTTCAGGAAGGGCAAAGAGGCAGACCTGGGGAATGGCAGGCCAGGCCTTACCTCCACATCCAGAAGTTTATGAAGCAAATCCCTCTGGAAGTCATGACCAGGCGCATGAGGATAGGAAGATGACTGGGCACAGCCAGAATGGATGCATCAAGGGCAAATCATACCCGACTACCCTGATTGCCTTCAGTACTGAGATGATTGGCTCAGTGGCTCRCAAGAGAGCAGCAGATTTCATTTACCCTGACTTTAGCAAGGATTTCAGCATGGTCTCCCATGGTATCAAGTAATTTTTCMCTGCCCTTGCAGTGATAAAGGTTATAAAGGTAATAAACCCCTGGTTTTATGAGCAAAGGTGTAGCCAGCAGGTCAGGGGATGTGATTCTTCCCCTCTCTCCAGCACATGTGAGACCATGTCTGGACAATGTGTCCGGTCTGGGACTCCTCGGTACAAGAAGGACGGTGACATCCCGGAGTGAGGCCAGCTGAAGCCACCAAGATGGCCAGGGGCCTGGAGCATATAACATACAAGGAGAGGAAGAGAGCTGGGTTCATTCAGCTTGAAGAAGAGAAGGCGAAGGGGAGATCTTGTTGCCATCTACAGCTACCTAGCAGGTGGTTACAGAGAAGGTGGATGCAGATTCTTGCTGGAGGTGCACAGCAAAAGCATTAGGTGCCACGGGCACGAGCTGCTGCAAGCGAAATTCCAATTCGATATCAGGAAAAAAAACTCACAGTGAGGGTGGAACTGGGGCCCAGAGAGGGTAAGGAAATATCCCTCCTCGGTGATACTTGCAACTCAATTGGAAATTACTCTGAACAGCATCATCAGACTTTGAAGTTGGCTTTGCTTTGAGCCAGGGGCTGGAAGAAAAGATCTTCAGAGGGCGCTTCCAAACTAAGTATTTCTAGGATTCTAATATATTATCCAGAGAGTTTCTGACACAGAATTATTTAATAAATAATTGCTATTTTACCTTTTCTCTGTGCCTCCTCTGCACTTCATTTCCTGCCTCTTCTGTCTTCTCTCTCTCCTCTAAAATGGTATCTTTCTTCCAACTTGCAATTACAGCAAGCTGTGGCTTTATATGAAATATATAGGAGACAGCAGGCCTATTTTTCACCTGGAAGCTAAGAGGTGCCGGAGTAATTTTGGGCGCTGCTGTAAGTGGTGTCAAGCACCTTCCGTTATTAGCAGCCACGCTGGGAATGAAGAGGATGGTGGAGGGAGAACACTAAGTCAGTGCGTGCTCATTTGTCTGGTAACAAGTGATAAATTAGAATATGGCAATAGCGTTAATCATTCCTATTGAAGCTAATTTACTCTTTTCTTTTTTTTTTTTTAATGGGGGCAGTCCCACACCTAGGCTTAACAAAAAGGTAAATAAAGCAGAGCGGAGTAACGGCGTATACAGACTGAGCTGTCAAGCAGAAACAGAGCTGCTGCACTGTTTGCTAATGATTTACAGTAAAGAGCTGTCCTMGACCCAAGCAGCCGAACCACAAATATAATTCCCACAGTGAATTACGTTTGCCAGAGAGTGGCACGAAATGGGGCTTTATGATTCAATGCAAGAACCGTACATCAGAGTCGTTCTCCTCCTGTCCAAGAAGCTGTAGGCACTCGGGAAAATTAACTGTGAATCAAGTACAGACAGTCTGGCAGGAAAAAAGAAAAATAGGGAAATGACAATGCATTTAAATTAAGCCTTTGGCTGSGGCTAAAGGAAACCCACAGAACACAAGAGCAGGAGTTGGGATCCAAACCTGCCCGGAGGCACTGACGGGCATCCCAGCGCACGCGCCGGCCCCCGCCGCACGCGCCGGCCACCCACCGCTCCAGCACACGCGCTGCTGCTCTCGCTGGGCACTGCAATTAAACCATCCCGGCTCGCTGCCAGTTTTAACGAGGGGAAGAGCAGGTCACCCCCGAGGACACCCGTCACCCGGGCTGACCCGGGCTCTGCGTCCCGGCTGGGGTGTTCTTTCCCTCTCCCACGGGGCCCGATAAAGGCACGGATGATAACAGTCCGGTTAGACAGCCAAGAAAGGACATTTGGTCTTGCTGTCCTGATTCAGCGCTAACGGCAAGGCGGGGAGGAGGTGACAGCCCTTCATGAAATCCTTCATGAGATCCACTGCTAAAAGAAAAAGAAGGTAGTAAAGAAAAAAACTGCCAGCGACCCATATTAACAGCATTAGCTGGATCAGAGAGGATTGTAGGGAATATAAGAAAAAAATGTACGAAGTTTGGTGAACAAGCAAAATGACAACCAACAAAATCTACTGCTGGCAAGTGCAAATTAATACATTTTGGAAAAAAAACCACCCAGAGCATTAAATGGACTATATCCATGCAGGAAAAGCAGCAGCTCCAGCAGTGCCAAGACGAAGGGAAGCATCTGCTCAATGGACAACGGGGGTCCAAGAAAGCAAACAAGACGTTAGGATGCATAAGGAAAGGCAGAGAGAAACATCGAGCATACTGGATGCCTCTCTCCAAATCAGTGGTTTGCTCTCACCTGGATGCTCTATGCAGTGCCAGGCACTCCACCTCCAAAGGAGTACTGCAAAACTAACGGGGATTGGAGAAGGGCAAAAAAATAAGAAAAGGCTCAGAAAAACTCTTTTATGAAGAGGAATTTAACTTTATATCGCTTCACAGAGAGCTTGGCAGGATCTTTTTGGTGTTGTATTTTTCCAAACGCCCCAAAAGATAGTTATGTAAAAGAATATAAGAAGGAAGATCTGAAGAGCTTCAGCAGAAGCAAAAAGTCCTCTTACAGCTACTGCAATAATGCAGAACTTTTATAAACTGCCCAAATATATCTCGTTTAGGTTTTTGTATATCCAGCATCTTATCTTCCTTCCAAACTCCCACCTCCCATTATACCTGTCATGGTTTATGTTCCTTGCAACGCACTTCTCTATGGAGAAGAAGAGCTGCTGGATGCCAACAGTGCTGTTTCATCACGTATGATCCTTCCTGCCTCATCGTCTCTGTTTTAACAGATGCTCTTCACAGACATACGGTCTCACTGACCTTTTGACCAGAATCTCAAGCTTTACTCTGAAAACTACTATTGGGGTTTTGGTCTTCACATTTTTGCCTAAATTTTTCTTCTATCTTCTCCTTCATCGCTGTTAACAAATCTAACAGCTAGCTCTTTTCATTCTTATACTGCAAGCATTACCTTCCCTTAGCTTCCCACTCAGCAGTCTTTCTACGCCTGTTGATGTGTCTCCTGATTTTCATCCCACTTTCGCAAGGGCTGACAAGTCAGCAAACATTTCTTTCACCTACCGTGTACTTAGACAGCTGAGTCTTGTAGGATCGTTGTTCTGGTGCATGAGAACGATCAGGACCTGGGTATGCCTCTTTGAAAACCGTCCTCCCAAAAGCCCACGCGCTCTTCATTTCCTCAAGTCCCCTTGCCTTCACAGTACTTACTAGTCCAAAAGCAAGCTAGCTAGATACTTCAGGTCCTTGCTGAAGCTCACTTCTGCAGGTCTGTCTCAAGAAGCCCTTCTTGGCCTGTAAGGACAGGAGCAGCTTGTACCGGGTATTTATGTACCGCTGGTTCCTGGACAAGCATCCCGCACCTGCAGGCAGAAACTCATCTGGGTAAGAGCTAAGCCAAGGYTGGACTTACAGATTCATTGGTCATCAACTCTCTGTTAGTATTAATACCACATTGAACTGCTTCGTCTAAATGTCAAAACCTAGCTGTCACGGTCAAGCGGGGTTTATGCGGTTAGTCCTTTCACCGCCACGAAGTCTAAAACGCCGCCCCGCCACTGCACACACAGTCGGCTCAGTCCCACCGTGCTGCTGCTCTCCATCCAGGTGACRCCCGTTTCCACGCATTGCAAGGGTTATTTTATATGACTGCTGGCAAAACGGGAGATCCATTTCTCTCTGAATGCTCTAATGGTGCTGACTGCAAGTGCCAGGATAAGGAAAATGAAGCTGAGAAACGAGCCGTTGTACTTCCAGGCTGTTACACTTCACCTGAGCATCCAAGAAGTTATTTTGGCCCTCACTCTAAAAAGGCTCGGTTGTGTTCTCATGGTGAAATGCATGAAAGAATATGTAGGATGAATCTAACTTAAAATTTTCACAGGCCAAGAGTAGAAAAAGGAGCAGATACAGTGCTTCCTATATAACTTGTCTTATATAACCATATATAACCTATATAACCCAAAAAACTACCCTATTGGAGCGTATAAAAAAATCAGTGTCGCAATCCTGAATTCATTTTCCATGACAGTGAAAACTTGCCTGAAGTAGCTTGAGACGCGGCATTTTTAGACCAAATTCGCAACAGGCAGCAATCACCCCCACAACTATGTTATCTCCTGTGCATCCTTAAGCAGCTTTTTTTGCTTATCAGAAGTAGCACTGAGGAGCAGGCTTGCCAAAAGAAAAACCTCATCACGCAAATGTCCGTGGTCAAGTATTATTATTCCTCTAACATATTTGACAGAAGTTAATCACTGATTTCCAAAGTTATGGGGCAAAGGATTCACTGCAACTTAGAATAGCTCTACATCTGCTCAGATGAATAACACTCAAGAAATCCCTGTTTTTCTCCAGTGACTGCCTGTGGTGAGGAGCTCAAAGGTAGACCTCTGTACTGAAGCTCTCCTTAGTTGTCATCACTTAAGCCTTGTTTCTACAGGCCACTAAGCTAAACACGCACTTGTCACAACTTTAAATAAATATTTCAATTATGCTCAAGTGTCATCTAAGGAACAGTTTAGGGCCCAGCAATTTCTGATGAAGACGAAACCCAGCAGAAAGGGCTGGAAAACCCAAGAGTTGGAAGTTCTCCAGCCAACTGCTCCATAACTGCAAGTGCTGGGAAGAGCCAGGCAAGATCTGCCCATCTAGTGGCTATTCAAGGTCCTATTCGAAACGCAGCGTTAAATACAACACAAGCGGCAGGTAGGACACAGAATAAGGGTCAAAACCAATGGTGGGCTCTACGTTGAATCTCCTGTCATCTGGGAGAGCTCTCCACTGCAGAGAAGACCCGGCTCACTACAGCGCTAATAAACACACTTCAGCTTCCAGTGCTGCTGCATATGTCACCCGCACCAGCCATTTATTCTGAAATAATCTTTTTCATCCTTATTTTTAAGGTGGCTTTATGATTATTAAGCCTTAATCAAAATAGGACCTTGGTTGCACAGTTTCCCCAGGGCCACGTTCTCGCAGCTGCGCTGCTGAGAGCCACTGTCCTGCTCGCATTGGGAAAGAAAGTACGTTCTCGTAATGCAAYGTATTGCTGCCCAAAAAGAAGACATCCTCTTGTCCAGCAAAACACTTAAGCATATGCTGCGGGTTCTCCTGAATAGGGTTGGGTTTAAAGCAACGTCTTTGTGAGTCAAGGCCAACGCAATACAAAATGACAGGTCTACTAAAGCCACAGCGGCTCTGCTCCCTAAACACTGTTGGGCACGTTTGCAAGGACTCAAAGACTTGACAAATTCCCTGCTGTACCCCCGGCAGCCCCAAAGGGGCAAGATACAAATTAGAAAAACAAGCTGGATTCAAATCACAGCACAGGAGAAGCCCAATCAGATGTGTAGGTACTAATTCAAAAAAGCAACTCCAAAATAGTATCACTGTAAATTTTCACTTCAGAGCCATAGCATAAAACGAAAGTTCAGAGAAGGAAATGACGGCATTATTCATTCGTATTATTATGCATGCCCTCATCACTAGGACTTTCAAAAGACTGGCTTGCTTTTGACACCTCTCCTCCAACTCAGCTAGATTTACTTTACGGATAACAAGGAATGCCATTTGATCACACTAAATAAATGATGTCATTAGGGATGTCTAGGGAAACTTCCCGGAACAGACCCTCAATGATTCACAACAAAAGAATTAAAAGAAGACACGTCCGAAAGATCAGCCTGGTTGGAAGCTGCGATCTTACCTGTTTGATAATGTTTCCAAGCAATTTTCCAAAAAGCCTTGCGGGGCAATTTGTATAGGCTTTCAGGAGATTAAAGAAAATCTAGATGCATGTCCCTTTTCAAAGGAACCACAAATGGTTTAAAACTAATCTATTAGTGGTGAAGGGCATAGCATGGCCAAGTGAGGTTTAAAATTGAGGATTTTTCTAAGAAATTTTGGGAAGAGGCACTGCAACGACTGTAATCAGATGCATCTCTTATCCAGCACTGAAGTATATGCTTTCAGAGTCTGTGATTTACATATCGGAAGAGGTCAGGGGGGTTAAGAAAGTAAATATATCACGTGGTGAGTATGCAAGTTGCATACTTTAGAAGGATTTATACAATGAATCTGCCTGAAAGCCCTTACTTCCCAAAGGTTGAGCTGTACACGTGCAAGAAATCTCATATGTACCAAGACCTGATCAGAAAACTAAATACCCCATGTATGTACTTCRGCGCACATTTGTTACAGAGCGAAAGCAGACTTTTTTTTTCTAATTATCTTTTCCATTTTATCTTGCAGAAACTGAGCTAGAGAGCAAGGGGGAAATATAGACAGGCAAGTGTGGAAAGAAATATGACCTGATAGGAACATGTTCACTGCTTACGGTACCTGCATTTTTAACAGAAAGAGACTGCACTTCCTAATTATTCTTCCTAATCTCTGCAACACTTAATACAAGATAGAATATTATGCTTTAGTCATTTACTTGGGACATGACACAGGGAGCAGATACGATCATCATCTGCTTCCTTTGATTCACGCTTTGCTCCCCATGAAGAACGTGCTTTAATTAGGAAATTAAAGTACAGGCTCGCTCAACTGCAAGACCAAGCCAGCTTTCCAGGAAGAAAATTGAGTCAAACTTTTGCTAATTGATAGACATTTACCCTAAGAATCCACTCTGAAGCCCACTTCATAGTTAAGTGAGGAAAACCTTTGGGCAACGGTCTCCCAGCACGAGTGCAGTGTTGGAAACCAGAGACGGTCCCCAACTTGACAGAACAGCCAGGACGACTCCAGGAGAGGAATCAGCCTTCAGCCCTATGAACCTCCTGCTCATCTTCTCTTCCTTCAGCTGGTATTCGYTCCTCCAGCTATCAAAGATGGGAGCAGCACCAGCTTTTCATATCTCTGCTAATTGCACATTCTAAGAAAACAAAACCATCACCCATCRTGTGCCTCTCCGTAACGCATCGGCGTGAACGGGGATGTGCTTCAAATGAGATGGCCCTACTGCTGCTTTCCTGCTTCTGCGGAGTGACTCACCACCACGGATTCGGGAGGAGGGGGGAGTCCATTGAGAAAACAGCAGCAGCTGCAGCGCCTGTGTCTGCAGAGCCTTCAAACTTTGAAGAACCCACAAAAATAAATCAGGACTGGTAGCGCAGGGAAGTGTGCTGAACCTTTCCGTACAAGCCAGTAAGGACGGCCAGAGAGATTTTGATCCTGCCCTGCAAGTTGCCTCACTTGAGCAGCTAATGGGGCCACATTTCGAGGTGCTGCTGTTTGATTTCCGCCGTGCCCACCGTATTACCAATTACCAGCTCCTCGAGGTCAGCTCCAGCCAAAGCACTCTAGGACTCAAACACTAACAGAGGAAAGGGGAAAAAAAAGGCAGCGATAAAATGTTCAGTTCTGCACACACTGCCCCGGACTTGGCTGCCTAGCACGAGAGATGAAGGAAAGTCACTGCTCAGAGTGCAGCTGAGTAAGACAAATCTAGCAGTATATTAAGATAAAAAAGGAACTGAGCAGTGAATAAAGTCTTCAGGCTGCTAGGGAATCGAGCCGATGTTAAGAATAAGCTAAAGCGATCAACACAGTTAACAGGGAAGAGAAGGCCTCTACAAAGCATTTCCGTGCCAAGAGTCTGCAGACAGCTTCGATCGCCAAGAAGAGACTTGTCCCAATGTGCCCTGCTTTCCAGTAAAATGGAAAACCTGTAGGAGTAAATACATTTTGGAAAACCACAAAGTGGTTGGCCTGGAACAAAGAAAGCCTCCAGCGAGTCTCTTATCTCTGACAGCAAGAGGAGAAATGAGAAATTTGCCTCTCCGGGTTGGAAGGGGACAAATCTCATGATTTGAGTCACAGCAGTGTCTAAAAGCAGAAGGAGAAGGTAAGCCTGTCCATGCCAAGCATCCCATGTATGCCCTATGCACCATACCTTTCATCTAAGGTATATGGAAGTCCGTATACTTAGTCCGAGCTAAAGCTTTGATGCTCACCATTCCCAGGCGTCATCTTTTCCACGAGCTACTTGCTCATTCCAGGCTCTGACTGTCTCATCAGCCTCAAGGAACGAACGCTTTACAATGCTGAGGAGGCAAAAAGTCATTGCCAGCACTTTCTATAATAGCACTGCAAAGATACATGTTTAGTTTAGTCCGGATAAAAAGCGAACCACAACTCTGAAGTCACGGGAGCAGAGCCTAGTTTGTTTAACCTCGACTTCCCCTTTGGCCATACTGCGGAAGACCATGTGGAAGACACCGCTAGCTTTGAGACCAGAACTTCTGCAGCTGAAACACCAAATGTGTTTTGCAGACCCTATGACCACCGGCACGACGTTGGGTCCAACTGTGAGAGCTGACTCAGCACTGGTAACTCAAAAGCTTCGCCAAAAGAAAACAAATGAGCACTTCTTTTATTATCTGCTGGGTTTGGCTAAATCCTTAAGGTAGACTCAGGTCATGTTATTCATGATCTCCACCTGACCACAGAAGCATATCTAAAAAAGGAAGGGGAAAGAAAAGCCGAAATTCTCATGGGGAAACATGTCTCCAGGCCAAACTTTACAGTATTGGTCCTAAAATGTCAAGACCTGGCAATAGAATCAGGAGAGCTTCTTTCAACCAGACTGGCAAATTTGCCAAAGTACATGGTTTCAATCACTCTAAAAAATGTCATTAACTCTTGTCAACCAGATAAGGCTCTGCGCAAGCGGATAAGGCTCTGAGCAACCCGATCTAAGCTGAACTTGATGATCTCCTGAGGTCCTTTCCAACCTGAATTATTCTGTGATTCTCCATCAACTTCATTGGGCAGTTTCAAGTGGGAGAATACACTGAGGCTAGATTCAGAGCCCTGGACATGTGCAGGATGGTGTCCTCCTCCACTCAGCAGGTCTAAGAGCTCCGAGCCGGTGATAAACCTTGTGATTACTCTTAGGACTAGAGCATATAGGCTCAAACCCTCCCAGAGAACTGAAGAACTGAAGCTGGTTCTTCTGCATCTTGAATTAAAACCCTAACCCTGGGACTATGGAGATTAGCACCCCTCTTARCTCTTTGTTTCCTTCATCTTTCTCATAAGCGATTGAAATTAAGCATTTGTGRTTGAATGAAATAATTTGTATTAACTGAAACCAGACTGGCTGGCGGGCAAATGCGGTGTTTGGGGAAGAACAAACACTAATTTTTATTCCAACTGAACTGAATTATTTTTATGCTTCCAATTTGTCTGCCAAACAGAATAACATCGCTTCTACAGCCCGAATCAGTGAGGCTGCGAAAGGAAGCGGGCAGGACTAAGAGGGAAGAACGGGGACGAAACGGGGAGATTGTGGAGCCCAAGCCYGGAGGTGAGAACCAAACCGCGGGGAAGCCCTTGAAGACCGACAGAGAGAGAGTGATTTTCCTAAACCCTCTGGGCAGAACAACTGCAGACCATCTTTTTAATTAACTGCGCGTTTCCTACATCGCTTTTAAACGTCCATGAACTGAGATGAACCTTTTGCCCTGTACGAACGCTTCCCCCCGCTACGGCATGCTGYAAGGCTGCTGGAGGCTTGCAGGTACCGAATAATAATCCCACGGCAGCAGCGTAGCGAACAGGCAGCCACCGCCGGGACGAGCGCGCCGTAAGCGCGACATAGGCGCCGCAGGAAGAGACAAAACCATACGCTGTCGCAGCAGCACCTAAACACGCAATGCCTGTTAAGTTGGTGCGGCGGAAGACGGGCAACCACCACCTCCACCGACAGCAAAGCGTCCGACCTCGCCGTTATTCCGCTTCAGACTCCCCGGTCGAAGGTTTCGCCGTTCTCCTACCAAGCGGAGGGAGCGATTGCTTCCGATTACGAAGCAGCTGCCAGGAGGAGGAACGGGGACACAGAGATGCTAACCAAAAGGGCCACTTCGCAGGCGCAAGGCTTGGGAGGAACCCAGCTACGATAACACATCCGACCCTCGGGGGGTTTTTTTTTCCGATGGCAATTAAAACAATTGCTTTATGCTCCGATACGCACGGCGAAGGCTGCCACACGGAAGCAGCGGAGGCCCCGCTCGCAGAGCTTTACCTGCTGCTCCTGGCAGCCGGCGCGCGGCAGCATCCCCCTCCCTAAGGATAATCGGCATCTCGAGCAGCCGCGAGTTAGTCCTCTTATCACAGCGGGATCCCGCCAGCGGATGAGGCAGGCATGCCAACGCCTCGTTTTATCGGCAAAGCCTCGGATTTCAGCGCGGGACGCGTCCTCGCCGGGCAGAGGAGGAGCTCCGAAYGTCGCCGGAGCTTTTCACGGCGTGCACCGAGTTTGCAAGGCTGCTCGGACGCCGACACGGTCCCGACGTCTGCTTCAGCTTCCAGAACAAAGCAGCGATGATTAAAAAAAAGGAGGAAAACACTTAAGAGCCAGGCAGACTTTTCCTGAAATTAAATTAATAGGGTTTATATGTAACAGAAGCACGGACTTTTATTAAAAAACAGTGCAAAAACATGTATAAAGCCCACGTTAACAACAGCTCTTTCACCYGATCCTTCGCCCGGTGCAGCCGAGCCCTGCAGCGCCAAAGAGCAAGGTGAGACCAAAGACCAGGACGAGGCTTAAAAACGTGGTTTAATCCTAGGAGAGGGGGGTTTAAATCCGACGGCACGGATGGATCTGCCGGCCGGCCGGCCGAACAGCCCGCTGCGAATCCCCCCCGCGCCTCCCTTCCGCAGCTGCAAAGCCGCCGCGGTGCTATTTATCCACCAGCTTGGGGAGGCTGCTTGCAAGGTGGAGGATACTATTATAAAAGCGGAAGGCCTGGCACTGCTCATCAAATAAATAAATATTAAATAGCTTCTAAATATCCCCTCCGCGTGCGAGAGGTTGCAAAACAGCCGGGAAAGGTTGAATAAGCAAACGGCGCTGGAATCCTTACGGGAGCTTTACGTAAGCAAAGACAAATAACCTATAAAAAAGCCTCTCTATAAAGCACGCTTTATTACAACGCAGTAAACGAGGCCACGCTTCCCGCGACGGCCGGCACGGCTCGGCTCGTAAAAGCACGCCGGCCACCCTTTGACTCGTAAAAAGGGCGCAGTAATACGAATGTTTTATTAGGAACGCTTGCCCGGATCAGCGCGTGACGGGGCCCGCACGGGTTTCTTTTCCTTACGTAAGGAAAAATGGAAAATTAGGAGCACCCCGGGTAGGTCCACCTCCTCG
Source organism: Apteryx rowi (assembly GCF_003343035.1). Taxonomy (NCBI): domain Eukaryota; kingdom Metazoa; phylum Chordata; class Aves; order Apterygiformes; family Apterygidae; genus Apteryx; species Apteryx rowi. The sequence goes on from NW_020450939.1 coordinate 67,663, forward strand.
GCTCGGACACGGCGGCGCGGGCGAGCGTATCCCCAAAGGCCGAAGCTCGGAAATATGGGAGAAGCTCCTCTTCTCGGTGCCCCAACGGCTCGCTCCCAGCCTCCGGTGCAGTTTGCCGCTTCCCCCCGCTCCGCGCCTCCGCTGCAGCAAAGCGGACCGAGAGCAACAAATAAACGCCCGGAGTAAGGATTTAATGAATTTTCCCCCTACGTGGAGAGAAAAAGGAAGCGCTACAACAGGGGAGAAGGCAGGGAAAAGCCCCAGCGGTAGCATCACCTTGAGAAAAACCCGATTGCAGCGTGGAGAGACCCAAATCCTGTGCAATTCCTCAGGTGGGCAAGGAAATAAGAGTAGCTTTTCAACACTGGAGCCCACATCAGGCTTGGGGGAAGCTTCCCAACACGGCCTTATGGTCTCTCTCCAGCTCCGGGCYGAATTTAGGGACCCAAGGACACATCCTAGAAATACGAGAGGGACCGTTTCCCCTGGCGGAGGAGCAAGAGATGGATGTGCCTCTTCCATAGCATCCAAGCAGGGATGGTGGTGAGGAACCTCTATCCCAAAGGGGACAGTCGTGCTGCTGGATGGAAACCTCCTCAGTGGAGGAAACGGGAACGAAGAAGGACGGTAGCAAAACGGGGAAGAGAGGCGCAGCCACGCACTGCATCCCGGGAGAGCCTCCGCCGGCAAACCCGCCGCGGAGGAGCAGCCCATGACCAAAATGTAATTTATATGAAGACGTTTTGAATTCCTTCCAGCTCCTCTGCAGTCAGTAACGCACAGCAGCTCCTTGCTGCTCTGCGCACAAAGCTTTCGGCGCCCTGTATAGCGTGATTATAATTACAGGACAGCGTTGAAAATTAATCACCGCGACAGCCGGCGTTCGGGTACATTGTGCAATTTAATTATTACATCCCTTGCTGTTCACGGCACCTTTTCCCACCTGCAATCTCCTGAAATCCCATTCCGGCACCACCTGCTCAACAAAAATATATTTTGGGGGCGGTTATTTAAGACGATTTCAAGTCGCGGGAACCGTACTTGGCGCGACACCGTTTATACCCGCACAGCTGCCGGGTAGGGCTGTAACGTGCCTAAACGGAGCTGGCCAGGCGAGACGCAGCGTTCAAAGCCGACGCCACGTCGTACGGCAGCGGGGAGCCGCGCTGGCCGGCCCCCGGCGGTTGCTTTACCACCACTCGGCAAGGTTGAGTAGCAAAATGAACTTCAACGCCACTGAGGTTTGCTTCTTTCGGAGGGTAACAAGGAATACAGCCCCCCAAAACACCCCAAAAAAATAAAGAAGCAACCCAAGACACCAAGAATTCAACAAAAAAAGAGAAACACCGAGAAATTCCCGCGTTACTGATCTTCCAGCGAAACGGATTTCCGCGGCGGTGTCCCATCCCAAGGGCTCGTAGCCCACCTTGACACCAGCTTTGGGGAAACGCGGTGGTTTGCACGGCTGCGCGTGCCCTCCGCTTTCAGACCAGCACGGCACCGAAGGGCAAAGGCACCGTAAGTCCCAATAAATATGCAAATAACCTTAAAAGGAGATTAAAAGCCTTCGTCCTGCTTGTATAACTAACGAGCTTGCGCGGCGGCRACCCAAAGGCTGCCGCTTCCTTATTTTGTAAGCGTTCCTTGAAGGTCACTCCGACGCAGACGTTTTTAAAGACCTCCAAACTCGTTATATAACAAAGACGGATCTAAACATATGGCCCAAGGCTGGTTTTGAATTAGCTCCCTTGTATCAAGCGGGTTTCATCAGCCCGTAGTGCCATAGTAACCGGGGCCTCTGCTGCAATGCTAATTGCTGCCCTCCGCTTCCAGGAACGAGAGAATTAGACCTGCAGAAAAGGTCCCTTTCTCCTGCTCTCATTAACCGCTTCTCCTTGCTCAGCACATCAACGCCGAGCTAAGAACGATCACGCCGAGGCACAAAAYGAGCCGCGTAAATCTGCTTTCCGTACGCGCTAACCCCAGGGACTCCGGAAGAACGAGGGTGACGCTGGGCGGAAACGCGGCAGCCCTCTGTTTGGACTTGCCTTCGGGTCGGCATCAGGTCCGGCRCGGGCGAACTCAGCCGACCGTTAACACCACGGCGTCCGATTAATCATCCCGGTCCCAGACAGCCAGGGCAGGGGCTAAGCTGAACGCCGCCAGCCTGGCGAGGCGTTCACGTTTGGGGTTTGACCTTCTCTTTCTAAAAATAATCACGCCAAAAGTACGGCAGGTCTTTTATCCACCAGGAGGATTTAAATGACCTTCAGGCTGCTGAAAAATAACTCGTTGGACTGGCAGTCCAGGAAAGCAAAGGCTTGTATTTATTAACCAAAGAAATACAGAGAGGACAGCAATGGTGCCAGGGTGTATCACAAAATCGCAGAACAGCTGATGTTGGAAGGAACCTCTGGAGATCATCTAGTCCAAGCCCCCCTGCTCAAGCAAGGTCACCTAGAGCACGTAGCCCAGGATCCTCTCCAGACAGCTTTTGAATACGTCCAAGGATGGAGATACTCTACGTGTAGGCACATAGACACACCCCATASCCATCTTTCCAGCCTGAACATATCTGGAATGAGGACATCCTGGCAAGGCAGTGCATGCAAGTATCTGGAGGGACCTCCCTGTGAAGCTTACTGATTTACTCTAGGAGAAAGAGCAAAATAAAAATTTCTTTAAAAATAAGAAATGGAAAGATCGAACCTAGTCAAATTCTGTGCAACTTGTACTGTGTGCCAACAACATCTGAAGTAATAACATCCACCGAATCTCTCCAGCCTGGAGAATCTCATGTTCTCCTCCTTGGAGAGGGTTGCAGAAATACAGGATTTTCCCTGCCTTTTGGATTTGCCTGGCTTTGCACCTGCTTTGGAGAGCTGCTTCGAATGGGTCCGTCTGAAGCGCTAACATCAAAATTYCCTAGGACCATGCTTCAGTTTTACTAAATACCTATGAGTTGGGCTCTCACAACAGACGATATTTGCTCCTGATTTTTCTTGCCCGTGATAAAAAAGTCACGCACTACATTGCACCAGAGGAGATCGTTCAGTTTGTCCTATCAAAGCGTGACAGACTGGAGTTCCTGGTAGTTGCAGTATGTTGCTTTGCTTGTTAACTACTTCTGAAAGCAAAAAATCAGGATAAATAGAGCAAGTGCTGGCCTCGTTCCCATCCTGAGGAGTCTGCAGCATGGGGAAGGTGGCCCGGCCTGCATGAAATAAGGCCAGGCCCCAGTTTTAAGACTCCTCTGCAAGGGAAGTGGCAGCTCACAGCCCTACGATCTGGGTCGCGTGCTGSAGACCCAGCTGGAGGATCGCCTGCRGTCCCCTCCGCTCCTCCGGCAGGGAAGCAGGAGAGGTTCTCCAAGGCAAGAGTGGGGGCCAGATGGACTCAACCCTCTGCCAGGCCTGCAGGGAACCACCTGGCCCACCTCAAGCGGTAAATCAGGCAAGAAAGCCTCAGGGACATCTAGGGACGACCTACCTATGGGTAAGGTGAGAGCTGGAAGGTGAACAAGCAGGAGATTTGATGGATACTCAATAGCACCATATTTGCAGGGTCAGTGGCAGGTAGCACTAGATACTGAGCTCGTGGTAAACATCTCATGCAGGTCTCTGTGTTTGCTTCGTACCAGTCTCAAAAGCTGCTCCCCTTTGCTCCTTTTACACCAGACTGAGATCCTGGCTGCATTTTTCACATGAATACAGTGCCCCTTCCTGCTTTAGTAAAAATAATAGAAGCTATATATGCCACCCACTCGGTTCACACGAGCCAACAACCACTTGTCGRATGATCCTCGCACTCAAGCGGTTGCCCAGGCTGCAGAAGAAGTGGYAAAGCGGAGCTGAAAAGCTTCATCCACCATCATCAGTCTTGTAGGCCACCTACCGCCCCAGCTCGGGTTTTTGAGCAAGTCCCCCGAGGCTGGGCGAGTTGCCCTCATTCRTGCTACAGTAGCAGCAACGTACTTAGCTTAGTCCAGCTTGTATCACTTCACCGAAAGGAAAAAGTTGCCCTTTTAGAAATAAAGTGAAAACTTTGCCCCACGTTCTGTGTTTATCCAAGGCTCTTCAGCAAGCTCTGGGAGASTATCTCAAATTCGGTCAACACCAAGGATGGGAAGAGTCTCCTCTAACCAGAAATTTGATCTATTTTCATTTTGTAAAATAGCAAAAAAAGGATGGGTGAGAAAAACAAAATCTTTTAAGTTGAGTTTAATCTCTTCACAACTAAATGGGAAAGCAAGCAAGAAAACAGTCRGTGGACAAGTGGGAGAAAAAGGGAGACAAGAAGCTGGCAACCTTGACAAAGGTTTGGGATAAGGCAGACGTCAAGTCCATCAGCTCTGATGGCAGGTGAAGCACTAGTGTTTTCCATGGAAATCCAGAAAGAAGATCAAGAGGCACAAAAACTGTTGTGTGAAAAAGATCCTGAGCTCCAGACACACAAAAAGAAATACAAGAGACACAGGTCAGGTTTTCTCGTGAGCAAGAAGGAACAAGTCTAAAGTGGAGAGGAAGATCTGCAAAGTTTCAAGTCCAAAGACGGTAGCTTAATTTTATCTATTGACAAGGTTTTCTAGAACACAGGATGCAACAGAAGAGAAGAAAAAGAGAAAGGTGGGATAAAGCCGAACTTCTGAACAACAAGCGGGGGCAGTACGGAGAGGTGACAAACCCACGGTTAAGGGAGAAGGTGAGTCACACGGACAAGGACACGTCAAGGAGACCAAAGGATGAAGCAGCGATTCCAGGCTTAAGGTAGACAGAGAGCATTAGAGATTCGGTGGAGGGGTCTCAAAGCACGAGGTGCAGACGCCGGATTCGAGGGGAGCTCAGGAGGAGGAAGGGCAGAGAAGTGCTCCTGATCATTCAGCGCCGGCTATAGGGAATCACCCTGCAAGAGAGTAAATTCAGTGCACGAGGAGCAGAAATTTAGGGCGCTGGACTCCAGACCCGTTTTGATGTTCAATAGATCTTCAAACCAGAGTACAATAAAATGCCCCTGCACAGACAGGACTTAAAACYGTCACTACAAGTATGAGCACTAAGAAAAAGCCAGGAATCCAACCAGTGAAAGAATTAGGCCACAGTTAAATGGAAAAAGTCCTCGTGTTATCACAAGATTAATATAGTAAATACCAGCAATATTTTTGAGGGCCACAAACAACCTAATACTTTCGTAAGTTATTGTTCCACATTTTTGCTCGCTACTTGATCCCGAGGCTTCAAAGATTTGCTTGCTGTAGTAAAAAGAAATATTTTGGAACAGATTCCTGCTTGGGATGACCTCTTTGGTATCCAAGAAAAAAAATGTACCAGCTGCCTGGAGCTGTTTGCCGTTCTTATTTACCAGCAGAATGAAACGCCTGCGAGTTACTCTGGGCTTTTGCAAGAAATATAGGGAATAGCTGCAGATATTTTTCATTTCTGCAAAATCTTTACAGGCAGATTCTCCAAGTAATTGTCGGTGCTTTTTGTAAGATTTAAACTGAAAGGCAATGTTCAGGGAAAGCATTTTACACAGTGCCAATTCTCCCTTTCCTTGTGTCCTAGGATGGGCAAAAGTTAAGGCGGCCAAGAGCCGCTGTTTCAAAACCRTCTTTCCAGTGACACGCTGGGTCTTTCCAGAGGGGCTCCACAAAGTGGGTTTTCGGCAGCAGGTCCACACGGGTACCAGCAAAGGACACCCAAACTAGTGTTTCCTCTTAAAAGGATGAAATCATTTGGCAGGCTATCAAAGCTGATGCCCCCCTGCGCCTCTGTTTCAAGCGTGGCATGTGGCTAAGCACTTTGCCAAACAGGGATTTTGGCAAYGCTCCCGCCAGGTAGAGAGGCCTTTTACCCTTTAATCATAGAATCACAGAATGGTTGAGGTTGGAAGGGACCTCTGGAGATCATCTAGTCCAACACCCCTGCTCAACCAGGGTCACCTAGAGCACGCTGCCCAGGATCACATCCAGGCGGCTTTTGAATATCTCCAGAGAAGGAGACTCCACAACCTCTCTGGGCAACCTCTTCCAGTGCTCTGTCACCCTCACAGTGAAGAAGTTTTTCCTCATGTCCAGACGGAACTGTCTGTGTTTCAGTTTGTGCCCGTTGCCTCTTGTGCTGTCGCTGGGCACCACTGAAAAGAGTCTGGCTCCATCCTCTTGACACCCTCCCTTCGGATACTTGTACACATTGATAAGATCTCCTCTCAGCCTTCTCTTCTCCAGGCTGAACAGTCCCAGCTCTCTCAGCCTTTMCTCATAAGAGAGATGCTCCAGTCCCCTMATCATCTTTGTAGCCCTTCGCTGGACTTGYTCCAGTAGTGCCACATCCCTCTTGTMCTGGGGAGCCCAGAACTGGATGCAGTACTCCAGATGTGGCCTCACCAGGGCTGAGGAGAGGGGCAGGATCACCTCCCTCCACCTGCTGGCAACACTCTTCCTGATGCACCCCAGGATACCATTGGCCTTCTTGGCCACAAGGGCACATTGCTGCCTCATGCTTAACTTGGTGTCCACCAGCACTCCCAGGTCCTTCTCCRCAGAGCTGCTTTCCAGCAGGTCAACCCCCAACCTGTCCTGGTGCMTGGGGTTATTCCTCCCCAGGTGCAGGACCCTGCACTTGCCTTTGTTGAACTTCCTGAGGTTCCTCTCCGCCCACCTCTCCAGCCTSTCCAGGTCYCTCTGAAYGGCAGCACAGCCCTCTGGGGTATCCACCACTCCTCCCAGTTTGGGATCATCAGCAAACTTGCTGAGGGTGCACTCTTGTCCCTTCATCCAGGTCATTGATGAAGAAGTTGAACAAGACTGGACCCAGTCCTGACCCCTGGGGGCACCGCTAGCTACAGGCCTCCAACTGGACTCTGCGCCGCTGATCACAACCCTAATCAGCCCTGAAGGATGGATTGCGACCACAATACCCTTTGATACAGGAAAAATCTCCCTCCTCATAATACTAAGGGAACTGAATAGACTTAAATTTGTCCTTGCCCTGATTGCAATAAGATGAATTCCAAGCGGGAAAGCTAAAGGATTCTGTCTCACCCCTCCCTTCCAAAATAACCCATTACCTGGCGCCTTTTCCACGCCAGCCCAGWGTCAGAGGAGGGAAATGAGCTTCCTCGGTGCTCAGCGGTTTCATATTGCACTTCGCCATAGCTGCTGATGCTCAGCACCGAGGGTTGGGGTGCATTTCGCTAACCGGCTCGTCTCAGAGAGCTACCTCACTGGTCRCAGAGATGCAAATAACAACCCAAATAATGTTAAAAAAGGGCCGCAGAGATTATTATTTCCTTGAATTGCCATCTGCTCAGCATCGGGCCAGTATCATCTTTGGGCCTTGCAGAACGCGCAGCAACAGCGGGTTAGAAACCTCGTCTCACCGTGTCACACCAGCGCTGTGCGCCGGACGCTGTCCGCGCTGCACAAACCGCCAGCGTTTCGTAATCACGCTGCTCCAAACGGGGAGAAAACCAGGAATTCTGCTACCCAAAATAATGGCACAATGCTAGAGAAGAGAGCTGGGCTACGCAGAAATAAGGTCATATTTCTGGCCCTTATGCAAAACCAGAACATGCCAGAAGGCCAAAGGCACCCTGATGAATACTTAGATTCTGCAAGCCAGATACATTAAAAAAACTATGCTGATTGATTGCCCTTATCGACTGTAAAAAGAGTCAGAATGACCTTAAACAGCCAAAGGATTTAATTATCTCATCAGAGAGGGGAAGATTTTACACAACTTAAGAGCAGCTTTTTCGAATCAAYGATAAGCTTCTGAGCTAACGAGGGCTAAAGTTATCAGCAAAAATATTATATATATATATTTGCTATTTCTTAAACTGTTTTACTTTAAGAAATAGGAACTCCAACCAACACCAGCTTCTTCATAGGAAACTTTCTTATGGAGCTTACTGCCACCGCGAGAACCTCCTGGGCATGGTTAGCCAGGAACCCAACCCATAAAGCCAACCCGGAGGAAAATTAGTGAAAAACAACTAAAAGGAGCATGGTGCTGGAGGGTTTGATTYACAAGGAAAGATTAAGACAGCTAAACACAGGTAGTTTGGCCAAGTGACAATTTATGGGACACGGTGACTGTCGGCAAGCGTTTAGAGGCCGTAGGCACCACAAAAGCGGAGGAAGCGGAGCTAAGGGCAATAGGCTAGAATTAATGATAAGAAAAGCTGAGATGTCTATCAAGAAACTACATAAAACCTGTAAGAGCTGTTAGATGCGGGGAAAAAACATCTGAGTGCAGGAGAAACCCATTTACTCAAGGTGTGCTGAACACAAATAAAATGCCTACAGAGTCCCCCACCCCTTCAAGAGCGCCTCTCGGGCTGAAGCACAGAGCTGTGCCTTAGCTATTCCTCGCAAAGGTATAACCCGCAGGCAATGAGGTTGGAAAGGGCGCGGAATTACGCAGGGACAGGAGTCTTTGATCAGACGCATGTTTTGAGTCTCTGCAGAGAAAACCCATCATGGAAGCACCACCACAGCATGGATCAAGCCAACATCAGCTGCCTACAGAAATGCTCTTTTTTTTTTAAACTTTCGTGATGGAAGCATTTAGGTTTGAAATCCTTATTGCACAGCTAATTTTATAGCGGAAGGAATCCTTTCTTGAAATCTGCGCTACAAACACCTAAATATAAAGACATCCGCATTAATCCACGAGACCACGAATAGCGAGAACGTGTGAGAGTTATGCTTAAAGAAAACAACCCTTTGCAGGTGTGCATTGAACCGCGTGCTTCAAATTTAAGCCAATTTCCATCAGAGAGCCCGATAAGAGCTATCGTGAGCGCGCACTCAACTGCCAAGCACCTGACGGATGCAGGACGGACTCCAGACCTGAGGCCGCAAGAAAGTCGTGCTATTCCTAGGCTGTGGGCTGTGCTAAGCATTTCAGCCAGCTTGAGCTGCACAGTTTTGCTTTCCGTTACCGGATCCAGAATCCGATAAGCACAATTTTCTTTGGGAAGGAGCGAAGGAAGACGCCGCGGGGCTCCGCAGTCAAGCGGCAGCAAGGACGGCGTCACCTCTCCGCCTCTCGGCTCGGCCCAAGGGGTGAAGGCAGCTCCGCGGTCCCGGTTCCAGCTTTGGAGCAGCCACGTTCGCATCCATTGAAGAGGAAGAAAGGGAAGCGCTTCCCGAGCGACGAGCCTGAGGGCTGTGCCTCAAATTTCAGACCGACAGCTAAGGAGGCAGCAGCAACGGCTTCAGAAAGTCCTGAAATAACCAGACACGGAGCACGGCTCGGGTCCCCACCGTTGCTCGCTTCGGCTGCGATTAAAGGAGTTTACAGGGCGCCACGATTAGCTTTTGGGAAAAAGTCCTATGGATGGAACCTGTTTTTCTATTTACTCTTAATTCCTAATTCCAGCTGATGAGGGGGAGAGTCCCTGTGGTTGTATCAGCTGGCAAGCTGGGGAGAAACTAAAAGCACGGGAAAAAGGGAGGCTTACACAGTGTTGTTTCATTTAATTTAATAATTTAGTTAATTTATAATGTTGCTTCATGATAGCAGATTTTTAGCTGACTAAGTAAATGTTGGTAATACAAGGTTATTCCAGTAAAACTCCCTTTGCACACTGTTACAAAGACATAGAGAAAGCTCCTTTTTTTGTGTGAATTTCAATATACCAAATAGCATTTTCCACGGTCAGAAGATAAACAGAATTCTGTATTTTGTGCTGTACAGTTAGCAAAATCATCCAATCCCTTTGGGAGTTGTTTTAAAAAAAAAAAAAAAAAAGGCAAATTTTTCCCAAACCAGCTACATAGCAACTAAAAACAAATGAGCATTTTAAGCATCCCGTGCAGCCTTCTGTGATTTCTCTCCTCGTGGATGTGCGTGTGTGTCCCGTGCAGAAACCGAAGCTTTCAGCTGCAATCTAATGCAACATAGCGTCATATGCAACGAAGAACCCAAATATGAAAAGTCACGCACCAGACTATAATAAAGAGAAGGGCATGAAAAAAGCAGCAGAAAAAGCGTACGGTACGGACCCTGCGTGCAACGGCTGAAGGAGGGATCGGTCGACCTCAGAGGTCTCTGCCTTTACCCACTTACATACGTCCCCGAGGCTCATTAAAGACTCCGAGCACAAAGCATCAAACACTCCAAGTAAAAAGTTGGTCTCCATGGGAATAGAGGACAAACTAAAAATAACTCGAAGACGACGTTGCAACAATTTTGCCGGAGATTGTCATGGCAATGAAAAGAGTTGTAACCTGTTGTCATGATAACCAAAGTTTTAAATTAATGGGAAAGTGTTCTGTTCCCACTTCATCTTTATTCATCGCGGGCCTGGCATCCACGCTGGGAGAATCGCACATGACTGCCTTTAAGGAACTCGACAGCTGGGGGAAGCAAGGGAGGGATAAGATGCTGCCTGTTAAAAAATAAAATCAAATTAAAAAAAGAAAGAAGGACAAATTAAAGCCCTGTTACTATAGAAAAAGAAAAAGCATCGGTAGATACGTTATGCTTTCATGGGGGAGATGCTGTCCCCTGCCCCTTACCGCTTACAGAATCACAGAATGGTTGAGGTTGGAAGGGACCTCTGGAAATCATCTAGTCCGACCCTCCTGCTCAARCAGGGTCATCTAGAGTGGTTGTCCAGAACAGTGTCCAGATGATTTGTGAACATCTTCAAGGATGGAGACTCCACAACCTCTTTGGGCAACCTGTTCCAGTGCTCTGTCACCCTCAACGTTGGCTTTCCTATGGCCCGGGCAGGCAGCGAGGCCACTTCTCCTGGCCTGACGGCTTGGCTCCGAGCACCACTGCCAGGCAGGCAAGCGGCAACAGGAGCCATTTACAGCCTTAATGGAGTCAGATCAATCCGATCAAGCTTGTTAGGCCACGATAATGTCGGCCCGTCCCTCTTTACCTGGAAGGCTTGAGYTTTGGGAGGTGGCTTTTGGGTCCATTTGGGAATATCAGGGGTAAACCAGGCCCATGCCCTTGGAGTCTCCTCCCAGCAACGGGACCAACGTTCACCCGCTTGCCATCGGACTGGGCCCTCTCCACTGGCTTTCACGCTCCTGGTCATCATCAACTCTCACTAGTCACAGCACACGTTGAAACTTTTAAAGGTTTTATCTTTTTGGAGATATTCCCGCGGCAGGCAGAGAGAATGACCTGGGCCAGCAGATAGTTACCATCACGGCACATAAAAATTGCCCTACATCCAGGGTCTGAAGATACCTAGATTAGGAGAAAAAGGACTAGAGCCACCAGACACCCAAAGAAAGGGTATAAACGAGCAATGTCACCTGATGACTCCCAAGAGGCGTGACAGGGCAAAGAGGCAAAAGCTGGCAGTCATGGTGGACCCCTAAAGAGCACCAGGGCACATCCCAAACCCAGCTGGTCTCTGCCACGCAAGGGGCACCCACGGGACGTGGGGAGGACCCAGCAGCTGGCGTCCCCTGCTCACCAGCGAGCTTTGAACCAGCTTCAAAGCCTGCACCCAGTGCCAAGCACCAAACAGAGGTGTCCACCTTAGAAGCGCGGTTGTCCCACCGCTGCCCATCAGGGAAGTGCAGAGATTGATTTGGTCCAAATCTGTCCCAAACGGATCCCGAGGAAGCTGAGAGCGGCTCGCCTGCTGCCGCCACGCTCAGCCGGATGCCCGTGGCCGTGTGCCGTAAGTTCGGGTCCAGCGGTCCGAGACCCTGCGTTACGTTAGCAGGCTCAAAGCAAACCACGTCCCMCTGAGAAACAACATCATTGCATCTTCGCTTATGAAAAATTGCTCCGCTCACCCTGAAATTACTACGGTGGTTAATTATACTGCCGTTTTCTTATCTGGTTTCAGGGGGAAAAAAAAAGCCGCTCTGATAACAGAACGCCCGAATGGAACAAACGTCCTCCCAACAGCCCTCGACAGGCAGCAGCAAACGGCCTTCGTCTCAAGAAATTGTTACTAATTCGAAATAAGAAGCAGCTAGAGGTAAACAGGAGTTCGGATGTATACGCGCTCTTATCTTTCTGAATGAAAYGACTCATTGTTAAGCTGTTAAAATTAGGCTTCCCCCCCCCACATCTGATCTCATTGATGGCTTTTACTGTGCACTGTGTCTCCTGGGAACGCCACTGAAACCACCAGCTAGCTCCTTCTCCCTAGAGATGAATGCTCTTTTCTACAATACACTGGGTTTCTAATAATGAGAGACATCACATCATCTTTGAGTGTAAATAGGTGGCAATAAGTCAAGTGCAAGACTGAAACTGCCTTTGTTTACTTACTGAAGAGACTTACTTAACCACGGGTTAAGAACGTCTTCACCTGTCATCACTCCGGGGTTTAATTTTGGTACTTCTCTCTCCAACCCTGGCATCCAATAACCATTGCCCAAGTCCAGTCTTTTGATTTTTCATCTTTTCCGTCTGGTTTCTTCTTGATTCTAGGCACTTCTGTCCTTCTTCGTGATGAGGGCGGCACTGCGAGACCGCCAGCGGCCAGCTCTCCCTAGGGGACCCAGCTGCGGAAGTGAGTGCAATCAGCTGCGGAGCAGCTCTCAAAGGCCATTACTTGTTGCTAGAATTTCAGAGTATTTCGGGTATCCGAATGCTCACAATGTGCCACTCTCAAGTGACCAGAGGTCTAAGGGCAAGGCTGGATTTTCCCAGGTCAGCTCGAGGACGGGACAGGATCTGCTGCAGATGCAAGAAGTGCCCTCAGCACCTTGGAGGATCGGTGGGAAGCAGCCAGCTGTTGACCACCTAATGCAAAACCCATTGCAACATGGAGAAAACTCCTCCTCTGCAGGCTGAAACACATATTTATGCGATTCTCCATTCTTAAAAATTAAAAAAGAAAAAGCACAGCTCTGCAGAGCCAGGAGTGGAGCTGGGCAAGGCAACGATGGATTCCCAGCTGGCCAGTCTGCTGGCACCACCTTGTCCTCCCTCCTCCGCTGCCAAGGGTGCTCCTCTCCGCCAGCGGCCGCCCTCGGACGGCACCACGAGAAGCATCGTTAGGATCAGCACCAGCAGCTACCAAACCGTGTTACCAACCAGCGGCGGCATCAGCTCCTCCAGGCTTTACAAACGAGCCACGACACACAAGTYACCCGATGCCGATGGATGGTGGTGGTGGTCACCTCTCCATCACCACATGCAAGAGGAAAAAATAATGCAGCGACTGATAACACAGCTCATCATGCAGCGACCTGAAGGGACGTTTTAAGCAGTAGCACAATTCCTTTTTGTTTTTGTTTTTGTTTTTTAAATCTCCAGCTAAACAAAGATTTATCCGACACAGAAAGCCCAATGGAGAAACCATGTTTTCCAAAGGCTCTGCAATCCTCCAACCAGTAAACATCTGCTTTCCCACGGTTCGGAGAGCTCAGCTATGGGCAACGGAGACCCGCAGCTCTGCTCCTGGAGCGTGTCGGCCCCCGAACACCTCCCGAGCTCGGGGAGGGACCGCGTTCATCGTAAAAAGCACCGCAGACGGCAAAGGGGCACTTTCCGCCGTCAGCGGGAACCTGGGGGTCGGGGATGGCAGGAGGGGAAGGAGGAGGAAAAAAAAGAAAGAAAAGGCTGTAATACTAAAGAGCCTTTCAGGACTCGTTTATTTGAGCGGTGCCAAGCAAGCTCGCCGACGCAATATTTTCTTCCCGCGCTCCGAGCCAGGGCTTTGGGATCTAATAAATCATCTCTGGCCGCAGCGACATTAAAATTCTAGCCCAGTCCTGCGTTAGATGAAAGGAGGCCGAATGCCAGCAAGCCCGCAGAGAGGGACAGGCAGGCACGCGCTCCTCCGAACAGGCGCACGGACGGGTCTGCGCGCAGGCGGACGAGGCTAAAGCTCACGCAAGCAGAATATCAAAACGGATTAAGGCGCCGGAGCTGAACGTGCCGCTTCGGGAAAGCCGATGCCCGTTAAACTCGGGTCCAAAGCACAGTAGAAAAATTGACTCGGTGACTTACGGAGCCGGTACAAGCCGGGGAACCATTTCTTAAGCTTCTAACCAGCTTTTATAACCCCATACCGGATCCCATTTCGGTATATAAAGGCAGACCTCTGTGCTGTATCACATCGGCTGCGCACAGTGTAAAAAAATAACTGTGCACTGGGAGAGGAGAAAAATTCAATATTTAATCTACAAACATGTTGCCAGAAGTCAAGCCACAAAATTTTAATTTATTGCCTTGCGACTACCGAAATACAACAACAACAAATATCTAACCACTTACTTGCTGTGCCAGACAAGGAAAGGGCAGGGGGGAAAAAGGCAACAAATACCAAGTGTTTTGTGCAGATCATGAAGCAGTATTGGAGCCTATTTTCAATCATTTAATTGAAGCAGCCGGGGATTTAGCAGGTATTGAATGTGTGGAGTGCAAGTATGTGCAGAGAAAAGCAAGCAAGGATACGAATTTGAACTGCGAATGGCAGAGAAGAAATAATGCAAAAAAAGCCATTTGTTGTAGAATCGCTGCGATTTTAACTGACAACTGAGCGATTCCAAATCGGCACCTGATTTTGGGTGCTAGGAGGCATTTTTTCCCGTTGTTTTATTAACCACCGCAGGCTCACGTTCACGCAATTATAAAGTCACCCTCCAGCTCCCCGGCACCCAGAGCCGAGGCGTCCGAACTGTGGTCCGTGGAGAAYCACTGACCCACTTAGCGATGGATGACGGACTTCTGGAAACCGCTGCTGTCATCCTTCACTTCCAGCAAGCAAATATTATCGAAAGTGATTTAACAGTTTTTCCACAATTGCTAAAATTGGTACGGAGATGCTCGCACATTATGAGAGGAGGAGGAGGTGGGATGCTATAGATGGAAGCAGGGGGAGGGAGGTGCCTAAAATAGCCTCTCTGTAGAGGGGCTTCACAGCATGAACGATATCCACAGCAACGGCTTTCTCAATTGAGAAAATTGAATATCCTGAGATAGTGAAGAGGAGGGCAGGAATAGTTTCGGGAGTTTGGAAAGCAACGACACCGAAAGAAGTTGAAAGGTTCGATGTACGGCAAATCAAGCATGACCTTGCAATGTGACCCAGTGGCATGGAGACCCAAAGTGCTACACAGGTCATCTGAAGATGGCCAACGTGATCTTTGGCTGCACGTATAGAGGTTCATGTCATGCAACAAGGAAAGCAACGTCCTTCTTTAATAGGACACTTGGAAAGAGCCTAACACACCAGGTTCACCTTTAGGCACATTAGTAGTTGAATGACACAGATAAATTTGAGGAACACCAAAAAGAACATTTGAGGAACATCAAATTGTCATCAAGAAACAGAGCAGAGAGATCTACACAAAAAAATGGAGAGAATGAAACATGTATGCATTAGTAATGAAGAAGACAAGGCCAACTATCCATATGGAAGCAAAGGGAACATTTTAAACGGTCTAAAAGAATACAACCTTGACTGCAACAATTAAAAAGAAAAAAAAAAACAARTAAGATTACTTAGAAACACTACAAACAAGCAAAGCCACCAAAAAACAGAACCTCATTCTATGATATACAGAAATGAGGAAATACAGAGAAGTTCACACTCACCAATTTAAATCCTGCACATATGTTCTGAATGCCCAAATCGCTGGTCAGAATTTGTTCACGCTGTGTAAGACTGAGCTTTGCTAGAGCTCATGCTTAAAAATAAAGATTATTCCCCTCCAAAGGTGTGAAGAATTCCAGATTATATGCCAGTAAACGACAGAAGTAATGGATGAATGAAGTAATGGATGAAAACGCTTAATTCTCTTTTCACCTTTTGTTTTCTTTAAACTAAGGACTACTTTCTTCTTCAAAACGTATTACCAAGGCCACCTCTGCTTTTTTTCTTCCCCCAGCCTTTTTTCTTCTCTGCCTTATACGTGTTCTCTTCAGGCCTAGTCATGCAATCTTTTTATTTCTTTTCCACTCTGGAAAAACCCCAAATCGATACCGCAGCTAAGAAAAGAGGCGCAGCGTAAAAACACTTGCAGGCACTCACCGGGCGCGCGGGATTAAGAGGCGCACAATGGGCTCATTCAGGAAAAGAGAACAGGAGTCTTGTTTGCTTTTCACATCCGAGCCCATTCCGTCTTTTTACAATACGGGGAAACTTTAAAGTAGGTAAAACCTTATGCAAACAGCTCCGATACGAACCAAGGGGCAAGCAGTATTACCCTGAGTTTCGAGGAAGCCTCTTGAAAGGTTGACGTTATCTGGACAGGTCTCCAAAGCAGCCGAGATTCCAAGCAGCTGTAATGAAACGTTGTGATTTCCACTCCCTATTTCTAACATGAAATGCACAGGAAGACGGCTTTTGTATTGAAACTYGGGGATATTACACCCAAACTTCAGCGTGCCGAGACCTGCTTTGCACAGGGACGCGCGTATGGCCGTATCTCAGTGGCCATGGGCAACCTACCTGCACATCAGCCAACGGTGCTGCCGTTCGCTGGAGAACTTGAGCCCAAAATACAGCCCACAGCTATTGCACTTGCTAACGAATAACCCTAATCTCACCAATAACCCTCTGCTTCCTTCTCCATCACTCCCCAAACCACTTAAAACCCCCTCGTGCCTCATTTCCATAGGGTTTTTACACTTATCATTGCTTCAGGGAGCTCCACGAGTTAATTTATTACGACGACAGCGAATCAGCGATCGTTGAGCCGCTAACCAGGGCGCTGAAATTCAATCAGCTTCCAACACCGGGAAGGTCAGCCAGACGCTCAGTGGCATTGCTATACAAAAATTACGCACTTAAACATAAAAAGCAACAAGGCTCTACAGAAGTCGGAGCTCGTCCTCTTCCCAGCCAAGTACGATGTTCTTGCCTGCTTCATACACGCCCATTAATAAACATGAAGAAATRCCAGAGGAAAAATATTCACTGTACCCACTTCATACATTTTTAATCGCCCTGAAATCAATTCAACACCCTGAACACAGTTTAAAATTTACCGAACTGGTAAGCAATGGATCATCTAATTAAATCCCGCGACTGGCGAGCGCTACAGCTTGCTCTCCTTCAGCAGCAAAGCCTTCGCCTAGCGCTCCTCGGCACTCCGCAGACGTGCTGAGGAATGCCAAAAAGGGGGGAAAAAAATCTACTTCATCCTCTTCACACCCAGCAGCTCTAAGAGAACTTGGTTTTCTTGGCCAAAGAACTAATCTGTTATCAAAGGCGCAGCCTTCCCGGGGAATAATACAGCAAAAGTTTAATTCTAAGTTAATAAGAAAGGCTGAAATCAAGCCTGAAATTATCTTTGTCCCACAAAGCATATGCAAAGGAGGATTAAAAACCGACTGTCGAGATCCCGAAACAGGAGGCCGCTAGCTGTCAGCACACCAATAACTTCACCAAACAGCACAGCCGGGTGCATAAATTGGGTCAGATTAGGATAAAACCACAAGCGAGAATCGCACACCTCTCGCCCTGCCAACAAAAACGATGACCAGAGGGCGGACAAGGCTGATTCCCTCTGTTACTCCTTACGGCAACACGAATGTCACGGCTTCACCTTGCAAAGAGCGACCGAACTCGTGCCTTTGGGAAGCAGCGAGGTGGGTCGCATAAGGTCCTACAGCAAATCGCCTGGGATTTGCTGGACAGGGATTTCCAGTCGAGCAGAGTCAGACGTGGATGCCTGCACAGGTCTTGCACGGGACGACTGCAGTTTGCCAGTCCGACTCACAACGCTGCCAAAAGGATCGGCCCACGCAAATCCTTATCCCTTGGCCGAATCCCTCTGCAGGATCTCCAAGTCTTCAGGCGTGTAAGAAAATACCCAACTGATGGCTTTCCAGCATCATAAACAATATCATTACATTGACTCACATACCACCAGCCACAGCCATCATATCTCATCATCTTACAACTGCAAATGCGTTACCTGGTAAATCTCAAAATTACGTTACTCTCATATACGTCTTTCAAACATCCCATTGAGAGATTGCCACCTGAAGAAGCAGGAGGACCACTTAAATTGGAAAGCAAATGAACCCGGACCTTGCAGGTAGCATAAAAAAGGTGCCACAGACCCAGGGAGGCAGCATGTTTTTCTACACAAAAATTATAAAGCTATTAGACRGGACTTTTCCCTAAATCATTAAAAATTATAAAACTATTCTACGCTTTAAGTGGAAGAAGCAGCACGCATTAATTCAGGAAGAACATCTATGAAACATATTGTATCTTGCAGCAAGATCAGAGGTGAAGTATAACTATGATTCAAGGTCTTATTTGCTTTAGACTACTCTTCTGCTTCCCCAAAACACTTTGGCGAGCCTTCTGCAGGACCAAACTTGCCAAGCGGCTACACTTGAATATTTATTTCACATCAGGGTGCTGTAGAGGCTTCCTAAACGTGCCTCTGGGCRGTTTAGGTTAATCCACCTTGGAAGTGCAACTAAGCAGACCCCAGCTGCACAAAGGCCTTTCATGAAGGGCATCAGGGTCCTTCTGGTGAAAGGAGCCCGGTGTGCCTGTCCCCATACCGGTGCTGGCCAGCTGCGCCAGGATGAGAGGGTGGAAGAGAGACAAAAGCAAAATAGCTGGGACAGAGTGAAAAAATTCAGGGAAGGAGCAATGCAAGGAGCAGCCTCTCAAGAAAGGATCTGCTATTGCATCTCAACTTCATTCTCGAGTCATTTTACGTTGACTTCCCTTGGGCTTTGCCGCCAAAACAAGTACAAAAAAGAGTGAAAAATCAAAAGTTCTCGCAATGCAGTAAGGGCTACCCCTTTCAGTCTTGCGTTTTCAGTCTCTCAGACTGCATTACCGTAAGCCGTCCCTTAAAACAAGAGCGCTGCGGGAAGYATCTACCTGCACCCTTTCAGCAAGGGAAGCTACAGAATGGGTGGGGTCATTTCGGGGTAATTAATTAGCGAAAGGAGACTGGCACTGCATCAAAGGGCACTGTGTTTCAGCGCTCTGAAAAGCACATTTTTCTTTATCAAGAAAACAGAGCATCAGGCCATTTGAACACTGTCATCCAACAAAACCTAGCTGCTTCCTCTTGAATCGTTTTAACCGAGGACAGGAGTACCTTGGGTTTCATTCAAGACTCTTGCAAAAAATCACCACCACCGCTTGCATTTGAAGCAGCATTTTGAAGAGTTAGAGCACAGATCAAAAGAAACATGAAGCACATTAAATAAAGCCCATCTGGGCAGCAGAAAGCCACCAGTCAATAAACGGAGGCAGAATAAGCAACCTGCTTAGTATACGTGGTTTCTCGACGACAGCACCTCACAGGTATGCTCCGTGACCTACCCTTACTGCCCACCGGCTCCTGAAGGACACGGGAAGGTTTGGGAGTCTTCTCTACAAGCCCTTATTAAGGTGCGATCCTCCTTTTTGAGGACCCGCTTCCCTTGCTCGCTACCACAYTGTCACAAGCTGCATGTGCCGGGTGCTTCCACTAGTGAGATGGAAGAGGTTGGAAGAACCTCTTTGGAGGTTGGAAGACCCCCACGTTGCTTCCGACCAGCTTTCCTCACTAGTCGGAATAAGCTGGATCAGATGGCCTTGAGGACAGACCGCAGTGATTGGCACCAGCTGTGGGGATTAGATTGGAGCAGGAAAAGAAAAGTTGGTGTTTGAGAAACGGCCAACGCAGCTGGCTGGCAGTGGGCAAGGTGGCCACATTTTGCTCATGGTGGGAGCATTCAGACCCAGAAAGAGAGTTAACATCTTGCTTTGTGCCACATATGGTCCCCTCTGAAGATGCATTCGCCATTCCCTTCCCTCTCAGGGGCTGAGCACGTAACCTGGACCAGATACAACCTCTCTAAAACTGCTTTGACAGTTTTAGCAGACCTGCAGTAAGTAATTCAGATACAAATCCCCAGGACGGGACGTACGACCAAGCAGAGATCACTTTGTGTAGCTGCCTACGTCTGAGTCAACTGCCAACACGCCCCTCACCATCAGAGAGGCACAAGCACTTCTAGGACCCGATCCAACRTCTCGTAAAGGAAATGTCGAAATTTCTTGCCCCTTCCTCCCTGCCAACAAACGAGCAGCCAATTTGGTACAGAAAGTTTTACTTATTTTCAGATCAACATCTCTCACTAGCCCGCCAAGTAAGGAGAATAACAAACAAGCGAAAACGAAAAGAAAGATCAAATTAAACCTGATTATTTAAACCAAAAGCAATCTATTCTATACAAAGCATTCACATTTAATACTCAAAAGCCACAAGACAGCAGAATTTAAATTGCCATTACCCTGATTACTATCCTGGTTTTCTTTCTGTGTATTTCCCACCTGAGTTTTATCCCTTACGGCTAGAAATTAATGGCTTTGCATGATCTTTAAAGACAAAAATTTAAGTAACATATTTGCTATACCAGGTTTGGGGTAAAAAAAATAGAACTCCAAAGTGAACAAAGAACATAGCTTAGGGCTAAAAACCTTTACCTCAACTTTACTACACTTCACTAGTGTTTTCGATTTCTATTTCTTGCTTAATGCAGAGCTGAGAATAATTTTTTTTTCAAACGTAACACTACTGATACTAGAAATTTGCTTTGAAAGTCCRTTTCCTTCTTTTCCTTTCTTATTCCTTCCAAAAGAAATCCACCATGCAAAACACACAACTAAATAACATGGAAACAGTCCAGGGCAATTCACACAGAGGGCATTTTCTGCAAGTCCTTGAGGTTCCCTCTACTACAGCATTCCCAGCAGTTCTCCCTGGTACTGCAAAAAGATGAGATGTTTAAAAAAAAATTTTTTTTAACTATATCTCAAATCAAAATTTCAGGATAGGCATCATAAACTCTGTCTCACAGTTTGCTTATGTGGTCTATCARATGAGAGGCTCCAAGTGAACCATCTTCCTTTCAGCTGATGGTTGGGACTGTGACAGTCCTTAAACCTCCAAACCTGTGATGAGCTCTTGGGACCTTGGAGGTGGGGGGTCGCATAAGGGATGTGAGTCAACATCCCTTCCAGATCTAGCAGCACCATCTGCTTTAGTTAGTATGTTCAAAGCAATTTGAGAGGTGTCTACAAACTCCCTAACTTCATAGTTCTCCCATGAAAAAAAATCTATCTTGTTGGTCTACATTAGTTTAAACACCCTCCAGAATAGCTTGTGATTATATAATGAGCTGACACATAGCTTAATGAAGCAAGTTAAAGAATTGTAAATGAAGTCTAAGCATAGAAAGAAAGCCTTAGATGGGCATAACTTCGCATTTCTCACGTAAGAGACGTGGCAGCTTTCTTTTCATAATTGTTGAGACCACGTTCAAGAGCGGCCTGCCTCTGATATTTAAAAGGACAAGACTTGCAGTATTTTTCCCACTTTTGCAATACACCTTCAGGTTTTCCATTAAATACTGAAATGAATTCCTCTTTAAAAGAGGCTTTGTAATTCTGTTCGCCTAGGAAAGACAACAGCTCTTAGCTTGAACACTTGGCAACCTATTGTCTGTTTTGGGACTTCCTGGGAAGAATTCAGCCCACTGACACTTAACCTCATGGTCGTGCTATGGGAAAACCAAGCTCGCATACGGTTCAGCTATGGCTTTGGTGTGCTACGTTCAAACGCACACGGCGGCCACTTGAACCTTCACGTTCTCGTGTTTTCACTGACATTCCTAAGGATCTTGTTGCATTTTTTCAGGTCTGATCTGCCCTTGGCGTTTTTTTTTACCTCCCCAAGGTCATCTTCCACATCTGCCACTCATTTCTCTTTGTTCGCCACAAATTCTGGAGGCCACAAACGGCTGAAGTGCTACGGTTCAGGATGAAACCAATGTCAGGAGGGCCAGCTACCACAACCACCACCAGAGCTGGAGCAAGGTGGCCAAGGTAGACAATAGTTGTACATATATAAAAGTGCACAGGATAATCTCTGTAGTGATGAACCAGCAGGTTTTTGAGAGAGTAAAATTTACTTAGAAGATAATTTCCTCTTAACGTCACCATTTGACTTATTCAGCATGCAGTCAGGTCCAATTCGTTCGTTTAAAATAGAAATCACCCTCTAAAATTCTCCTTCCAGAAAGGTCAAGTTACAAGCTCTGTACAAGCCACACCTCAATATTTAAAGCAAATTGTCTTACCAAGTGTCAGGAAGGCAGCTCCTAAAACATTTGGGATCGTTTGAAAGCCGACAGAGAAAACCTACACTGAAGGGATATTAATGCAGAGTTTTGAACACACACAAAGAAAAGTAAAGTCAGAGAGAAGCAGACTTACTCAAAACAAAATCCCTGTTACTTTCTAGTGCAGGGAAATAACTGTGCCCTTATGAGCTTGTCCGATCACCCAGGATGGGGGGACTGAAGAGACTATTATGGGCAGAGAAWTTTTTTCCAAGCCTCTAGTGCTTTGACTGTGAGACCAAAGTTCCCCCAAGCTACAGTAGCTCCCACAAAGCAGCACACACAAATTTGACAGGGGGAAAAAAAGAAAGCGTGAATAAAAAAATGGGGCAAAGCCCCTTTGAGGAACTCCCTGCTCC
Organism: Apteryx rowi; assembly: GCF_003343035.1. NCBI lineage: Eukaryota > Metazoa > Chordata > Aves > Apterygiformes > Apterygidae > Apteryx > Apteryx rowi. The sequence goes on from NW_020450939.1 coordinate 90,113, forward strand.
ATGGGGTATCACGCAGGTCTCCTTGTTGCAATGCAGCCAACTGTACCGATCTCCTGGCAGAAATATCTACCAAAGTCAACAGGAATATCTGGTAAATGAGGCAGCTGAGACACYGTTTGATGTTCGTGTCCATTTTCCGTTGACCGCTTTACTCTGCAAAAGCACTCTTCCAACCAGTTTCGCACTTTGGGGAAAAGTCAACACAGACAACTCGCAATGCAAATATAAAGAAGGAAGCATTAATGCAAGATGGCACTTAACTGCTAACTACATTCAAAAAAATGTTAGAAGAAGTGATCTTCCAAGGCTGATTTCATAAGGTGCCTACAAGATCAGAAGAACATCTGCTGGTAGACATAATCCACAAGGAAGACCACAGATAGACCCACGTTGAGATTATTTTTTTCCAAAGCGCTATTTCCCCTCCGAGACAGAGTCTCTCCATGTTAGTACACTTTAGCTTGCCATTAGTTATATAATTATGGTGAACATATTTCAATGCCTTTTTCAAGTACTAAAGATGACATTGTTAGACAAATCACTCAGTTCAAAAGATAGACTTCAAACTCAGATATCAGACTTGCTGTTCAACAAAAGATTAAATCAAGCAATGCATAACATTAAAAAAAAGTCAACAATGCAGTTTAAATCACTATCTATAACAACAACTGCAGGTTCTCCAAACCACTGGCTCTCTCCTGCGGGATCCTCACTACACACGGCAGGATTATTCTAGCACATGCACCCACGTGGTTCAGTTCAGCCCTTCCCACCTGATCCTCCCAGCAACTTTTTGTGTGTTTGGTTCGTTTAAAGCTATAGGCTTTTGGTCCTTTCCTTTCGAATTTCCCGGGAACCCTCTTCTTATGAATTCGGGTTCATTTCTTCTCTCTAAACTTCCTGCATTGGCTTTGCTGAAGAGTTTTTCGGGCAAGTCGCGTTCCCATCGGGCTCCCCGACGTGAACCGTTTCTGCTTTAGTTAAGAGACTAACAACTCGTTAACCATCCTCTGCTCTAACTGCGCAAGACAGACATTCATAAGGCAGTCGCTTAACACCAAACCTACCTGTATACGCCATGTTCTTGGGGTTTCCGTAGGGAGCCCCAGGTTGGACGGGGCTGTAAACAGGGTTCATTGCGGAAGACTGGGAACTCTGCAGACAAAAGGAGAAAAGCACAGTTGAGAAGCCGGGCTTACATCACCCTGAGAGCAGTCTTCTGTGCAAAGCTGTACTCAACGGTAGCCTTACCCCGTTATAATTCGAGACACAAAGAGCTGCAAAGAAAAGGATTTACACCCAGACGTGACAACTAGACAGCATATTTAATAATTCAGGTTTCAGATATCTCCGTTAATTCCCCGAACTTCTTCACCACTGTCTGTTCTGCCTCCAAATATACCTGGAGCAGAGTAATCCTGTGCACCCCTACCTTCAGAGGTGCTCGGGATTCGCGATCCCACTTCCAGCAGGCAGCGAACRAAAAGGAAAAGCCACCAATTCAGCCACGGACTTCTCCCACTTGGAGGAGCTGATGCTTTGGGGGYGACACCACCAACCCCAAAGAATAACGGGCCCTTGAGCAATTAGCAGGCACAAGGGCACGTGCTGCCGGCGCGAGCGCTCAGCCGTAGCCGAATCCCGCGAGCTCGCGCCTGCGCGGGAGGTCCTCGGCAACACCGCGGAGCCCGTCGAGGCACCCGACGGAGATTTTAATAGCGYTTCCGTTTATCTAATAAAGATGATTAAACGGTGCCGGGTTATCTTCTTCTAAGTTTTATTTAGAGGAAAGCAAGTAACCTGGGAATTTGTGTCTACTGACTGTCAGTTAAGCAACGGCTCAGTTAATTATCTTAATGAAGCCCATTCCCAGTTCTGATTAATGGAAGAATCAGCCATTAAGCTTTATTAGGCAACACATTTGTCTCCGCGGCTATCCAGTGGCAATTCCAAAGACGAACCCCAAACGATCTTTCTTCAAATTGTGTGTGGGGGGGGGGGTTTCAATGTATTATTTTACAGTTCATAAAATAAACCCATTCTTTCCAAACAAGTCTCTCATGATTGATGCACAATTTGTTAGATCATTAACTCCTTCAGCTTTACTTCAGGATAGTAAACAAGTCAAATGTTAAATGTTAGCAACAACTGACTTGACAACAATTACTGCTTAATTAATTAGCTTCCCTCCAAACCCAAGTTAGCACAGAAGGAGCAATTTGCAAAGCAAAGAAAACCACATTTATAAAGCACGCTGGAAGAAAACGCTACAGACACCCAGATACATATTACGACAGTAGCCAAGGCAGAAGTGGCTTCAGCAATGCACAACACAGTTCTYTAAAAACACGAAAATCGGGGCAAAACTCGATGTACGTGAAACGTTGCGGCTGGGGAYTGACATGGAAGCATAAGGATTTTGTGGTTCCCAGAGCTGCTGTAACTTGGTCCTCCCACCCRCAAGCAGTATCCGGAGTTACTGGTTAAGTCTGAACCACGACGAACATGCACGATATTGCTGCYGGGGTCACGGCACACGCTTTCCTGAGTTTTGTGCATTTAAATTCTTCACGCGCACATATGGGTCCCATTAAACGCAGGTGCTATTTCATGGCGGCAGATACAGGACGGGCTCACGTGTGCACCTTAAACGGCGTAGAAATAAATATACTGTGCGCTTGCATAGGCAGCATGACWGCCTAAATCTCACTGCTTTAACCACAAGACTTTTTCTTTTGCAGATGAAGACTAAATTCAAAAAACATTTACATTCAGAAGACCGATTTTCTTTTCCCCGGTGAAAAAGAAGTTTGATTTAAGCACAAACATCACGTCTGTCATACATCGCATATGCATTATTTCTCTCAACAAATCATCAGACAAAACGCACCAAAATTTGGCACAGGGAAGAAGTCGCTTCCCTTGTCCAAAACCTGTAGGAGATGTTTCAGCCCAAGCAGGTATTTTTTCGGTAAATTGAAACCATCTGCAAGGAGATGGTTCAACAGGAGCACAGTGGGAGGAACAAGCTGCCCAGAGGTGCCAGCACCCCGCGGTGCCCAGGGAGCTGCACCTGCGCCACTCTGAACACAGGCCAGCAAGCCAAAACCTCCTCTTTTTCATCTAAATGCCCTGATGATGCCTCCATCAATGAGTTTTTTTTGCAATTCACATCATCTCTCCGTGATTCAGATTCCACGTCAATGGCGGGAATAAGGCACGAGGATATCTGGAACTTTTAAAAGTCTTAAGCCGTTCTGACAGGGAAAAGCACTATAAAAAACACTGTGGATATGTCTATGTTAACGAATACCTTGGTGCCATCAGAGATGATCAGGAGATGAAAGCGGTTTGCACCGAGGCCCCTACGGTTACACTCTATGCAGCTTGAGGATCTCCTTTGGATTAGTCTGGTCTTCTGGACAGAGTGTCCCCACCAGACGCCTGGTTTGCAGCTGTCTAATGGACCATCACTGCCTTCCACCTCTATGTCCCCGAGAAGCTGAGGTACATGTGATGGGCACCTGGATTGAAGCACACCAAAACCGCTCTGAACACTGAAACAAGGCAATAAGCGGGAGTCACTTCAGAAGTGCCGTACTGCTCTCAATTAAAACACTGATAACGTACGTAGCCTAAGAGCTCCTACTGGTACGTGATGCTTAGGTAACCAAAGATAGATGCCACAAGTAGGACCTGAGAGAAAAAGGAGAGAAGTCAGAGCTGCAAAGGCTTCTTGGCCATAATTAACTGTTAAATCACTAGTAGGWCACCTCAGCCTGGACAACAGCCCAGCAAGTCTTCCTCTTCACCAGGTATCCCCCCAGATATGTCGAGACAGGCTGTGAGGACCTTTGATCCGAGCCCCTTCAGGCATCCTTATGTTCCCAGGAGAAAAGTCAGTAGCTCTTCAGCACGCACAACAGACCAGGCTCCGATCTCAGCGGCGTGCTTTGGCCCTCCACTAACAGCAGGGTCTTACCTCGCTCCGCAGAGGAAAGCGGGGCCATCGCAGCCTGACTTTGGCCTTGCCCAGAAGAGCACACAGCCTGGTCCTACAAGGACAACCACCTAAGGCCAGAGCTGACTCAACTCGCTAACGCAGCGGAAAACAGTTCACGTGTTGCTGGGTTTGGGGGGAGCAGTTTAGCAAGCTGGGTTGGCTCTCCACTAACTCGACAAACAAAGCTAGAGCAAACCAAGGGGCAAGAAAGACAACCTTTGGCCAGGAGCAGGGAAGAACAAGGTGGGAATATCGCACGGGACCTTCTCAGCCCAGCACCCTAAACGCACCTTGAATGTACGTAGGGATGGAAAGCCGTGAATCCAGCCTTCACCAATAACTTATTCCTTTAAAGGACAAAGCAACTTTTGCGACAGTGATGAATTGCTGATGTAGGTGGTACGTTTGCCCGGTCACCCGTGCAATGCTGCATCSTCGTATGGAACAACCACGTAGCGACTGGAAAGCTTTTATCTAACTGCTAAGCACAGCACAACCACCACCGAGTGAGAGGCACACAATGCTAAYGGACAAAAAATAAAGCAGCAAAATCAAATTAAAAGGCAACAGACTTGCTGGGACTCAGCAGACCTGGATTTCATGCCCCAAACCATCAGCGCCTAGGGCAGGTCACCTCACCCTGCTGGGGTGACGCTCTTGCTTGCCTTGTCCATCGGACGGGACGCTCTCCCGAGCGGGGATGGCATCATCCCCACGTTTACAAAGTGCCTGGCTCAATGCATGATCTCTTTTGGGCTCTTCTGGGTGCAAAGGGTAAAAATAAAAAACAATTTGGTGAAAATTACTGCCTACACCTAGCATGCAGTAGGTGGTGTAAGAAACGGGRGGGAAAAAAACAACTCTTTTATGGAGAAGGATGAAAAAGAATGCTGTTTTAGCTGAGATAAAAAGATCGTAATCACATTAGAGGTTGGAGTGGGCTGTGAGGAAGAGGCTTGGGCTTCCTCTCTGTTTGGTATGCAGGGTGCTATTTCCAGCCAGCAGGAAAGAGTAGATGCAAATGGCATTTCAGAGAGATGATTTTCTTTCTTTTTAGCATCTAGCATTAAAACACATTCACATGAGCTTCCAATACATCCTGCAAGACAATTCTATTCAAAAACACATTTTAAACTCATTACAGGCACCTCATTGTGGCCTTTGAAAAGCTACACTGAAATGAGAATAAAACAGGATTAGCCAAATTAAACCTCCTTCGCCACAGTATCTTGCAGCACTTGCTCATGGCCATGAATACACAACAAAAAGCCTAATAGAAACAAATTATAAACAGAAAACACAAGCATTGCTCTATTGCATGAGGCTACCATAGCTTTTTAATCGCTGTGACAGTGATGCTCTGTTGCTGAGAAGCTACTGAGACCCCACCAAGTAGCTGAACTAGGAAGATCTCCAGCAGGAACAGCATGGGAATTAGCTGCTAGCAAACAGTCTCGGGATCCTTTCTGGCTCTAACCTGGTTACATTTTTATCTATTTTCTCTTTCCTGTGAAAGTGCCCGACGTGCCTCCATCATGCTGGGAAGTTACTGCAGATGAAGCGGGAACAGAAACGCGGGAGAGGTCAGCCCAGGAGCCACCACCACAGCACTCAGCAGGCCAGCGTGTCCATCAAAGAGGGTTTCCATGGGGGATCAAAACCAAACAAAAAACGACAGAGGTACACCTTGAAACTACTGCAAATGCAAGACGGAAGGGAAATCTCATCCTGTTATTTTTCTCTGATGTTTATTTTGTGCATTTGAAAACACTGCGTGCGCAAGCAGCTTCACTGCTTCTCCAASTCCTTCAGGCCTCGAGTCTTCTAATACCGATGTTCATGGGTAATTTTAGATGCGAGTGGGCACCAAATTTTAGCATGACTATTTCTATGCATGCATTGGTGGAACTGGGATCTTACATGCCTTTCCGACACTGGTATACAGAAATCTAGGTATTGCCCGTAGAAACAGAGGGAGAGAAAGRCGACGCTGAAGGAGCTCAACAAAATTCAGAAACAAAGGAACAAATTTGGCACGCAAGATTCAGGAAGGTTGTATTTTTCGTTTTCTTTTCAAATTAAGTGAATAAAGTCTTTATAAACATAGTGTTACAAATAAATATATTTTGTAGCGTTCTTAAAACTGACACTAACTGAAAGGCACATCTTTCGGGGTTCTCAAAAAAATTAAATAGTAAATCTAAGTTTAAGTAAAACTGTAAAGAAAAGAGCAAATAATGCAAATGTGAGCTCTTCTGAATAAGACACCTACCTTGCCTTAGTCATTTGTGAAATTGGGATGCAAGGCCTTTTGAAAGACTTGTTTCTTATGTTTTCTTTTGAAGTACAGTGGTATTTTCTCCTCTGGGTGTTTGCGCATATGTACCAAAAATTTATTTATTTCACGTAGGAAAGCAGAGAATCAAGCACTAGAGAACGTGAGCAAAGATAAAAGACAAACCCCAAAGATACATTTCTTCCTTGATCTGCATATCCCCTCTTTAAATTCATTTTATACAAATCACATGCTAATAGTATTCAGCCCAAAACCTCCTTGAACATGAAGAAACCTCCTGACCTTACATTACACTCAAATTCCAATAATTTCCTGACAATTTTTTTCAGTTAAGTCATTTGCAGCTTGACCCTCACTTGGGAGCTGCCAAACAATAATTAAATTAATTTCCAATTCATCCGCTAAAGGTCGATTTAGGCAAGCTACAAAGCTACATCTCACCTTTCCCCAAATAAACCTGCGGGGACAGTATGTACAGTCTCAGAGGTTCATTTAATATGATTTAGTTTTCCACAACCACACACTTGCTGTTTACACAGTATTACAGTAACTAAACGTCGACTGAACATATTTTGAGCAAAGCAAAATAATTAACCTGTTCAAGATCTTATTAAAAAAATAATTCAGGTCAAAGTTGCTACAATTTTAGATAACCTTCTATTAATAAAACTTATAGTAATAAAATAAAATGCAAATAAAAACAAAATTAGTTTAAGAAGGGAAATCAAAGAAAGACCAGACTCCGCAAAAAGCGTAAGGCTTCATCTAGCAGTAAATTATTAATGGTGGGGCTTGTCTGTAGAGTACATCTACTTTTGCTGTTCCTTTGATAATATTTCAACTCCACCTTGATGTTTATACATATCTAGGTAGGGCACCATATGGAGCCTGAATATTCCTTTTTTCCTACAGTTCTCTCCATTTCTCATCCAAGCCAACGCAACGGCCTCACTCCCAAAGGAAACTTCAGCTCTGCTCTGCTCTTGCTCTACCTGGATGACTGCAAGCTCCAGCTCCCCAGAGCCGAGCAACGTAGCGCACCGCTTCACAAACTCACGCGGCAGCAGCAGAACTGGCATCCTYCTCCTCAAACCATCCCACCGATACTTCTATTAATATTAAAACTCAGTTCCGATTGCCATCTTTATTTCCAAAATGCCCAGGAAGTGCTATCTAGCAGCAAGAGCTGGGCAAGAAGTTGTTCTACGCTGAGAAAATGTTCACCATTTCAAAAGGCAAGATGCTCCGCACRGTTTTACACTATTAAAATTCTGGATTAGACAAGCTAGTTTGAACCAAATCCTCTCYGTTCAGGAGACAGCAACTCAGAGAGACTACAGAAAGAGTATGATAAGAACATATTTGAAGCATGGCCATTACCTGATGCAATCRTGGACATTCAACGTCAAAACACTGGTGGTGTTTAATTCTGCAATACGCTTAATGCAGCTGGTTATTACTGCAACGTCACTTGTGTACAATCTTTCACGTACTTCTTCGAGGTTCTGGACATGAATAAGTTACGTTATTCATTAGTTATACTGACAATTTATTTTCTTTGTAGATGTTTTACATCCCACCGCTTCAGCGACCAGAAAGACACCTGTATTTGTATCAGAATAATCCTAGGAGTCCCAGGTTCAGCCAACGAGCCAGCTAAAACGCTGGCCCCTGCCACAAAGAACTTGCCATCCAAGGATAAGCCAACAGGCACGCGGACAAACTGAAAAATGCACGGAGAAAACGAGACCTCCCCAACCCGATGCTGCCTGCTGATGCCACGCACCGACACTCCAGTTCTCACGCAATGAAACATTAGCGGTGGAGCTGAAACCCAGATCAGGGGTGGAGGTGGAGATCCGAGACAACTGGAAGTGCTCCCAAGGCTGCTGTAGAGCCAGGGATTTTCGTAAAGCACTGAACATATTAAATCTCAAAGAGCAGGTGTGGGAAAAGCAAGAAAGAGCTGGATACTTTACAGATCCCAGCAAGACCRGTAATACCCATCTATGCACGGGGAAGAGCGAGGCACAGGCAGGTGACAGGGACTGGCTGGGAGTCATCTAGCCAAGCCCACAAGGAATCGCATTTCTGTCATCCCTTGCCCTCTCTCAGACAAATAACTAAACCCACAAGTACTTCATCAGAGAAAAGTCTGGAGAAATACGGAGAAAATCCATAATGGGAACAAGCCCTGGTGCCTGCATTGTATTAAAAATTAAACGGATAATTTATAAGCACAAAGCCGGTCTTGACTTCCAAATTTACTGATCTCATGCTGCCCCAAAATAAATACCAAGACAAGGAAAAGCTTGACCTTTCAGTTGCTGAAGTTTACGTTCTGCTAAAAGTCAAGGGATCCAAACAATTTGACGATGCAATTATGCTAGACAGTATATAAAAATATAGCAGAGAAAATCCTCGTCCTGAGGAAGCAAGAGGCATGGGAGGAACACCGAACCACTGCAACGAGTTGTTGCACTCAGTAAGAACAAACGGGTGCTCAGTGAGCCCGAACGTGGTACAGAAAACCAGCAACAGCTTGTGTGTCATATTATTTGAATTAAGCAGAGCTTATGAAAATACCCTTATGGGCTTCAGTAAAACAGAAGACAGTTTGCCTACAACAAAACTTCAGCAACGAGAAAAGAATTAGGCTAACACAACTGACTTTATATTAAATAGTTTGTTTCCAGAGAACACAAGTCTGTATATGCAGATGAATTTTGCAAGATAAATTCCTTGCCTTATATCTACAGGACAGATGGGTTGCGCCAGCAGGTAACCTATAGATTACTTATTTAAATACATTTGTTTATTTTTTTTTTAAATGGCAGAAGCACCACGAGCTCCTATTCTGGAAATAAAAAGATTTTTCAGAAGCTTCGGTTCAGTTGTCAAATATTAAGGTAGGGTGACTAATATCAAAATACCGATCTACCTCTCGATACAGCATATGTCCAGCTTCAGATGTGCGGGGACCCCAACACGAAGATGTGCACGCAGCTGTGGAACTGCAGATCTCAAAGAGAAGCAAAATACATTTTGTGTCCTCTGTGTCCCTAAAACCATCCTCAAACCACTTCCCTGAGTTATTCCTACTAATTTCTTTAACCTGAGGCTTTGCTGGCTTTCCCGTTGGCAACGAACCCTGCCGTACCATCGTACTTAGTGCTCCGGCTCTGCACCCCAACTGAGCCGTGTCCTCCTCCACTTGATTGTCTCGATTCTTGCATCTCAGCGAGCCTCGGTCACCGTGTTTTGCTAAAAAGACCTCTCAGGACACACAGTTTGAAGATGGGTCCCTGGTTAACAGCTACATTTCTTTCCTTTTCAGATTCATTTGCCTTGAACTGACAAGAGGCAACAGCCACAAACCGCAGCGTGGGAGACGCAAGTTGGCCATTAGGAAAAGTTTTCTGAAGAGGAGGGAACTGCAGTCCAGGAACAGGTTTTCTGGCAAGTTTTGGGGATCTCCATCCGGGGAGGTTTTGAAGACCGGTCTACACGAGGCCATGGCTAACCTGATCTGGTGCTGGTACATCCCCACTTTGACCTAAGGGACTAGATGACTTTGGAGGTCCAGTTCAACCAACGTTTCTAGGACATGATCTCAATCCTCAAATAGTTTGTGCTGTAAATACTCATTTCTCAGATCCCCATCTCCCGCCACAGTCTCAGGCCACAATTTTCTGGCTCTTAGCCATAATTACTTCCCAAATAATTTTCCAAAGGCTTAGACCTTTCCTAGTAGCCTCAAGTCATACATTTTCTTGATACTTGGTAGGACACCAGAAATCCTGGGCTGGAGCAGGGAGCGTTCATGCTTTCTCTTTCATTGATTTCTATACTATTGAGTATCAGTAAAACAGACAATATAAAGACACCTCACAAGATCATGAAAACTTATTCACCACATTAGCTATGATACTAAACAACCCGAATGATCGTGGTCCTTGTCAGATGAGAACAGGTTTTCAAATCGGATCTAATTGACATTATTAATCTATCTAGCACAGAATTTGACCTACCATAAAATTACTGGAACCGGTTATAAAATTTCCCTGGATTATAACTATCTATTCTAGAACACAACRATTGTTTTCATCCTTTCACTGCAAAAAAGCAAAATAACATTCTCAGTTATTTTTATTTCCTGAGACTTCTTGAGCTGCTTCAGACCACTCACTGGCAGCCACCGCACCTTCTCCTACGAGAAACTAAATTTCAGCAATCGCACACAAACTGTCTCTCTCTGAATATTATTCTGTGACTAGTTTTATGTTACTAATAAAAATAAACTTACCCTCCTCCAAGCGTTTTAAAAATATTAAGTAATCCATAATATTCATAATAATAACCCAAAATATTCAGTAAACCACTGCAGCTTCTTTTTATAGATGACGAAAAGGCTGAAGGAGCTTGGTTAGGCGCCTTGCTTGAGGTGAGCAAACCCACCGTGCCGGGACCCAGCTTCAGCTCCTGGGCTCAGAACTTGCTGCCATCCTTATATTATTTTTAATACAGAAGACCCAAGTACTTAAGCATTTCAGAGGGGCAGACCTCCACCTCAGACAGATTACAGAGTAATTTAAAATGTGCTGCAATGAGATAGAGAAATATCACACTGGAAAAGGAGTCGGAAGAGAGACTACGGCAGTGATTTGACCGTGCAGTTCCTTGCATTTGGCATACCCAAATCACAGCGGTTACATGAACTCTCGTTTTCATTTCAGCCTACAGTATAACATTTTTTCTTCTTTTCCATTGGGTCAGACTAAGCTGTATTAACCAATTTCTGACAGAAATTTTTCAATACCAGAAAAAAAAAAATCACATTATCCTCACAGACATGTTTTAAGTTACATTTTGTTCAAAATTTCCAGCCACCACCACTAATTACCTTCCTTCAGTTCTCATAATTACTCCCCTCGGTATGGGAGAATCACTTTCCAGCCATTTCCCGAATATTGAAAACATTGCTCCTTCCCACGCACCGCAATAGGATAAAAATCTAAATTTGCTTCTGAATGGATTACACAATACAAAGTTGACACACCAGAAATACAACGTATTTCTGGAATTAAAATCCGACGAGGGCAGAGATGTCCTTTCAATAATATATGGGACAGAATCCTCTAGGCTTTGTTTGGTGAGCATCCAAATTCACCTCGCTGCAGGTTTTGACTACGTGATTTATTATGTGATTTATTAGCCACGACGGTTCCTCATTGTCCTCTAACGATCTCCTCCCAGGTCCTCTTTTTTTTGGCAGCGGGCTTTCTTCTCTGGCCAAGGCTGGAAACCCCAGGACAGCAGCAGGGGAGATGGAGCACTCTTCCCACCGGTACCCCACCAGTAGGCAGCACACCAAATCCCTGCCTGTCCTCTCATCATTTTGGTCATTCTGCTGCAAGGACAAAGACAGGGATACAGAGACTGGCAAAAACGAAATTTAACTGCACGTGGGGGGGGATCAGTCCTCCACAACGGTCCCTTCTTCCTTAACCGTTTTGGAATCTTTGTTCTGAAACAAAACCAGATCAGGAAAGACGAAGGAGAACACAGGCTCAATCTGCTAGCGGAAACGGACATTTGGCAAGAGGTTTGCCCATCATCCTCCTTTTGTAATTAATTTTGTGTTGGCAAGAGGTACCGTATTAACGAACCCCGRAGACTGCAAGTCTTTCCTATCCATAGGACGGCACACGCTGGCATCCTTTCATTAGGTTTGGAAAGTTCTCTACAAGGAAGCAGAACGACAATCAGATCTATGTCGGTCTTGGAGTGCCTGATGCTACCGAAGACCAACGCCTGGCAAATATGTGCTGCAAAAGTGGCACCGCTTAAAAATATACATATAGAAGAACCCTACTGGCTTTTTCAGATGAAAGTTGCCAAGTGGTGAGCAAACAGAACTCGAGTTCAGAAAATAAGAGATCTGTATCCATCGTAAGCAGAGCTCAGGCATGGTTTTTACTTCCTACAGCAACATGGAACAGTCAGTGCAAAAAATAAAGATGCAAGCCCAATGGCTATCACAAGCCATCAAAATACATATAATCAAAATTGAAAATATCAAATAAATTAGTTTACATAAATGCTAAATACTTATTTAATCACATCCACCTCTCAAGCATCCAAGTCAAGTGGGATAGGGGATGGTCTCGAGGCTGCTCCCCAGTCCCCAAAAGGTCTGCCAACACTTTGAGGGAAGGCTAAGGACCACCAGATCAGCTCCTGGTCCCTGCTATCCTTTCTTCCCCCCAGCTTCTCCAGCCTCACTGCCTACATGGCTGAATCATGCGGCTCTTCTGGGCAGCAGCATGTGGGCAAGGGGGAAGAGGGACAGAGGGACCATCCTCCCTCCTGCCACGTCCCTCCACCGCTGCAAATGCTCACCTGTTTCTGCGCAAAAGTCTTGGCTGATCTACTTCTCTATTACATATCTAATTTGCACTATATTTGAATTATCCTTACTACGTAGTGATTCTTTCAGAGGCTCTAACTGAGCCTAAGACTCCACRGGTGGATGCTGCAGAAGCTCTTGCTAGGAGAGCGTTTCCCCAGGGTATCATCAGAGGTGGGTGCAACACAGAAAGCACGTTTAAGCGAGATGACCATCATCTGAAGTCTTTAAACGCCGGCCGCACGTGCTCATAAAGCCATGCTGCRTCTCAAACACAAGTCAGACGCTCAATACAGAATTACCCGAGTTTAGGAGCACGCGCTCGACAGGAGGCAGGAGACCACGAGTCTCTAGGATGACTCTATACTACACGCAGTGTGCAGTCAATGAGCATATTCATTTCATAACCGCTGTAAAAGCCAAGTATTTTTCAGTATTCTGCCATTACAGAGGATTTTTTGGCGCTCTTTCACCTCAACAGTCATTCCGTTTTTCAGTGAATATATCCAAAGCAGGAGGCCAAAACCAGGAGTGCTTTTGCAGCTCATGGAAAGAAAAGGGATAAAAGGCCACTGCAAGCCAACAGGTAGCCCTTTCCATAGGTTTCCGGACTTTCCTTCCTTCTAAGAGTATAGTGCTGTTTCCAAACAATTGCAATTACCAGAATTTTTCATAAAAGTAATATTAAAAAAAGATAACACGTTCAGTTGTCGGAGGATATAGCACAACATTAAAACTCAAGAGGGCATCTAGCAATAACACTATTAATTTAATTCACAAATCTGTCATTCACATTAGCTTAGGCCTGAGGAATGCCAGAGCCTCCATACAGAGAGCTACAAAGACTTTCGATTCAGCAGTGATAAAAATCTTATTTTCTATCAGTCAGTGTCCTTTTGATGCTATGACTCCTGCTCTGAAAAAAAGAGTCTAAAAGCTTTAATTTGCCACAGAATGGCTTAATTTCATGTTAATCCCTATCATGAGAAACCAATTTTACAATTTAACTGATTCAGTGATTTAAAAAAAAACAAAAAAAACCCTACAGTCAACAGATTACTCCAAATCTTACACACATGCTGCCACCACAGCTCAGATTGCCTCTGCAAAATCTGTTTAATTACAGCTTGCCTGAACTTTCCGCATTTTTAATATAATTTCAGTGTTATTATAGGTACAAAGGCAAAAGTTTAACGGAAGACGCAACGTATAATCTTTGGCTAACAGCCTTCTGCAAAATCAAGTGAAATTAAACTTTAACATCTCCGGCTAGGTCTTAGCACCATAAACAAGAAAACAGAAATAACGCGTCAAAACACGCGCTCGCTGCTTCCTTAATGTAGACACACGGTAATCGTTAGGTCTCGTTACTAAAGGCAACGCGGAGTCCAGCACCTGCACACCTCCAAATGGATCTGTAACGGATGCCGCCTGCCATCAGCTGCGATTTGACTAGTCTTCGCATTCAGCTCCGCAGCTGTGTCGCAGCCCACGTCCCTGCAGAGAAGCTCACGCTTGCCGTTAGCTTGGGCACGTTCCCCACCTGCGTTAAGCGTTCAGCTATGCGCTTAGACTCGGGTCCTTACCTTACACAGGCTTCAAGGTAAAGCCTATCTTTTGCACGCCCTGCAAAGAGCCTGGGTATCCGTGTGACAAACCTAAATACCCGGTTTACAGCTTCGCGCTCCTCATTTGCACATTTTGGGGAAAAAAAAACCAAGCCCTTCATTCACAACCAATTTGTGACACATTTATTTTCCCCCTGATGAAATCATCTCCTTTTTGCCATCGTTCTTCAGAACGATTCAGTGTGTGTCTTAAATTAATTCTACTTTATCAATCATCTGGCAGGTAYGTAGCACCTACTCAAGTGACTTCCTTTCTCCAAATTTTTCTCCTGCTCTGACGATGCTTGCAGCGATATTACCTGCGACAACAAACACACAGCCTGGCAAGGTACTCATTTTTTGAGACTCAATCTGCAGCCAATTTTTAATGAATTAACAGATTGGTTTTTACACACTCAAAAGATGAGTTCGATATTCCAAGACAGTGTTTTGTAAAGTCCGGGCTGGGCTGTGCTATGTTCTTCTTAAAAAAGCAACAGCAAACCAACAGAAACGGTTTCAGTTCAAAGATCATTTCAGTTTTAACAGGCACCGGTGCGGATGAACGGATGTCTGGAGAAGAACTAACAAGGAACCGTGGGCTATCGACCACAAATCGAATCGAATCGAATCCAGTAAGCGTAGCAAAATCCCCGCCAGTCCGACCTACTCTGTTAGTAAGACGGAGAACCGGTTGGATGYGCCTCCTCTGCGAGACCGGTCCGAAGGTGTCCGACGACGCAACCGGCAGAGAAAGCAGAGGGAGAGCGCAGGGCAGGACCTGGGAGAGCTTCCCGTGGATTGCCAGGCAACACRGAAAAAACTGGCCCGGACGGAAAGAAAAGGAGGGCAAAGTGAGAGAGTAATCGTGACCTCCGCAACCTGGAGAGCCTGGGAACGTGCACTGCATAAAGAACCAGCATTACACAGCAAGGCGCGTCTCAAAAGTCTTCCCCTCTTCTTTTTTTTTTGGTAAGGAAATAGATTTCTTTCAATAACTTTAAAATAATCTAATTATCATTTTTCAATTCACAGTATATATATCTAAATTTCTTCRTGACTATTAATGCATTTATGTATAATGGTGCACGTGGTTAAAACTTAGAGCACAGGGACTGATACGCTATAGAGCGTCTCAAGGGTAAATTTATCGGCGGGGGAGAAGGGGTCCCCGCRGTTTTGGGGCTCCACTTCCCCCTGCCAAAATCCCCTACCGAGACGCGGGAGTTTCGGCCGAGCAGCCGAGTCGGGCCTCCATCACCTTGCGGCCGAGCTGCCGCAGGGTCGATAACGTTGCCACGTGGGTAACGGCTCCGGCGGCACGATGGGGTTCACCACGCGACGGGCTCCTGATGAACACTCCTGCGGGGACGGAGGGATTCTCCCCGGCGGACGAAGACAGCTCAGATAATCTGCTTGAGCGCCAAAGCCATCGTCGGTAGCATCCGAATGTCAGGTTGGGGCTCCGTGAAAYCCTAATGGCAAGCTGCATACCGCGGCTCTCGTACGGCGAATTCTTCGTACGGTACGTGACTTGCAAAACGTTGCGATGATCTTAAAAACTCCATGATCAAGGGGAAAGCCGTTTACGCAAGAAAAACCCCCCACTAATTAAGGAACACAAACGAGCTGGATTATACGCTCAGAGGAGGAAAATACAGAGGTGTGGGAAAGCRTTACAAAATGCAAAAGCCACAAGCGGATCTCCAGGTCCAACAGCGGGAACAGAGGAGGCTGAGTCACAGCAGCTATATTTGGTAGAAATCCAGAAGAATCATTCCCAAAATAGGTTTAAAAAGTACTGCGAAAAAGGAAATACCATTGCAAATATAGAGAGAAAGATCTAGTCTTCGAGTTTAACACAGCAGCAGAAGCCCAGGGGTCACTAGCCTCCAAATCTAGTGAAACACTGGAGTAGTTGAAGAGGATCTTTATTAAACGTAATCCTGGATTACAAAAGAGAAACAGCAGAATACCTATTTCCAAACTCGTAATCCAGAATTGGACACTTTCTTTCACTAGAACTAGCTTGCTTCTTTATTCAAGTGGACCAGTGTTTTTTCCAAAAAATACATAAAGCTTCAGATGAACGCAGTGAGAATGCCGGAGTTTTACTTTCCCAGAGATAACGAGACCGAATAAAGAGTGTTTCAGAAAGGTCTTCTGAGTACACGCAAGCCAGAAGTAGTTTAAGAACTCAAGTTTCCCCCAAAGATCGGGCTCACAGAAGCACTGTGGTGGCAGCCAGCAGGTTGGCGCACCTTCGAGGTGTCCTTGCAGCCCATAACCTCAGGTACCTTCTCTCTGCTACCCTCTTTTGCCACATCTGGACAACATCCCTTCACCAATCCACTCGCTCCCGCGCTGGAAGAGCGCAAGCCTTCCTGCAAGCCTGGCTCATGGAGCAGTTCTTCACCCACCAGGGACATTCAAAGCAAGGTGCTTCTAGGCTGGCCCCCAAGTAATTCAAATATTCACTTGTTTGTATTTGAAAAACGTTATAGCTTGTCTGGAACCAATGAATGTTTCCTAGGTCTCAGCCGAGGCAGCAAGCCAAGTGCAAGATTAACCTGACTCTACGCTGGTACTTCCTCTTAATTCGACACTTGCTCTTGGTGGGGAGGAGGCATCTTACATATTTCTGGCATACAGATAACTGGCCCTCAATAGATCACTATTATTATATGGCTTTGCTCCTCTTTAGCCCCTTTGGACAACTTAGAATGGGTTATTTTGGCRGTTGTTCCCTTCTCTCTGTACTGTAATGACCATTTAAGTCATCTGAGGTGCTCTTCTCAAAAACCTGAGCTTTGAAGGAAAAAGTCAGGGGAAACACACAAATGCAACTTGTTCTTTCTGGACGCACGTTCCAGAGCCTGTTTTCCAGTACTGAAATCTATTTTTACTTGCTGGCCTAAAATGTTAGTATTTCACCTACAAATACTACAGACGCATTTACAGGTATGGATTCTCCACTCAGCATCGCCTTGAAATAATGCTTCAGGTCCCATAACCAGCAGGGCTTTTTAATCCAGCTTCTGCAAGGAACTACCCCACGAGGAGCTGGAGAGTTTATGCAATTTTCAAAGCAGATCTCCGATTTCTTTGGGGGAGTTTTGTTACGAGTTTATGAACATTTCTAATTTGGTTCTGACGCCGCGAACAACAGCTTTGCTAAACCGTGGACCTTGCGCTGATGCTTCAAACGAGGCACGAAAAGCCAAATGAATTGCACTTCTTAGAGTTTGCATTAGCAGAGCGCGAGGCATCCCCGTTCTGGAGGCCTGTGACAGCCGCCGCACACGAACCCCGTGCCGGCCAAACGGGAGGCAGCAAGCGAGTATAACCCACGGCAGCACAACCAGCACTCATCACAGCACGCTGTCTCGCAGAGGTTCGGTTGCGTACYGCTGCTAAGAGGACACCAAGGAATAGAAGTAGCAGTCGTGCAAGTGTTCAGAGGCAGTTCTTCTCCACCATCAGGGCAGTGTTTGCAAAAACCAAATGGTGAGGGAGAAGGAGGAGGGGGACTGCCATCAAAGGCCAGCTGGAGGGGGGTAACAGGCTCCCCTACAGACCRAGAAACAACATATAGGGTGGAAATAGGCTGCAAAATGCTTATGTGTGAAAAGATGAAGGCAGGGAGACAGTAGAGGGATGTAAATAGGGGGACAACTTGGTCACAAGGACAACTAAGATGATTTCTGTAGCCCAAAGGATGGAAATGATCTTACAGAATTCTCACCTAGTCCATCACCATGATGGAGATAACAGCACCAACATTATCCTGTTAACAGGCAGATCTACAATCAAGTAATTCGGAATGAATAAATAAATAAGCATTATAATTTACTCTGCCTCTGTAAGAACACATCCTGCAGCCCCTGTCCAGCTGAAAGCAAAAGTGTCACCTCCCTCCAACAGGCTTTGACCTAAGAAACATGACAAATGGGATCATCTGCCGCTGTCCTATTTACAGGAGAGTTGGTCACCTGAAGGTAATAACACGCACATTATCATCCAAACTGCCCTGCTATAAAATCTTCTGTCASATATCTCCTTCTGAGACACAAGTTCCACCTCTGTCACAAAAGCTACAGGAAAAAAGGAAGAAGAATTTGTGGTTAAAATACCGAACAATGTCCTAGATCTGAGCTGAAATCCCAGTTGTGCCTCTGTAATTCTGGGATAGGGAAGCTTTTTTGCAACAGGTATCATTAACACACACAGAGGGATACAGGGTGCCCTGCTGCTTCCTTACAAATGTCCCAATCTGAACAGCAAGCAGATTTGGAGCTCCACAAAGTCCACGTTAAGGCTCTGAGGAGTTTCCTAGAAGGCCAATGGTATTAACAGATGCTTCAAGGCTTGTAGCTGGCAAACACTCCGTAAAAAGCAGAGGGGGGATGAAGAAGACTCAGCAAAACAAACTCGCTCTCTCCTGGAGCAGAGGAGTGATCTCGGCCAGCCGTGGGGGCATCAGCAGCTCCTGCTGAGCTCAGACGCAGCCATGTCAGCTCCTGGGAGAAAAGCCAGCMGGAGCTAGTGCAGGTGACAAGGGTGCTAGCTCAGATGGCAGGTAGACTCCAGCCTAAGGCTGCTTCCTTAGCGCTGCTCACCCTGCACACCTCATCTCTGCAACCCATCTTCTTTATACGTCTCCTGGAGAGAATGCCCTGAACAACCTACAGCTCCTTCACTTGCCTCCGGGAAAGAACGAGAGATTGCAAAAGGGATTACACGGACAGCTTTGCTACAGAAGCCTTGCTTAAAGCCATCTCAGCACATGATTCTGGACAACTGACCTGCTGCTTGGGCTTCCCCYGTGCCAAAGTTATATGCATTTAAAAATCTGTCTAGAGGATTCCTGCGTTTGGGAAGCTTGTCAGGAGGGAATGGACTTCACACATTTTTCAGGAAACATTTGCACTTTCCCATTGTTTCATTGAGATCTGCAACACTTGGTTTTGGAGTGTGAGATGGAACTGGAAGGAAGGATAACCCAGAAAATAAAATGGGTCTGGGCTCCCAGCGGCTACAACCTGAGCTTTAAGGAGAGATGATGAGTTCAGAAAATAGAAACTGAGAGCAGGAGATGCAAATAAACAGAAAACAATAAAGACATATTAACATAGGCGCAATTTCATAGCAGTAAAACGAGATTTTGGAAGGAAAAAAAAAAATCACTGCAGGGAATGCAGCTAATTCCCCTGGACAAGCAAATTAGCTGCATCAAGCATCAGCGGTAGCTCAGACTCCATCTCGATTTGAACYCTCAGGCTCTCGATTTTGGTCCCTGTCTGATCTTTCAAACATTACACAGGATGCAGGCAAGCAGCAGTGTGGTATGGAGGCAGGGTTCAGCTCAAGTCTCATATTAAAGGCTTATTTCCAGGCATCCAAAGCAGCTTTCCACAGCTATTCAGCATGTGCTCAGGTGGAGCTGGAGCAGCTGGTGGCAAGGAAATGATATCCTGATCCAAGCCCATCAGGGAGCAGGGCACAGTTGCTGGTTATTGAGAATGAAATGGTGACGGCAGTTATCTCCATGGGCGCAGCACCAAGCGTCCACTGCTCTTCTGATCCTGTACTGGCTAGGCACGACTTCTGGAGGACATGGAAATCACAYGCACCTTCACCAATTGCTCACCTTCCCCATGTTCCTCAGGATTTTAYAGATATGCATCCTTCTTCTATGTCAGCAGGGTATCTATACTACTACGCCGGCAACTGTGGTATCTCAATGCCTGCACTACTTAAGTACAAGGAGAGACACCTTGTCGAGTTATAACAGACAGAACAAGGTATGGGCAGATGCCTGCAAGTCTGAGAAACCAACTTCCAAAGAAGAGGTTGCGTCATGCAGTATTTTTAGAGCGGTTTACAACACAGGTTTCTCGGACCGCGGTGGAAGGTAGTCACTATAAATATAGCCACAACAATATCCCCAGTGATCTTTGGCTCTTTAGCCAGTTTTGCTCAGGTTAAACTTTACACTCAACTCATTACTGAGCTCTCACCCAACAAGACAAGGAGTAGTCTACTTACATTTCCCCCTGCAACCACCAACACCTCCACCAAAGGGAGCCTCCAAAAGCATAAAATGTCATTCTATGATACATATGCGTACGCATGTCTACGTTGTTCCACCCGATATTTCCTTTTTCCAAGTGAGGAGAGACACCTGTCAGAACGGGTTACAGCTTCTGCCGCTGTTTCCCCCCAGAGCCCGACGGGTTTCTGCTGAACAAGAACTGCTTTTAGCAAGTCGCTCACAACATTCGCTTCTCCGTGAGCAATAGGAAACCTTGGCCAGAGGTCGGTCAATAAGGATTATCGATCGCTTCTTACAGCACCCAAAACTGCACTAAACACTACACGACACTGATAAAAATAGCAATGAGCTTTGTTCCCAGAAGAAACACAGACCAGACATTGCACAGCAAGGAGCAACAGGCCCAGGGCTAGTTTGTGACCGACTCAAACCGAAGGGGTCTAACAAGTGGCCTGACACATYGAGGAGGCCCAGCTGACCCTTCACGCAGACACACAGCACTACCGGTGCTGCCTTTCCTGCCCTCCTCTGCTTTGAGGCAAAAGAACAAGAMCTGGGAAGAGCTTTTATCCCCTCTTTGCTTGCAGGAACATACAGTAAGTTGCTATATCCCCGCTTTAAGGCGAGAGGAAGCACGTTGGCTTGGAGAATTGCGTAGACCTGCACGCCAGAAACACACGTCATGGGTGCTCCTAGGAACAACAGCACTTGCACGAGTCCCCGTCTCAGGCAGCACCTTTTCTTGCAACCCAGCATCTAAAAAGGACACGGATGAAAGCGATGGCCAAAAACTTCAGTAAGATTACAAAACACAGCACAGCGTGGAGGTTTTGTCCTCGGAGAAACATGTATCTTGCAGCATCTGCCACGGAACTGGTCTTAAGGACGAATCTGAAAAATTTGCAGAAAATTTCAGAGGAGAAAGCAGCACAAAACGCAATCTGAAGGTCACTTCTTCGCAAGTGGGAGAGACGATAAAGCTCACCAGCCTCATCGGTGGTCTGGAACAGGGGATGGGAACAGAAGCACGACCAGATAAGCAGGGAAGTATAAAGAAATAAAGAAAGGCTCTGGGTTTGAGAGCTCCTGACAAGAAGTCTTAATCCTTGCCGCTCATAACTTCAGCAGTAACTAACTCCAGAAGAGCGTATCCACGCTTGGGCCTCCTCGCTAACTTATTTCCCTAGCTCTGCTGTTTGGGCTGAATGAGCAATTCGAGTATAAGAAAACAGATGGCTCTATTTGGCAGCTTCTTCAAAAGTGTCGTTTTGAGACTAGCCAGGTCATATTACAACTAAATTACTCCAGATTAACTGCCTTCAGACGACCCGTAATAAAGAGATGAAACTATTTAGGCAGCAATCTCTAAGACCGTCAAACGGATTGCACTCACTCAGCTACCATCGTATTTCAACGTTGGCAGCAGAATCGATTATTCCTCGTTAATACAATATTGAATCACTGTAGAAAAGATGCACCTTTAGCAAGCAGGAGATGTTTTTATGCAGAGTGTGTCCATTGCTCTTTCTTTTTTTATTCAAAATCCCAAAGTTTTTCCACATTTGGAGAAGGATTCCTCTTCTAAAATGCAACCAGCTTGGGGACTAGACAGGAATACTATTAAATAGCAGCACGGCACAGCAATTCAGGCCAAGGACTGGAGGAAAGATATATCATCTAACAGAAATGTTAGACAGCTCCAATTTGAAATGAATCAAAAGCCACACCAACRCCACGGATCATGTTCTCATGTAAAGACTGCCTTGCTAGTAGAAGTTCATCCCACAGTCCAAGAGTCAAGACGCCCTCCCATCCCACCACCCCGTCAGACATGGACACACACACATTTGACATTAGTCAATAAAAATTCTGCAGGTCAATTCACACTCTTCCCATCTCCAACCAGTTTGCAGGGATGTGATCAACAGGAATTTAGTGAATAATTCTGTTTGGATCCCAAAATCACAGAATAATTTAGTTTGGAAGGGACCTTGGGAGGTCGTTTTCTCCAAGCTCCCATTCAAAGCAGGGACAACTTCAAAGTTGCATTAGGTCGCTCGTGGCCTATCCAGTCAGTTTTCTAGTATCTCCAAGGACAGAGATTCTAGTATACAATATTAATACAACAAATATACAATTTATTCTCTTCCTGTTCAGAGTAATCCTGGTTCTCTGAGATGGGAAGAGTAGAAAAACAAGCCCGAAACATATAGCAAAGTAAGGCAATATAAACAGAGACAGATACTGCCAAGAGCATCGTTCTCATGCCCCAATTTCAGAACTCAGCTACAATCTGAGAAAGGACGTGGCGCCGCGAAGACAGCTAAATGCTTTGGAATTTGCTCTGAGCGATCGCGGGCAAGTAAAATTCCCACAGTACATCCAGGTTGCTATCTTCAGCAGGAAGATATTTCTCCGAATTTCATTGAGATGTCAGTTCAACACTGCTTCAGTCACCACCTCGGAGACTGCAAGACCTCCCTCGGCTTTGGCTGGGCAACGTTTTTGCTGCAAAGAAGAGAGGATGTAGTTTGCCAGAAAGATTTTAGCAGAGGAGAGATACTGCTGTCCTTATGGGGTCACATCTCAACTGCTTCCAAAGAATTAAACACAGGTTGGAGCAAAATAAACCGTCAGCATTTTCTAGAGTAAAACCTGCTCTGATGGGGAGCAAAGCCCACACTTTTCAGCCACTGCAAACATGATTTCAATGCCCAATTGTGAATCGATAATTTAAACTTCCAGCAACACACAACACACAAAGAAATTTTAAGCATGTATATAGCATGTGCATATAGCATACACACACACACACACATAATTTTTATGTTCAGTAAATACCAATTTCATACCAACCACCAGAAAAATAGACAATATTCTCCGCTTTTATCTTTCGTTTACCTGTCTGTATAAGGGAACTACAAGCCCCCGACTAATTTCACACCCAAAGCTGCTGTTGACAACTTAGTMGAGAGACTGGCAAGCATCCGTGTCGCAAAGAGCATGAATCCTACTTTCACGTTTCATTTTAATCACAGAMACACCTAATTTTTGAGGGGGATGGGGGCTGTCGTAATTCATTTTTTCCAAACAACAATAATCACATTTTAYGCAAATTAATGTTTTAAAAATATTATAGACTGTATACATAAACTAAGTCTTCAGTTCAGCTATGCTGCCTCAGACACTGTTTCCTAAACCATTAAAACCAGATCTGTTGTGGCAACATGCATAATGCACAGAACGAGAGAAAATTGGATTCTTTAACCTGAATTTAACTATTCATAATTAGGTTTTAACAGCAAAATGAGCTAAAGATTAAATCTGCTTAAATTAATTATAAAACATAATTTCAAGAACAAATTTACTTATGCATTTTCACTATTCCAAGCACTCAAGGCTAGAGTGTGCCGGGTCCCCATACCAGGAACATTGGCAGGGTTGTTATTAGGAAACTCCAGAGGTTTTCCAGTTATTAACAGGATCCAGCAGAAAGAAAATCCGATCTGACAGTTCCCCTTTTTGAAGGTTATCTGAAAGCCAGGTGAAAGAGTTCAGAGTTATTCCGGGAGAGGAATTTAACAGTCTGGGGAAAAAGGAGCCCCTCAAGGGCATTCTACTGATTTTTTAAAAATATATATATACATATGTGTTATTTTTATAGCTAGGCACCTAGCTAGCATCCCTTTTAAAAACTGTTCTTCTACGTCTTCTATTTGCAACAGTCATTAAATTAGTCTTAGCACTGCCAATAGACCATCACTTACTGGGGCTTAGGAAAACATGGTGCTTAAGGGGGGGGGGAGTTTGACCTACATATTTTGCAATCTTCTGCTATTTAAAAAAAACAACTTTGGCATTTACAAACAGCTGTGGACCATCCGCATCCCTGAGTCTTTTTCAAGACCCAAAATAGCAAAGATAGGTGTACTCCTGCCTTTAGCATATTCAGGGCTTAGTACCAGCGTTCTCTCCTCGCACAACCAGTTCAGCTGAAACATCTCTTTCCCCAAGACACCTCTGTGAATAATAATGAAACAAAAAAATTAAAAGTTAACACTACTGAGTTACCAAACACATTAAGACATCCTGAGGTTCAGCAGATTAGCAGCAAGAGACGTTCCTGGCCTGAAACARAAGCGCTTTGCAGGCATCCCAGAGGAGCCACTTTGGGAGAGCTTGGAGCAGCCCTTCCGGAGCTGCCGTGTACGGCAGCGCTCACCGACCACCGCGACCCAGCGCAGCGCTTCACTTACCRCTGTTTTTGTAACTGCCATCCCAAGAACAAGGTATCGAGTCTTCCCAAGGCAACGGAGACAAGCAGAAAGCAGAAGAGGCAGTCGAAGTTCAGCAGCTGAAGTTACTTGGAATTTGCCTTCCCCAACCTCCCCAAAATTTCTTTCACCGTTTCCCCTTTGGCCAAGAAGAGCGARTGGAAATCTGTTCCACATCCGTACAAGACAGTAGTCTAATAGGATTGGAAACTGTTTCCTTAAACTGGAAGAAAGCAGTCATCAACRTGACGAATAGATGGAATTTCTCAGTTCTACGTGTTGCCATATGAGTAGGAAAAGAAAAAGAAGAGTTTTGCCTCTCATTCAAATGTATCTGAAAGCTGTAACTTCTACATCCCCAGAATTGAGCAAACAACCATTARAAACACTTCATGCTGTTCCTAACTTGGGAATATTGTACACTTCTGGACTTGTTACTTGTTTTTCTGGACTTGTGACTTGCTGAGTGCCTTTCCGTAACCACCTTGATTTGATGCGTGTGCACGTAGGCTTTTGGGGTGTGAAGCCTGATAAAATTACTCCATTTTCAAACACTCCATTTCAAAACAAAATTTAAAAATAACTGGGTTTTTTTGTTGTTTTTTAAGGTAATAATCTTTTTATCTAACAGTCTGTTTTCCCTTCCGTGTTTCCGAAGCAATGACTCCTGACCCCTGGCTGAGTTTCCAGCCTGCTGAACCCCATTTATCTGAACAACTTCTCTTGTGTTGGAGGCAGTCATCGGCGCCGGCAGCGACCACCGGCAGTACTCACGCACACCAATAACCTCCCGGGCTGTTTCATTTCCAGGCGTGCTGCCTCGATCTTGGGGCTCCTCTGGTTTTCTTCCTCCTAAAGGCAGCCRAGTTCAAGCCCGGACGACTGATGGATGCACACCTGGACCAGGAACGCAGGCTGCCACATGCTGCCATCCTCTCCGCCTCTACTTCTTCGCAAGACACCCCTAAAAACACTAAACCCACCACCTCTCAGCCCTGTCTAACGTGGGAGCACAACTCTTTGGCGTGGGCAGTTCGCACTGGACAACCTACAGAACTGCAAGAAGAAGAGATGCCACCACGTCTATCAGCCACTCAGCACGACGGTCTTCAAAGCTACCGAGAGCCTGGCTGCTTTCGGTGTCTCTCTATAACTAGACGATATCAGTAAATAACAGCAGTCTTTCTTCTTCAATACCATAAACTGGTTATGGGAAAAGCAACCACTTAGTGCAGAGCCAAGCTGCTGYTTTATGCAATAGCCGATGGGTTCGTACAGGAGGAGGAGAACAGTGTCAACCAGCACAACACAAGTTTACAGAAGCAATTTCTCAGTCACTTAAAGCATTTTTGCTTGAAATAGCTAGTTCTGTCGCCTGTAAAAATTGAGGCGACTTTCAGCTAACGTCCAAAACGGTATAAATAGCAACACTGGATTTGAAAAATGACAAGAGCTATGGCAACTAAGTACTGACCATCATCATGTCGAGAAAAAGCCAACGTTTTCAACTACAAATGAGCGCTATGACATGGAGATTTGATGTATTTGTTTACAGGAGGATTTTAAAATAAGGGTATTGAGATGASGGTACTCAGGAGCCTTAAATCGACGGGTGAGAAAATTAAAGCGCTTGGACTCTGCRTGTCATCTGCTTGAGGAGACGTGAYATCAGGATTTCCAAAGGGAGAAGAAGAGGAGAGGAGAGAGGAGAAGGCTCAAACAACGAGATTATGGGAAGCAAATGAGACAAAATCCAAACCAAGAGCAGCACAAGCAGCCAAAACACTACAATTTAGGAAGTGCATATACCCTTTAGAAGTCTGCCCCACATCTATTACTTTTCACGTAAAGAACGATCAGGCATCACCAGAGAGCTGCTAAAGAAACACAAGATGGAAGAAAAAGGAGACCTATCAGAGGGAAGTCAGTACAGCAAACATTATTCACTTAATTCAGGAAAAATTTAGAATGACACTTCAAGTGTTTACAAAAATACGCTATCACATTAAAATCACTCATTACGCAACAGCAGAAGACATGCATTGATTTTTAGTAAGTGTATTAAGGATTTTTGTGGAATTCTGCGATGTCTTATTCCACAAGAGACAAACAGGCTGCAATGACTTATTGCTCTACGCCAGTGAGCTGAACAAAGCAAGGGAAGCAAAATAACTCGGACAAAATCCATCAGTTGTGCCTATAAAGTAGTGGCTAAAGATCCCATAATTTGGGRGGGGAAGGAAGGTGCTCAAAAAGCTGTTAACAAATACCCTGGCAAGACACTAATAAAGAAACTATAGTTACGGGGGAAGAGGAAAAGGGACAGTCATGGATTAGAGAGCAGCTAAGGGACAGGAAGCAGCCTGGCATTAAACATGCAATTTTCCGTATGCCAAAAGGTTAACGGCAAGGTGCTCCGAGATCCGTTGCGAGGGCCGGCGGTATTTAGYGGCAGGCGCTAAAGCTGGAAAAGAGAGCGGAAGAGGCAAGGCAATATTTGCAGAGAGGAGATTATTCGTAATAGCCATGATTAAGTTGCGAGATCCAGAGGGCCCTTGCAGAAGTGCAACCAACGAAACGAACCGCTGACGGGCGCAAAGCGGCGTATGTGTACACTGAATTAAGTGATATATGCTGCTCATATATAATGCAGGACGTGGACTATGCAGTAAACCTACCTGGCTAGCACCGTCTTTCAAAATCTCTGCAAACCAAGCAGGACAGCGCCTATACAACTCTGCTGCTCAGCTAGCGCCAAAATGTCCAAGGGGCTCGTGAAAGGCAGATATTTGGGAACACTGGGCTCTGGACAGGGACTTTTTTAAAAAAAACTTTCACAAAGGGTTGTCAAAATAACCAAACACTAAGAAATGATGACAAGAAGAGCTGGAAGAAGAACTGGCCATGGAAGGCAACACGAAGAACCCAAACATCCACGGCATCTTCCCCGGAGAAGCCGCGTCGCATCCCGACCGCCAGCTCCCTCACCTTTCTCCCCAGCTTTTTCCCCCTACTGCCTTTCCTTTCCAACGTCAAGTGGCTGAGGAGATGAATCAGATGCCAGGAAACATTTACGTCGGGAGAGAAACAAAGGTTTGCATCTGGTTAGCCTAAAGAGAAAAATACCACGTACAAAAGCAGCACCTTCGAACAAGAGAATGTGAGAAAGGAAATTAAATGCTACTATTTACTGCGATATTCTACAAGAACAAGGGGCGATTCGGGATCTACGGGAGGACAAATTAAAACTTAATTAGAATTTCCTCAAAGCTTGCAAAACTCATTACTAAATACTGCGGTCAAAAGCTTAGCGGGATTCAAAAGGAGATTTTTGAGCTTTAACTCAATTCTCACACACACAGCCACACGCACACACTTTTTAAGGGTGAAATACCTGAAACGGGAATTACAAACACTAAATAAAACTTATGGAAAAGTTCTTCGAGAAGTAGCTTATTCCAAAGGCGCTTGCAATGTTCCTCGTTCCTTYGCCTTCCTGAAGACGCCGAGTCTGAAGATCCGCGTAGCTCTGCCTCACTTCGTTAGTGGGAGATTACAGCTCCCCGAGCTCTCCGCTTCTTTACCTTTGGGATGCGGGAAAATAGCCACGTGGAACAACCCAAACGCGCGGCACCATCACGCACCAACCGCTTCCAAGCACAAACCCTGAATTTGCAGTGCTGCGAGTCGCCGTTTGGATTGGGTCGTGTTACCGGCGAAGAGGTAACGCGAGAGGAAAGCAGCATTTGAGGCTTAGATTTGCTTATCATAAAACTGCCTGTAGCTCGGCTTCGGTACAGGAGCAATTCTTCCAGCTGCAAGCCACCTTCCCCGACGTACTACTGCTACGTTTTAATTTCCCCCTGCTTCAGATTCATCTTCCTGCAGAAACGGTTCAGGGCCAGCAAGCCCATTTGCATCCCCCTCCTGAGGCCGGCACTCGTTTGTGAGCCGCAGCAGAGCGATGCCAAAAAAAACAGGCTATAAACGTGGCGTTTGGGGTTTTTTTTAAAAAAAAAAAAAAATCACCTCCTATTTCGCAGGTGGGATAAAAAGAAGAAAAAACAAGATGGACATGAAAGATGACAAAAATGACTTAGTGAGAACCGGAGGCAGCAGGCCAGAACAGTTGCTCTAACCATGTCTGATGGATAACCTCGCGTGCCCGAGCAATTCTCGTTTTTAAAAAACAAATTTAGCACCAGCTGATTCTTCCAGGGCGTTCAGCTGGCATCTTGCATTCAGAGACAAAACCTTCCGACAAAAAAACAAACAAACGAAAAAAAAAAAAGCAAGTTAATTTTTCCCCAGCAGATTATTTTAAGCTAGCGAAACGATTTTTGTCTCCCTTGAAGCAACTTGTATTTCGGCTTCAGGAGGAAAAGCTCAAAGGCAGTTCCTCTACTGCAGGAAATATTCCGATTGCGCCACGGAGTATTTTGCTGATCCGCTCACAGCATAAAACAGCACTCGAGAAAATGAATTTTAAACATATAAGAGACACTAAAGCTTCTGCATTAAGATTTCGAATCCTAAGTTGCCCATAAGTTGTCTTTCATCTTTAGAATTTTAAGGATTATTGCTTGGAATTTCCCATGCGGAAACGATGCAGCCCGTTGTGTAGAAGACACAAAATACAAAGTTTTTCCTTGTCCCTAGCTGCGACATTCAAGATGACCGACCGACGGGCGGGAGGCACACAGCGAAGCGCCAAGGAAGAAACAGCCTCAAGTTTGCTTGGCTTTTCCTCATTTACGTTTTTATCATCTCTAACTGCATCCTTTAAACTTTTAATTCACCCGTTTTCCCCCCTCTAAGAAGAGTCACACTCTTTCGTTGCAGATCCTGGCCAGCCACAGGTCTCTGCATGGGGAAGAATGTGGCCAGCCCCTCCGAGGATCCCCAACCAGGATTTCCCAACCGGGAAGGAGGAGCTGGCTCCTTCGGGAAGAATCGTTTTAGACCTTCAAGAGACTCAGACAGTCTCTGGATCCAAATGGAGACCAGGATTTCCATGCTTTAATGCAAACTGGCAAATGACTACACGGAAGGATGGCACTCTCCAAAACGCGGGAGAACATACGGCTAAGCGCACCTGCGATGGAGAAGGTTCTTAAGGCCACTTTTGCTACCAATTTCTCTTCAGTTTTCATGATATTTTTGTACCTGACCTCTTCCTGATCATACAACAAGACCGCATCCAAGGGTAAATTAGATCCTACTCATTAGCTGAACTTCCCAGCAGAACGTTTCCAAAGAAAGAGGAGGTCAAAACCTGCCATCAGTAGAAGGAAAACTTCAGAGGACCAGGAAATCTCTACGTTTCTACCTTTTTCTACTCAACACCTGTAGCACGGAAGGCGTCACCGCCAACTAGAAAGCTCTACAACATGGACCCAGGGAAAGGCCATGGCAATAAGCCATGAAAGCAGAATAAAAGCTCAAGAGCAGCCGGCATCTGTTGCTTCATTTCTGGTGACTGAATACGGCGTTAGATACGAAAAAAGATCCTAAATGGCAAATGCTTCATCTGTAGGCTCCAAGAGCCACCAGCCAAAACTCACCACACGTTTCACTCACTCTGCTCTTATGGGGCRCAGAAGCACGCCCAGCTTGCGTGCGTCACACGGGACTCGGCCCGTCGAGCGGCAGTCGATTTGGCGGCTGCGAGGACTTTCATGGGGGATGAAAAGGAGAAAGAGGCAGTCACAGCCGTTAAGCAAGCTGTCTTGACGAAGAGTCAAAGACGACGCGAGAGAACCCGAAGGCTCCAAAGAGCAGGAGAGAGTCATTTGGAGGCTAGGTCAAGGCTCCGGAGGGGATTACCTTTCCGAGCTGAGCTTTAACACTGTGGACATGCTTCAAAAAGCTGACTGGAGAGATTCCACTGATACCATGGATGACCCTGTTTTTATAGGTCTTCCATGCGGTCCCGCTCCCTCAGCTACCGCAAGGTCCAAGCGAGTAATCGCCTCCAAACAGAAAGAAGGGCCGCTTGTACTTGTTGGAGCTGGAATAGCTGGTGAGACTCCTCCAAACAAACCCCGTGCTGGGAGACTGCGGGATAAAAGCGGCCTAATCGGATCGCAAATCGTATAAGAAACTTCAAAGATTCACTTCAAAGCACCACTTCGGCAAACAAAGCAGTTCAGTCAATTTAATGCTGCTAAGGCTGGGGAGAAGCACTTCCTTCAAGCGGGAACGGGAAAGGCACGGCGGCAGGTCGGAGACCAGAACAGTCACAGCAGCCGCGAATAGCCATCTTCGGGCTGCRGCTGCAAAGAGAAGAGGTGCTCGCGCTTCCCTGGGCTGTGCACCATGCTGCAGATCCGGTGGCCTGTGCACTGGTGGTCCTAACCCACGGGACCAACTTCCACGGATGCACTGACAGCGAAAAGCAAACGAAGACGCTCAAAGTCTTCACTCTCACCCAAGACTCTGCCTGCCGAACGAGGCAGACACCGGCTATTCATGGCCCCGAGGATCGAGCTGCGTTCGGAGCATGGCATAGAGATCTTTTAAGTAAACGGAAATGGGTTTTACCTGTCAGAACCTGTGCATTTGGCTTCTTCTCCAGCCAGGAATACAAACGTGAAGCCCAGCACATCAAGGAGCTGCATTCCTTACCCTGCTCGCAGCGTTAGTGATGTTATCGACCGCGGCAGTGGCGGCGAACTTGGGCGGCTAAACAGACTGCTGGGGAGGCGAGGGAAGAACCGACTCAAAGAGTTGTGTGCTTCTAAACGCATCTGTAATTTAGACCTGTGCGTGTTTGCTGCTTTGAAGCAGCTTCTAAAAATGCCGTTTAAAGGTGGTTTCAGTTCTCCTGAACATACAGAGGACATTYGCAGTTAAATACTCCAGTTTATACAAAGTCCTTCACAACCAAAATCCCATCTCAAGGTGCACACTGGACTTCCAGACCTCYTGCTTCCTCTATTTTTCCAGCCAAACACATGCATAGCATTGCTTCCATATAAATGGTATAAATGAATGATTGAATAAATGAGTATTATAAAAGGTATAAATGAACTATAGAGTTTGTCACACTGTTTTAATTAAATAAATAAACAAACCCAACCAACAACGAAGGCAGGGCACAAAGAGAGAGTTACCCTCTAGGTTGTCTAAGGCCTGTTATAACAGCTCCCTAATCCTGCCTCTGGTCCTCCCTAATCCCTTCACCACTCTAATTAAACCATCAAACATGAAAAAACAGAAAGCAAATAGAAAAAAAAAATGGAAAACCAGAAAAACAGAACGCAAATAGAAACCAAGGAGCTCCTTGAACATGGAGCACGGTTTCCCATGGTGGCGTTTGTCACGTCGATGGACTTTGGTGCCTAAGACAGCACAGACGCAACCAAAGCTTCTCCTGAAGCTGGGCATTTATTAGATCTCCCCGTAGATTTTCTGGTGCCTTGTGCGTGAATTTGCTTTGTCACTTTTCCCCACTATCGGGCCACATACAAAAAGTCCTCTTCCTTCAACCTGTGGCTATTCTCATGGCACCTGAAGGAATTTAATCACCTCCGAGTCGTCTGCTTCCCTTACCAGACCTCCCAAGTTATCAGAGGAAATGTTCAAACAGAGCAGAACGGCATACGCTTCGGTTCCACGCGAGGCCAGGTCTTAAAAAGAAAGGGTTAAACCCTAATTAATATTTTAAGCCTAACTCTTGCTTCTAAGTGATTGGTGTCACGAAAACTAAACTCCCCGCAGAATTGCTCTGCTTTCCCTTCCACCGGGGCTCTGCAATTTCTCGGATGAAATTAGGTTAGAGATGTTTACGAGGCTCACGAAGGAAGAGCATCCTCAGCAAAGAGTCAATCCGCTGATCTCCTCGCTGCCCTTCTACCCCTGTCCCCCAGCTGCCCTGCCTGCCTGGTCCTCTTCTGTGGACTCGTTTACCGGGTTCCCCCGCATCGCTGTCGAAGGCCGGCTTTTCCCCGAACACGAGTAACCAAGCCCCAGCTCCTAGTTCACAGATCCGCTCGTAGCACATCTTCTAGATCATGAGCATCCCGGGAACGGGGGCAGTTTCTCCTGGGAAGTCCCCACAGCGTGTCACGTGCACCGTCTTACCCTAGCAATCACCAGCAAACATAGCATCTGAAGCAAAAGGACACGCTTTGAACTCCTTCAGAAAAGCAAATATTGCAGAGATGACAAATGACTMTTAGTGTCTAACTGAACAGGCAAGGAGAAGTAGTTCTTATTACAAAACTCGGTGTGCCTCGTGAAAAATAAGCCTTCAGCTATCGCTAATTTTCTCCTGTGCCATTATTTGAGAGCGGAGAAGGAAGGAACCATTAGGAATTGTTTACACTGTGAAAAAGCGAGCACAAATAAGCGGGAACAATGATGATAATGAGCAAGAGGCTGATAATCAGCAGGCAACCGCTAGCATAAAATCTGCGGCAACAAAGACTAATTTGGCGGTGAAGCAGCACAGGCGATTGCCACTACTCGCACAGGTATGTACTCGGGCAGGCCATGCTTTTTGTTTTAATTGCAACAGCCCCTGCTGAAAATAAACGCTTCTGTGCGCATTACGCTCCCTAACCACCTCCAAAACCCACAAAAATCCAGCCCGAGCACCAGGCGCAAGCTTTAGGAGCGGCTCCCATGGCGAGTCTTGCCGAGAGGTGCAAGCCATCGGCCTGCTCCAGAGGCACCGGCGAGGCACAACGCTTTCCTCTACACCCTCACGCACGTTCGGTTTTGCCGCGTTATCTCCACCGCGAATCTAGTAACCCATGATATAGTACTGGCTTCCCAAAATCTGACGCTTGGTTAAATGGTCGGACTTAACAGTTTGTGCAGCTGTCAATTTTTTAAATTACCGCTTGCCAAAAAAAGTTGAAAAATAATCCCAATTTGTCATTTACCCGATAATACAGGTTTATTGCTAGCCCTAACGCCTTATTGGGCCAGGCAGAACGATAATCGCAATGATTTGTAACGTCTCTCAATTTTCATTTTTCATGCCAGCCAGGGAAGACGATAGGTGAACAGATTCAAGCGAGCGCTCTGAACAACGGGGAAGAGGTAAAAAAGAAAAAAAAATCCTCAATCCCATCCCCGTGTTGCCTTACTGCTTTGCTAAAGTGTTGAGAATTAGAGGCCCGTTTCCACCTTCACCTGTCAAAACTCAAAAAAAAAAAAAAAGCATCCGTTATTTAGAGCAGAATTTGCCGTAGGGTTGGAAGAGAAGGCGTCTCAACAACGAAGCGTGCAAGACTGTCCACGACCGGTAGGAGCTCCGGCTCTGACCCACGCCACCTCTAATAAAATGATCAGTAACATCTACCGCTTTGTAGACATCTCCAGTTGCTACTGGGTTTGTACAGACATAATTAATCTCTAGTTTGGGGTGAGGAAAAGCACACACTATCACACTTTCGAAGCTGCCACATCTTGAACCTTGGCCTACAGGGAGTATCAGTATCAGCAATATCAGAAATATCAGAAAACGGAGAACTTCGCAGGGAAAACATCTTTTAAAACACAATTTACAGTGAAGACATCAGTATGTCATTACATGCGTATACAATATTCAGGAAAAAGGCAGCTTTTTTTGGTTAAACTAAGGAGCTTGAGATGTATCTCACCATTTTCATTCATCTAAGGACTCTCGGAAATCTTTTTTTTTTTTTTAAAGCTCAGATGTCCAACTGTGGAAAATGTATAGATATTCCCAGGCAGCTGGATATTTGCAGGTTTTAAAAATATTTCTGCAGCAGGTCACCTTTAACAGCTTCACGTTTGCCCAGAGCCATTAGTTATAGCACACGCTGCTACAGAAAGGAAATGACGGCACTATCAGACACACCACTGTGGGCAAAAGTTTGCTTTTTAATGGCAAGCATTAGCCAGTTTTGATGGAAACTCAGTCTAGCCCAGAAGCGATGTTCTTCTTACATAGCTGTTAACGTGATGATTTCGAAGGCAGAAGGAAACTCTACAGAGATGGAGGGAAATCTTATCCACAAACACACCGGAGGCAAATATCAACGTTATACCAACAGTATTCTTTTTCACGAGCATGGTTATGGAAGGTTTATATAAAAACTTAGCCTATGGTTTACATTTCAATTATTTATTTTCAGACTTTTCTATGGAGAATAGATGACTAGAGTTGGGTGCTACAGAAACGACGCTATACCAGCATCTGCTCACAAATATAACAACATGGGAGCTCCAAGCATAAAATCCAAGCGATACTGCAAGCCCTATATATTTTTTTTTCCCCATCAGCCTGTATGAAATGGGTGAAGATGAGTGTGCATGTCAGGGAAATCAAATGATACCTGTGATCGAGTTTATGAAACTTCCGATACGTTCATTGGGCTGCTGAAGTCCTGCACAAACAGGCAAATCCTTGAGTCTTTGGAATAAATCATTTCTGAGTTTTGCCAAGGGTGCTCAGGGCTTACGACAAACCYGCCGATATTTTTACTGCAAAGCTAACATTACGTATATTTTAATAGAGAAATGTTCTTTTGAGCTTGTAGACAGGGTAACTTCGTAAAGTTCYGGCCCATTGCTTTCACAACTTTATTGCTTCTAGTTGTAAAGGACTCTTGCTCGTCGAGCCCAATCCCTGTATTTYGTACTAGACTCTAATTATAAAACCTAGCATGAAAAAGCCAGAGAYACAGACCCTTTAACAAGCTTAGGCAAAAAAATCAAAGGCCCACAAAGGGCTAAATCAAAAGCTGGCTCGCGCCAACTCTATTCTTTGTGCAGTCAACCAAGACTAATTAATGCTTTTAATGTCAGTTTACCCCTTTTGGCACTATAAATCAGAACACGCCGCTTTTATGAGTTAACAAAAGAATCTGTGAAAGGTGCAGCTTATTAAGCAACCTCGCAAATTCAAACGCGCTTAATCAAAAGCAGGTATATTTAGCGGCATTGTGCGCGGCRTGCAGCATTATCCGCCGGCTGTACACAGGGAACATTCATTTATCACTGCAAACAAGGCTGGCGCACCAGGAGGAGGTGGTGAACGATACATCGGAGAGCAAGGCCACCGCTGCCAGCACGGCTGTTGTGCGGGGCGGCGCTGGAGGAAGGCGTGCAAGAACGTACCGCATGCAAGAACGTACCGCGTGCTTTACTGCGGTCTCAGCCCCACCGCAAAGACGGCGGGAACCGGGAGCGCCGTCGCGCTTCTTCTGCGAGAAGAGGAAATGGGTGCTCAAGGAGATCTCCGATTCTCATCCGCTTGGCAAGGCCCGCGAGTGTTTTCTCCGTAGCCCGCAGCGTTCATTTTGATGCGGTGTTTGTAGAGTTCTGATTTGGGGACTTTGTTGCTTCCTCTCCCCAGAAAATCTACACCTCCATTTTTGTTTTGTTTTTTTTTTTTAAATTCATGACTCAAAAGCAGTAAAATGATACCGTTTTGCTCTCTGTACAGCAGCCAATTGGGATTTTTCCATTTGCAAGTCAGATGGACATCAGCCTGGCCTCCAAGAGAAGCCACTGTCACAGCACTACACCACGATACACACGTGGTGAACCCCAGCCCCAAAAGAAGTCAAGGCCACAAAGCTTTCCTTTTTTTAAGAACAGATAGAGATATGATTCACTTCCTAGGCTCAAAGAAAGAAAAGAAATCCTAAACTCATCTTTCTGTCTGAGTAGGCAGACACAAAATTATTTGGGTACACTCTCCTCCTAACTCACGGCAGTAGCTGCAGCGCACTTGAGCTTGCCTCGTAGGCTCGTAGATCAAAAGCAGAAAGCCAGTCCAGAGCATCTCGAAAACGCTGTGTCAAAGATCCCCTCCGTTTCTCAGGGCCATAAATCTCATTAAAGCCTTCTTTTGTTTTTAAATCGGGCTTTGACATTTGATTTTTTTTTCCCCTAGTTATGGGAAATGTCATCTTTCTAACGATGTCTCACTCTCTATTCCTCTAACAATTACCGCGTGTCAGCAGCGCTCAGCCATAAAGCAGCACAAAGCCACTTTGTCAATCCAGCAGTTCCACTACGCCACAAACTAATCATCACGGGACGTTTGGGCTGCTGTTTGCACCCTGACATTCGATTACAGCGCATTACGGCGGCACCGCATCCATCATCTACCGCAGACAACCAAAGGACACCTCAGGTTTCATCTGCATAGCTGAAGCGCRTACGGGAAGCGACCAAGGCCAGCTTGGAGACCCAAAGTCATAATTTATGTTTGCACGATTAGCCAGTGCCTCTGATTGCCACCATATACTGAGGCAAAAATAGTAAAAGAGAATTTTTTAAGGGGTTAGACAAAACAGAACACTTAGGATGATCTTTAGTGATCGCCAATCTTCATAAATTCGCCACCTTCTAGGGTACAGGAAGACGTGTCCCTACTTAATACATCTTAGCATATTTAGGTCCATAATGGAGGGGAGGTTCATTTCCTTCCACTGATACCTCCAGTATTGTTCACAAAAGAACAAATCTCTTTTCAGGAAGTGAAAATTCCCATGAAGCAAGAATGGGCAAAGTAGTTACAGATCCCAGAGCCTTTCCAAACCTATAGTATTTCCGATTACTGGCCCCAGAGAGAGGGAAGGAGGAGAACCCAACCAAAATCCAAAGTCTTGAAGGGTTTAGAACTGCTGCAGTTTGGATAGCTTCAAGAGAGCCTTACTACTCCATGATTTTCAGAGCTCCTGAAAGGATGCAGGAGATGAAGCTTAAGAGAATGGAGACTGTCTATATCTTCACTACGGTCCAACATAGGGCTGTTCMTTCCAAAACACAGCAAGAGGTTGCTGTGAATCTCATTAAAACTAAAAAGGACAATAGAGAACGAAAAAAAATACGTTGGAGGGTTCTGCTCTTGAGGCAGCTATTCCTGCTCATAGTAAGAGCATCCTAACAAAGCGCCCTAGCACGTCTCACACTCATCCCTAGGATTCAGCGACGTGGTAGAGAACATGGCTCTCTGACCTGTCCTCACAAACCAAATCGATGCACCCCACACGCAACAGCAAGCTATTCTTCAGCCAAACCCATCCAGAAGGTGACCTCAAGCTACAAGTCCCAGCTATTCTTTCGTCAGCTACTGACTTCAGTTCTTAGAACGTAAGTGTGAAACTTCTCTTTGATAAAGAGCTCTGAAGCAACAGGCAATACTCCTTAATGCTCCACCTACTTACCCACTACGACAAGGTACACAGAGTCACTTTTCTGTCCATGTTTTCCAAGTCATGATGAGCAGCGTGCTCCTAATTCAGAGGGGTTCTCACTGATGCAGCTGTGCGTCATGGACCACATGCAAACACATGACAATAACCCACAACACGTCCAGACTAGACAAGAGGCCACATTTTAAAACATCAACCATCCTCTAACATGACCCATTTCCCTCCTCTAAACATGGCAAAAAGGAAACAAGGGAATGTGAATCCTTCTGTCCTTGATGTCAACATCATTAGAAGCCACCAGGAACAAGTGATAGATAYTTCACTTCACGTTTCAAATTATTATAAGAAATTTAAAAAGATCCTGGGACTCACATAGCTTAGATCTACAGAAATCATCTTCCACATGATGTGTTCTCCAAAAGGAAACTCATCTTCCAAAACAGAGCCGGCAATTTAAGAAAACTTAGGATCGGCAAACAAAGGATTTGCTCATGCGGTAAAGAAATAGCAAAGTGAAGCAGTCTTTAACAGCAGAGAAGTATCCATCACCTGCTAGCAAGATCCTTTATTTCAACCTGGGATTTGGTGCATTCCAAACCCAATGAAGACCCAAGTGGACCCCACAAAATGGACATAAATGGTCATAAGACTAAAAATCATCAGTTTTCCGTGTGCTCTGAGGTTAAGGGAGCAAATAAATGAAATCAAAGCACAGTTAGCCACATGCCAAATTCCATTCACACACACCGCATAAAAAGCAGCCTAATGTAAAAGCTCATTTAAAAATATTTACATCAAACCAAACTGTTACACAGATAAAAGAGCTATTTTTAGATATACATGGGTTTTCCACACACACAGTGATTAACTGTTTAATTACTGGAATCCCACTTAGGATGGTGGGGGCAGAAGGAGAGGGAAGGAAGGCACCTGCGCAGAAAGCAACCTTAGTAAACTAAGTTAACAGATCAGGCACATCTGTGTTCAAGAATTTAATTCAGTTTCTTCTTCTGTCTTTTGATATCTGCAAACACTATTTACCACCATCGGTCTAAAACTAGAAGGGTGAGGTTCAGTTCAAGATAAAGACACACAGAAGTAAATGTCTGCAGTGGCTGGAGATCCTTGTTGGTGCAGTCGACAGAACCTGGWCAGCCAGATCGGCTTGAAGAAGACAACTAGTGGCTAGTCGGCCATATTTCTCTGGGCCCCATCAGGCCCATTCACGAGATCTCCACCTACTGTGCTGGGAGCTCAGAAACCCAGCACACACAGAGCTTAAGTTCAGTTTCTCAATCAAAATCCCACCTAAATGCTCCCAACTCTCATCATATTTAGCCCCTGGGACAAGAAGCTCTCAATCTCATGCAAGCACTTAACAACATATTCTCATTTTTAAAAAAATCGTCTTCCAGATTTTCCATCAATGCCACTCTCATTTCTCCAACATCTCATCAATTCAGCCTCCACATTTACTTTTTCTTTACCTCTCTTCTACCACAGGAGAAGCATCAAGGTTCCTTTCTTTCCCCTTTATCCTTCTTTCTAGCAGGTTATTCAACAGAAAGGGGAAGAGGGAGATGGAAAGGGGCCCATTGCTGGTGCTCAAAGGCTGGCAAAAGCAACGAGGAAGCAAAGCTTTTCTGAAATGCTAGGCACTTTCCGCCCCCTGTCCCACCTGAGACACATGGGGTTGAGTTGCTGAGGGTGGGAAGAGGAAGAAACGACAGTCTGTTTTTGTTCTGTACCCAAAGAGACAGCAGAACGGACATCTAATCAGAGCAGGCTTTTCCCAAGGCAGGGCTGGAGCACTTCTTCTTGCTAAATATCTGGAYGGTGAAGGTTCACAGCACATGTAAGTGTTGGATCCGAGCATCATGCAGTGGATCCAAGAGTGGAGAGCACCCATCAGCACTGGTGCCGTCTGCCTGCATCTGTTTTTCAGCAAATCTGACTTGAGCGGGAGCAGAACGCTCAGTGGGTATCCTGGCAGCTGACTTTTAAAGTCTGCATTACTAAGAGATCAGCAAAACGCACAAAGGGGGGGAAAAATGGATCAACCCCATTTTTTCCATGCACAAGAACAGCTGTATTGGCTCAGACCGATGCTCCAGCTATTCTGGTGTCTCCTCTCCAAAAACGACCAAATGTGAATATCTAGGGAAAAATTTAAATACAGGGCAAGCACACAGCGACACTTGCCCAGCGTACCTTCCAGCCTGTAACAGTGGGCAGCTCAGGGATTTCCTGCAGAGCTACGTTTGTATTTAATAGCTAGCAATATATCGTGTTATGCTACTACTATAACACATTAGATTTTCTTATGTATAAATGCCTCGAGGTCTTGACTGGTTCAGGTCTCCATAATGCTAGACACTATATAAAAAAAAAAAAATGTTTAAGACAGAACCTGCCCCAAACAATTTACAGACAACATTACACTGCAAAGCTTATGTTTTAAAAAAAAAAAGTTTCTAGCTTTCTATTACAAAAGGCTGCAACACAACCTACTAGAAAACTGCCTTCAGGCAAATGACAGAAGTTTACACCGGGAATCACTCCTTTGCCAACCCACTGATTTTGACCCAGCTAGTAAACACAAGCAGCATTGTCTTAAGTATCGTATGAAGACTGATAAACACTCAAAAAATCCCTGTAACTCTTGCCTTTCTTTATAAGAGCAGCACTGACCTATTACATATTCTATTTCAGCTTGCTGACTACCTTGGATTTATTAACTTTATAAATGAACATGATAAAATGCGCTAGACATACAGTGTTGCCGGAGTTTCAGCTTAAGCATTTCTTGACTGTTTTAAATGCAATGCAATGCCGTATTAACGTTCGTTAAATATAAATAATAGTCAGATCCATACTAGATGCCAACGCTTTTTAAACTGCGCTTGGAGTCTCCGCGACACAGTTGCGCTTCCCCTCACCCTCCGTCCCCAAAACGTTTGAGACTGTAGAGGGAATAGGAAAAAAAAAGTTGTTTGGAGGAGAATCTGAAATAAATTGCTACAACTTGAGGGCAAGCGTAAAACACGAGTTGATACCTCTTGTATATGAAGGTCCTTCCGATGGGGCTGATCCAGACAGTAATCTGCCTATGGCTGCAGGGCAGGTCGAGTCCTCACAGCATTCCACAATTCTGCAACTGCGGCAAAAAGAGAGAGAAAGAGGGAGAAGGGTGAGGCTCCACGCGCAAATCTGTCAMAGCATCGCTCTTCCCAGCCAGAGGTGCTCTCTATCTCCACCACGGACGAAGGCGGAACGGGCACATGTAAAAAGTGCAGTCTAAAAAGGAGGAGGAGGAATGGAGAGAGAGTATGAGGAGAAAAGGGGGGGAAGGAGTCCCAGAGCCGGCAGCAAAACCGGCACTCGCAAAAGGAACGGCACGATGCAAGTGGTCCGACGCTCCGTTTCCTACTTGCTCCCGTTACACAAATAGATGTGCATCATTACTGCACCTCTTGCCCTAAAATATGCCTTCCCCTGAAAACATGCTGCTTCTTTCCATCATCGCAGGTAGAGGAAGAAACACACGTTTTCTCACCATTTGCACCTTCAAATCAAGATTCTGCAGTTACATGCTGCAGCTCAACGGCTTTGGGCAGAGCACTTGCATGGCGTTTCTTGCACAAAGCCTACACAAACTTGAAGCCTGTGCTTTCCCTATGTTCTGTTGAACAAAATAGAACAGAAATTGCACAGAATAGAATAGAAGAAGCATCGTAAGCAGCTGGAGTCAGAACTAGGATCTTCTCCGATTTCAAAAGGAAAAAAATAAGGGACTTCAATCRTTTA
Source organism: Apteryx rowi (assembly GCF_003343035.1). NCBI lineage: Eukaryota > Metazoa > Chordata > Aves > Apterygiformes > Apterygidae > Apteryx > Apteryx rowi. The sequence continues at coordinate 131,709 of NW_020450939.1, forward strand.
TTTAAATGCTTTTTAACCAGCTATTTGTCAGGACCTCGGGACAAGCAGGTTTTAGCCCAAGTTTTACATCGCATTCTCACACCCTCCCTTCTTAGCTGACGGGAAAAAAAAAAAAAAAGTCAGAGAACTGAAGCTCAAATATCCCAAAATAAAGTACAGTGCAAAAAAAAAAAAACCCTACAAGCAGCTCCACGTGCTTTATGCATTATACAGAGGAACAGAAAACCTACTGTTCACAACCCGACTCTTTTACCAGGACCCATGTTCCTCATAACGGTTGTTTATTTTAATCAACCCAGTACCTAAAGGTTCACGTTAAATACTTTTTCATTACTGCTAACCRCTGATCCGGTGTTAGTTTACATTCGCTCAAAACACAGTCTCGGGGAGAAAACAGGTCCTAGAACATATCAACGCGAGTCRAACAAGGGAGAATTTCTTCGCAACTGCCAAGCCGTCCCACCTTTAACCACGGCACTGCGGCTTCCCGGCTCAGCCGGTCTCCCCGACAAGAGGCCCCCCAACAGCCGCAAAAGGAAACGGCACGAAGTTGGAAATGAAAAAAAAGATACAACTTCGCTTTTACTGGAGTTTCTGGAGTCACCTGCAACATGAAAATCCAACCATACCACCTTAGACGGCATCTTTGGAAGGAACTCAAAAAACCCGCYGCTGGAGCTCAAACAGCCAAATAATCTGAACGCTGTTGGTACCAAAAAGAGCGGGTGCACCCAGTAAAACAGTTTAATAGATCCATCTACTCTAGGAGTGCTTTACTTCTATATTTTCGTTTTATAATAAGCATACTTGCTGCTTGGAAGTTAGTCATGTTTTTATGCTTTTTGTCTTGYCTTCCTGGTTCCCCCTTTGGAAGCCATAAGGAACTCTGAAATATAAATAAACAATCTCTCGGAGAGAGATAAATGCACTAGCGAATTCCAGCAGAAACGACGACTTGACAAATCTCATCACATCAAGCTCTGCAGTAGCGCATTCGTCTCTCCTGGAGCACATTTTGTACTCGGAGTAGCCTCAGCGCTTCAGGAGGTACCAAATATAACACGGCCCCATTTTAACTTCCTTCCAGGAATACACACAGTCATTTTTCAAGAAGACGTGGGCTGCAGTTTAAGCTTCCAAAAGCTTCGGTAACATTGCTGAAAATTAAACAAATGACTCCTTTTGCAGCAAGAAAGGAGCAGAAGAAGGCCAGGTCCAAGCAAGTGRGGAGAAAACCACCTCCRTCRAGCCTTCAGGTCTTCCTCCAWGCACAAGCAATTTCCCGAAAAGCAYGCTTTCCTTGCTACACCGTGCTCCGTGTGCAATCCTGGGGTCAACRAWCCTTCTTTCCACTGATGTGRCACCTAGAAGCTATGGTTCTTTGTCATCGCTATTCCACTGAGCAGAGATGGCTTGATAGCCAAATTTGCCTGAAGGYCAAGTTTCGGAACATTTCTGCATCTTTACTTTTGCACGGCCAAAGAGGTCAAAGAAGGGTTTTCAGGCGCTACCTGCGTTTAGCGGTAGGACAGTATTGCCATAACCTTTTGTGCAGGAGGACTATCAGAAAGTTCACTTTTTTGCTCGTCTCTAGCTGGTAAAGAGTCAGAGAGGAGCACCACAGCCGCCTCCCATTAACCTTATCGGTGGGATCTTTCTGCAGCTCTAACAGCAGCAAGACCTCCTTGCATAGTACTGCCACACAGACACCGAGCAGAATCACCCTTTTGGGGTTTTTTTTGCATGACTGAGGGATACCAGAAGTCAAAACGGTTGGGTTCACAATAACTGCATTCTGCTCCTGCTGAGAGCAGCTCTGAGGAGCTGCCCAGAGATGGAGGCTATCATTGCCTTCATTCATCACTCAAAACCCAGTCAGAAATGGTCAGAATTTAAGATAAATAGCTCTGAGGAGCACCAGCACAGAAGAAGTCGAGGTGCATATGGATTTCTCTCTTACGCTAAGCACGTGCAACGGTGCAAGGCAGAAATGTAATTAAAGGCGTTCCGAACTCATCGCTATGCTCTGTGTTGCATACTGTATCTCACCAGCTCCGACCCCTTCTCCTGTTGGGAGCCTCAGACCACCACGCCATCTAAACACAGGAACTGCTGTAAACACACATACACGCACAAACTTCATACCGACGTGCACAGACACACCGTCAGTCCCAATCACGGGCTACAGGCAGAAGTATAAAGATATTTATTAGAAAGTTAGCAAAACAAGCTATATTTTAAAGGGGGAAAAATGACAGCCGAGGAGTTACTACTTTGGTGAATTGGGGAAAAATAGCACAATATTGGCAAGCTCTGCTAGCACAACCGCGTTCATCAAGAGCGCGATCTCGGACTAACACAGCTACGCCCTCGAAAGCCCGCCGGGACGGCGCACCGGCACGGCCCTGCCAGAGAGAAAAACTTGCTCAGCTGGAGATTAACAAGAAACAAACAAAACCAAAGGGAATTAACTAATTTTAGCAAGGTATCTAATGCATCTAGTGCAGGTATTAAAATCAAAAACACGGCATTTTTAATTGCCAGTCCAAAACCGCTGCACGAAGTATCGCAAGCCTTGCAGTACACACCTGAAGAAACTATGCGCCACTCCCCGAAGAGCCGGTCGGGGCTTTCGTTTCAAGCTCCCGAGAAGCAAAAGGATTAGTTATCCGGCCCACAAATCCCTGGCAAGGAAATGCTTTCCCTGCTTCCTCGGGGAAGAGCGCCAGGGAAGGAGCAGAGGGCTCTCCTCCTCCTCCTCCTCCCAACTCCCGTTCTCGCCTGGTTGTCTCTAAGTCTACGGGAGGCTCCTCGTTCCACCTGTCGAAAGAATTAAGACATGGAAAATAGTGGGGAACGCCGGTTTCCCGAGGCAGGTTTGGGTTTCCCCTCCCGCCGTCGAGGGCGGCCGCTCGCCGGCTCGGTTTCGGCGCCGGCGTGGGGACCACCATCGCCGCGCGGTGCCACGGGGAGCCAAACGGCGACGCCGCGTCGGCAAGTCCGGGCAAGGCGAGCTGGAATTTGTGTGCTCACAGCCAAGCGGTATCAGGACAGTAACTTGATGCCTTAAAGGGCACGAGAGGCGTGCGTGGTGTCGTCGGGGATTTTTTGCCTTGTTGCGGGTTGTTTTTTCTTTTAAAGGCAGAGCACAGGACGTTGCTAAGCCTCCTCCCCTCCGCAGTCCGCGCGGATTTTTGTTCCCCTTGCGTGTATGCTGGATTTTTCCAGCTACAAGCGGACAACAGTCTTGGTGTAGAGTCAAGGCTCTTCGGGGTCCCGCTTACTACTTCCAGCTCCCAGCCAACCCCTGCCGACTCCTCCTTTTCCAGAGCCAAAGTCGCACCAACTTGCTGAATACGCTCGTTAACTTCGGCGAGACATACCTTTTGCACACGTTGCCCATTAACTTCTGATTTCCTAATTATTAGATTACACGCTTCTCAAGCAATTTACCTCTATCGGCTTGGGCAAAGAAAGCGAACAAAGGATTCCTGCRGCTCGCAGCTTAATGAAGCCCTCCCTCCCCTCCCTCCCAGGCTCTCTTCRGTGTGGAAAAAGAGTTTAAAGACCTTAACGTTTCCTTATGAGATTCCGGCGGCCGCTTAGTAAGAAAACTCGTTGCCCAATATCTTCATCAGCTGAATATGGTATTTCAAGTAGGGCAGCAACGTTTTTCATTTTAATTCTATCCTCCCCTCCTACGACCGAGATTTAGTTTGCTTCGTTTGTTTTGGTACCTACTGCATTATGATGGCCTTATAATTACAATTACTCTTCCAAAATAATTCCCCTTTTCTATCCGTTACTTTTGCTCTTCTCGCTATAAAATTAGACTCCAGCGGTAGGAGCAGCTCATAAAATAGATTAAAAATTAATTAGAGCATACTGATTAAAAAAACCTGCTTTGGTAGATTGCAGATTGTTGTGATAAAAAAGCGTTAGCATAATTCATTAAAAAATATATATATATATATACACCCTCTACAACTAGTCATCAAATGAAGATAAAAACATTCACTAAGTGTCTGACATGCCGGAGAGCAAAGACACGGCACTCTTCACTGGGAGGACTACTTTATTAGGTTGGACAGCACTGCAACACTTTCCTCAAGAGCCAATTTTCCACCTCAAGAACCTTCACACCAATTGAGCCCCTTGAGCTGCATGGTCATCCATCAGGACACGCACCAAGACTGGAGTTTTTGAATGGATGGAAGAGCATTCGGAGGTAAAACACAACCAAATCGGGTCTAACGATACTTGACTGCAGCCAGGCTGCTAAACACCCACCTTCCTTTAAATTCTGCCCCGTAACTTCTCTCGTTCAGCCCTCCGAGAGGCTTCGAAGGAAGGAGAACTGGGAAGAGTTTTCAGGACACCAATAAATAAAATTCAGTTGACGGAGATGACATACCAAGTAGCCCATCGGGCAGCAAGGAGGGCATCCCCGGGAGCTCCCACCTTTGCGCTCTGAAGTTCTTGAAGTACCAGCCGGTCTCGTTTTGACCATTCGTTAGTAAATAACTCACTTTCCCAGCCCTTCTGCAGCAACCACTTGCAAGAGGATGAGAGGAGTCTGTCCTTTCTAATTGCAAAAGTTAGGATTTACTGTGCTGGCCACCAATTCTGCGACGGTCCCATGGCACCGGCCACCAATTCTGCAATGGTCCCATGGCACCAGATGACAAGCAAACGGTTTGGGAGGCAAATAGGTTTTCCACCCTCCCAAAGCTCAACCCTGTTTCCTCCTTGCCCTTGAATGTCCCTCTGCCTCGGCCCGATATTGAGCTTGTACATCCTCCTTGAGGACACAGAGATGTCCTCAGGGGTGAGAGCCTTATATCAAACACACTTCTAACCCCAGGCAGGCAAAATTCATCAAAGAACACAAAAGTAGATATCTAAGTTATCTAGTTCCCATTTTCATCAATATTTCAAAATCAATTATTGAAGTATTGAAATGGGATTTGGGAATAATTCTTTTCTCTTGAGCAATTTATATATTCCAAGACACTTAGAGGTTTCTAAGTTACAGACAACTTTGTAATCAAAAGAAAACAATTTAATTATCTCAGATTAATGTTAATTGAACAGTTTACTGCACTACTGACAATACTGAATCCTCAAAATCAAACACGGGAAAGTTTCCCAGTGTTAAAAAAATGATAGGCAGCAATCATCTTAAGAAAAAAATAATAATAAAGCTTATAGTTACAGCATCCTCAGTTTGACTTTATATTAAAAAAAAAAAAGGAGAGAAAAACATCTTAACGCAAGCCTTAATAGCATTTAAAAGGAAGTATTAATGTGAATAGGACAGATAATCTATTCAGACATTAGAAAAAATACTGATACAGTGTTTCATTCTCTACAGAAAGGTAAGGGAAAATGAAGTCGTGAAACCTTTATTCACCCAGTGAATATAACTGAAGGACATAACTTAAAGGCGATAAAAGGGTATTGAGTTGGGAGCAAGGAGATATCATAGATAGGATACCAGAGAAATTTGCGGCAGATCCGATTTTATTGAGTATCTAAATCAATAGCTCCAAAGAAGAAGTGGGCAAAACGTTAATGAACATGCAGAGATTATCCAGAACTGAGTAGAAGTATANAAAAAAAAAAAAAAAAAACAAATGAGATCCACCTGGGGAAACTGGAAGCCAAAAGAACGGTGGAAATACAGCTGGCAATGTCAACACTTAGCACTGAACAAAATAACTTGGAAACCTGAGCGGAAAGAAGTAATTCTGGAAGACGGAGAGCATCACACAAAGCCCCAGTGACACTGCTGGCTGGAAGGACCTTCCCTTCTTCCCTCCCCGCAAGAGCTGCCTGTTGCCTTTGCGCTAACACAACCGTTGTGGAGCCAATCAGCAAACCAGATTAGCGAACTGATCTGGGTTAAAAATAACCTTTTTTTTTTTTTTCTTTTGCTGCTCACCGACCCGGTTCTCCATACGGCCCCTCGGGCAGTTGCATCGGCACGTTTAAGGCAGCACGGTAATGGGAAGAGGCAGCACAGCAGGAGCGAGGCTCCTTCGGGCAGCGCTGCCGCGGGAAAGGGACTTCCGCTGCGCCCCCAAGGAAGGAAACACAAACCCAATCTACCAGAATTTGCGCAGTATTAAACATCACACAAAGCCGCCCCCTATTTTTATACATAAGATATTAGTGCAAAGAGAAGAGGTAAGAAAAGAGAGGACGTCATTAAAAGCTGTCCGGCAAAGCTGGGCATCATCCATCCTTCAGACACATCCCGTTGTCTCCAAAAACTTACGGACTTAAATGAAAGAAATACAAATGACAAACATCAGTATTTAAATTAAAACTCTCCATTCTCGAATGCTCTGAATACATTAATACACAGAAACCGCTGTCCCAGTTCTCACTGGACCACTTCAACCTCCAAACCTCCTTAGGGCCAAGTTGAAATGAGTCTTCTCGACCACGCTTCCCTTTGAAATCACTTCGACTGGGCTCTGTTAGAGTTATTTTCTGTTTTTAAGGATGCCGGATGGAGGCTAGAAAGGCAGAGTGAGATTAGGGAAGGAAGTAAACCATGTCAACATTTTACTTACTTGCCAGTTACTCATTAAAAAAAAAAAGTCTAATCCTCTGGAAATTGGAGTGGTCGCTTTTAGTACCAAAGACCAGGAAAAGGACAAGTGCTATTGAAATATCAGCAAGGTTTTGCCTGTGCAGCTCCCTGCTGCCGTTCACCTCCGGATTTCGGCTCAGGAGAGGATTCCTTCGGCTGCAGAATTTGCTAGCCTACACAGCAACAGGATGGATGGATTCAAGAAATTTAAGTCATCCATTTTAATCTCAATCACATCGGCTGATGAGACCAACTTAAACAATCAAAGTGAATTCTGTTTTGCGTTTATATTTACATCTATTTTAAAAAGACTGATTCTGAGGCCAGTCTTTCGAACATGCCAGTTTACAAATAAATATTACTACATACTCTCTCTGCTGCATTTCATAATCCAGAAAAATGCACTGAAGACAATACATTCATTCAAACTCTTAGGTTTCGCTTTGTTATGCTTAGAATAGCAACTGACATTTTTATGTTCTATTCTAGATTATTAATCTGCTTTCAAATAATATCAGTCTCTCTTTGAAGAAAAGTTTTGAAATTTAAGAAAAAAACAATCAGAATAATTAGACTCAATACACTGTCTATAGCAGAGTTTGGGGTATACAGGTATAAATCCATCATGATAGAGGACAGAGGACTAAATTAGGACTAATTAAGCAAGCTGGACACATGCAAGTCCACAGGGCCAGACAGGATACATCCGAGGGTGCTGAGGAAGTTGGCCATTATCACTGCCAGGCCATTCGATACCAACTTTGAAAGATCAAGGCAAACACAGGAGGTTGCTGATGACTGGAAAAAAAGCATATATGACACCCATCTTCCGGGGGAGGATCTACAGGGTGGTCAGCCTGCTCTCCATCCCCAGGAAGATTATGGAGCAAGTCCTTCTGGAAGCCCTGTCCAAATACTCAAAGGACATGAAGGTGACTGGAAAAAAGGGGCATGGATCTACCATGGGCAAATCAAACCAGCTACCCTGACAGCCTCTGGCAGTGGGATGATTGGCTCTCTGGACGAGAGAACAACGGACGTCACCTACCTAGACTTTAGCAAGGTTGTCCATGCGGTCTCCCATAGCATCTTTGTAGCCAGATTGGGGAGTCACGAGCTAAATGGGTGGACTACAAGTTGGGTAGAAAATTGGCTGGACTGTCAGCCTGAAAAGGTAGCCAGAGGACAGCGGTTCGAAGTTCAACTGGTGGTTGGTTGTGGTCTCCCTCAGGGTTGATCGTGGGACTGATTCTTTTTAATCTCTTTCTCAACAACTTGGTCGATGGGATCGAAAACATTTTTAGCCAGTTCAAAAAGCATACCAAATTAAGGGGAGCAGCTGATAAACTAGACAAAGTATTGACTTTCTTGTTATGCTGGAGAAACGGGCCAACAGGAAACTCCTGAAGGTTTAGCAAAAGCAATTGCAGAGTCCAGCACCAGGGATGGAATCATCTCAAGCAAGGACACGCACAGAGGACCATCTGTCTAGGGAGCACCTCTGCAGAAAAGGACCTTGGACCCTGGTGGACAAGAACTGTCCTGTAGGACAGCAGGGTGCCCTTACGGCAATGAAGGCCAACCACGTTCTGGGTTTTATTAGCAAGGGAAGTGATTATTCCTCCCAGTCTGGCACTTTTGAGGCTTCATCTGAAATACCAGCGCTTTTAAAACCAGCAGTACTGGGGTGCCCAATTGAAATGAGAGTCCAGCAGAGGGCCATCAAGCTGGTCAGGTGGCTGGAGCACAGAATGAACGCGGAAAGGGCTAGGGAAGGTGGCCTTGTTTGGCCTGGAGAAGAGAAGGCTTTGGGGGACCTTACAGATATCTGCAGTTACCTAAAGGGGGGCTACAGAGAAGATTGAGTCAGATTCCTCTTAGAGATGCACAGTGGGACAACAGGGACAAGTGGCAGCAAGGAGGATTCCAGATGGGTACAAGGGTTTTTTTGTTTTTTGTTTTTTGTTTTTTTTTTAAGTCACATTAGAAGTTAAACAGTCATGGAAGAGGTACCCAGAGAGGAGGTAGAGTCTCCACCCTTGGAAACCTCCACAACTCAAAGCCCTGAGCAACCTCACCTAACTTTGAAGCTAATTTCAAAAAGTTAGGCCCCTGCTTTAAGCAAAAGGTTGGACTAGATGACCTCCCAGAACACCTGCCCAGCCTAAATTATTCTGTGATTCTATGAAGATACATTTAAACAATCTTATTTAGTAAGATGGTATTAAGAAGTACATGGTGAAATAAACAGATTATTTCTTATTTCTTACAGTCTTCCAGGATTTCAGAAGTGAGATTTCCTCCTCTCACACATTAAAGATTTAGGGTTTAGCATTATTTAAAAGATGCAACTTCTAAAGTGGAAAAATCTTCATACAAAGTTATCAAGTTTCTAAATATTAAACCATTGCCAAAAGCTTATGAAAAGCTGGAGGTCCTAACGTTAAATGCTGTCTTTGATTTACCCTTGAAAAAGGCAACGACCCCAGCCAAGCCACTTAAATATCCTTATATCTGCTGCCCATCTATATAGATTGATGCATTAAAAGAAAAAAAACATATATGAAGGTGTTGAGATCTTAAAGGTACATGGAACGTTCTTCTTCGGAGAACGTACTCTTTTTAGCGACAGGCACTATGCCACAACTATACTAAAAGAAAGAGCCCGTAACTCATACCATTAGGCTCAAGTTTTGGAATCTGCTTTTCATTTGAGCTCCTTTAGCACGCCTGAATGAAGCCGGGTGAAGTCCCCCAGTGGGCACTCATCTCTTGGGAGAAAAGCAGATGTTTCCAGCAAGAAAAGACATGCTCTTCAAAATAAGACATTTATTTGTCAAGTGGACAGGGGGATTTATTTAGTGACAGTGGGATAAAACAATAAAACAAGACCTAAATGCACCTCTCCCACCAGTTCAGACTTTTTTTCCATGCTTTGGCCTGTCCTATAAAGCCTACTAACCACTTGTAGCCAAGCTCCAAAATAAAATTACGTTAAGAGCAGATCTTGATCTCTCCATGATGTTTTGCTAATATAACCACATCAGAGATATGATCTTTTCTCCAGCGTCCGCAATGAGGTAATCACGACAACAAAAATCAATTTGCAGATTGTTGCATTGACAAAGAGTCTTTTTGCTATAGTTATTTCCACTTGAAAAGAACAGCTTAAGCTACATTGACAAAACCATTGCTTTGCCAGTATAAGCTACGCCTTGACCAAATTATTTTGTTAGCAACCCTTTTAGTCTCTAACCACTACATCCAATCCTGCTGTCCACATGTGTCGTGGGGGAAGGAGCTCTGGACAAAAAAGTGATTTATAAAAGTGATCTTTTATATATCCATAAAGTTCCCAAATAAATCTACCATTTATCAGATCTTTTGACTTCCATTATACTGAAGGCGTACACATGTTGACTTACATCAAACCAGCATCCCTGCACTGAACTACACCTAACTAAATAATTTATTGAGCCATTCGTACAGATTAGGTAGCAAAAAAAATTTTTTTTTAAGGTGGATAAAAGTGTTTTTACGTTAGCATAAAGGTATTTCCAAAGTCCTCCGCAATTTTTCAAGGACTTTAATTACTTATCTTTTCAATAACACGCTCCCTTTAAATAAGCTCAAGAGAAATTAAAAACTAGATAAGCCAACACTTCTTCCACCAGGGTCTGTAAGGAACTGTTCCAAGCAGTCCCTATCTCTCCATCCTTTGGAAGTCATTAGCGATTGCTGTCAGCACAGACCTACTTTTTCTTCACTTGATTCCCCTTGCCCCACAGAGGCACACAGATTTTTCAGGAGCAATGTCAGCGAGAGAGCTAGTCCAGATTTACCGCGATATCCACCAGCTCTTCAACAGCTCAGAGGGACGCCCCCCTCCCAACAAGCACTTAACCTTCTTGCATATTGCAGATGGGCACGAAATTCCTGATGATATTAGAGAGGGAAAAAAAAAAAGCTTTCTTCCAGCCCAGTAACAGCTTTTCAAAGAACTTTCATCATTTACTGCTCCGCTGTTGGCCAATGGCAGCAAAGACCACGTCTAAGAGCACTCTAACCCTTACCCCACACGTTTCATGTCTTGCAATCAGGTCAGGTCACTGAGCGGGCCAGAAATTATCTGTTATTCATTATTTAGTAGCTACAAAGTGCCGAGTTCCACCATTTTCAGCAATGCCATTTCATAAGTTTCTAGTGTGGCGTGGTACTCTTGAACTTCCACATCGACTGTAATAAATATACGTACTCGCTCAAAATTACTACGGGTTGCTCTCGGCAGCTCTGCCGTGCTGACATCTCCACTGTGGTTGTCCTCCTCTGTCCCACCTAAACATCCTCTCTGCCCTGCTCCTTCCTCTTCGTCGCGCTGACATCTCCTCTGAAGACTACTGGCACAAAAAGACAGCAGTCTTCCCTCCTCCAAAAAAATCCTAAAAACATATTTTTCACCCATGCTCCTTTACACGACTGCCACCGTTTCCACTCCCGTGTCTTCTTTCCATCAGACTATCTTCTTTCAATTTAAAATCCAGCTTCCCTAGGAAAGGGCTCTGCCTGATTTTTTGCAAAGCGCCTATCGAAATTAAGCAACACATAGCAAACTGATTTTTTTTTTGCTCCCAGTTGAATATAGTGAGAAATATTCCCTAGCAATAAGGCACACGCAATGGCCAGTGGCAAAGTCTGGCGTCTTCTACTCAAGCGCCCTTGATGAACCCTCTCTTAGGAAGGCTACAACGCGTCTTCAAACCATCCTGAAAACGTGACTGGGGAACATATTCGAAACGAAGCCTATTACTCTGCTCACAGCTATCTAATTAAGATGCTCATGAAGCCTCATCCTCATGGTATCTGACCACAAACAACACCTGAAGCTATTTTTCTTTATAACATTTCTGCAAAAAAAGGGAGCAGTACCCACCTCGTACAGATCAGAAATAAACCGTATTACCCAGGCTACGGACAAATCCCTCAAAGATAACTCAGCTCCCGCCGAACCACTGAACTTAGATGCTTAAATTTCCCTGCAGCTCCGGGCAGCAGAGACACAGCCTGCTCAAGGAGAAAGCTGCGTTTCGCCTTCAGGTGTCGTTGCACATTTTGGAGAACCTCCAAACATGCCAAAACCTCCAAACGCGCCGGAACCTCCAAACCTGCGCTTCCAAAATTCCCTTTATTCCCCCTGTATCGCAGCAGTTTCAGTACGCGCGGTTTGGTAGGGGTGAAAGGTTCAGCCATTTTATGCTTTCAGGAATCATAACTACTCCATTTTATTTCCTGCACTGCAATGAGAGTTTTGCCCGTAGTTTGGCAGCTTTTTATACCATACAATAACAATTAACTCCCTTTGGCATAATTTATATGAATCATTGATTTAATACAGATAGCTAGAAAAAAGACCTATTAAGTCATCTAAATGACCCTGCCACCACTGCTGGATTGTTCCCGGCAGCACATTTTCCATGCTTGTTTTAAATGTGCTTGCCACAGCATAAGTGCAAAAACTGTCTGCAAAGCAGAGACATGTTTCACTAACATATGCTTTAAGTCAACAYGGTGTTGGAAATCTTCAGTTTATGACTAAACGTTGCACTGCACTTTTATTCCTCCAAATAGACTTTAACATCTCTTGAGGGAGTGAAAAAGGGCTGTTTGTATTTCACTGCACTGCAAAAAAAATGTATAAAAAATCATCGGGGAAGTATTTGTTAAGTCGAATGCAAGGCTTGCGCGTGCAACAGGCTAGAGAACTAGGGCTTGGAACATCCTGGTGCACATCTATGAGAAGGCACGGACGTACTGCGAAAGCATGCCTGTTCTAGAGGTACAAATACAGACGTGCGTCGTAAGGACAGGATTGGGTTTTTTCTTCAAGGCTTTCTTCATGCAACTCCCACAGGCTGGTTACGAGAAAACGGAACTGGAAAGAGTCAGTCTCACTTTCCGCTTCGAGGCGAGAACAATCCTGGAACTATTGCTGGCGGATGTGCTTCTAAAATCTGTTCTTAGAAATCTTTCCAGCAGGGATTCCCTTGTTTCCTTAGACAATAATTTGGGGGTTGGGGTTGTTTCATTCCCCCCCCCCCTCCCTTTCAGTGTGTAATCTAAATCTACCTTGAGTCCATTGCATCTTGTTCCTTCACCACACACATCCGGGAAACGCACACATTCTGCTCTGTAACCTCCTCTTTAGGTAAATGAAGACAACTGATGACAGAAATATGGCTTCCCCTGCACCTTCTCTTCTCCAGGCTCAACCAGCTCTCTCACCCCCTCTTCTAACATCATGTGCTCCAGCTCTCAATCGCCTTGGAGGCTTCGGCTGGTCTTGCTCCAGCATCTCATTACCTTTCTTGTATCAGGGAGCTCCACACTGGACACATTGTCTAGACATGGTCCCACAAGCGCTGAAGAGAGGAGAACAGCCACTTCAGCCTTGCTGATAAAACCCAGAATAYGGTTGGCCTTCACCACCGCAAGGGCACATTGCAGACTCACAGGCCAAATCTGGCCCACCAGGGTCCTTTGGCCCTTCTCTAGAGCTGTTCCCCAGCCAGACAGGCCCTAGCACACACTCTTGCATGGCATTAGTCCGTCCCAGGTGCAGGACTCTGCTCTTGCCTTTGCTGAGCTTCGTGCCGTTTCCATCAGCCCTCTTCTCCAGCTTGTTAAAGTCCTTCTGAACGGCAGCCCTGCCCTCGAACACAACGAGCACTCCTATCCCATCAACCACGTTGTTGAGAAAGATGTTAAAGAGTATTGGTCCCACTACCAGTCCTCAGGGACTTTCGGTCCTTTCGGTCTGACACTCGAGCCAATTTTCCACCCATCTCATAGTCCATAACTCCCCAAGAGGGGTGCAAGGATGCTGTGGGAGACTATGTGGAAAACTTGGCTAAGTAAATGACACCCTCTGCTCTCTCATCGTCGGCAAAGCCCGTCATCCCACTACCAGAGGCAATCCAGGCGGTCATCTTCGGATGCTAGCCATGCCACAGATCACACGTACGATGGTAAGAAGAGCAATGTTTGCAACAAGCACCTCTGTAAAAACGCAAACTAAATATGCTGGATGCTTTATTTGAAATTAGCAGTGCTGGCAGAGCGTTCCTGTTTTGCTTTTGCTAGCGCTGCTTAGCAAGCCGCAACCCGAGGGGACCGAGAGATTTATCTAAGTAGTGATAAAACAAAGCTAAGCAAAATGATTTCACAGTCCACTTTAAGAGCCCCCATGCGTGCTTCCTTGACCTACTAAAAGCCTATTGCAATAAAAAGCCTACCAAACAAATGTACAGGTCCTTCCCATGGAAGTCATTACTTCCTAAACAGTGCATAAAAAAACCCAAAAAAGTAAAAATCAGCATTTCGGGAAAAAAGAAATGCCATGAACTAGCAAGAATTAGAAGTCCGTAAATTCACTTTACACCTCGCAGCACATGCTCCAAGCAGCCATAATGTCCCTGCAATCCAGAGGGAAAGGCTTTTTGGCTTTTGCGCCTTCCATCAACCTTTGTTATTCTAGCACCATAACGTCGTCTGCAGTTTGGCTTTGGGCTTAATTCAGGCAAATACAAAGCACGTCTTGCTACGGCACACTGGGCAAAAAATTAAGGGGGGGGGAAAGTAAATGCACAAAACCGCTGTTACTCAGGGGGCTGCCAAAGCCGATGCCTGACGGTTCATTGCCCTACGAGAGCACCGCRGAGGGAACAGCGCCTTCTGCTCACGGGTACCTCCGGGAAACACTTCACCTCGATTCAAACATCTTCTCCTATTCACGGGGGGGGAAAAAAGCACAGCGCTGCAAGTTAAACCTAACACCCTTTCGTCTGCTGCGGGAGACATCCGGCGCGGTGACGAGAGGGGCTCATTAATGCAGAGGAATATAAACTGTCAAGAGGGGGAAAAAAAAACAACAGCTTGAAAAGAAACATAAAGGAAAGTAGAGGAAAGTAAAGACGTCAGGGAAACGCAAGACAACGTACAGACCATACATTTGCCTTTTAAAGCAAGAAGAGGCCTCCCGAAATGACATGCGGAAGGTATCACAAGCCACAAAAATATAACTTGTTTCACGAAAAAGGAGAAATGAAGCACGGTTTTGTTCCAGATGTCAAACACACTCCGTTTTTAAGTTATATACAGACAATCAGATTTTGCATTAACGCTAACGTATTTATTAATATTGATCTAAGAACAACCTATATAAAGAACAGCCCTGTCCACTGGCAGGTGGGGGTGGTGTATAAATACACACGTACACGCATATAAAATAACATTCCCATATAATATTGCTGGTACCCTTTTCATTCGGCAACAATTCAGAGGCGGCCCCGATAACCCAGTCAAAATACCGGAACAAACCCTCAGTGACAGGATCTCCGTTTCCATCGAAACCTTCACGTAGCGATGCTCACGGCAAACATCTTGAGGTCAGCAAAGGGCAGCGCCTTATAAAAACCCGAAGGACCTTACTGACTGCACCTACCTGCTACTAAAACGTAGAACCAGCTGGAGTTTTGAACGTACTCATTAAGGAAAGAAAACTTAGAGAGACCTACAAGGGTAAAACCTGCCAGGTATCCTTGCCGACTGTCTTGAAGACTTGCCACTGAAATAGTCCCTACCTTTGCGAAGTATTTCCTCTCGCTCCTCTACCTCACCGGCAATAAGGAAAGGTCTCCGTCGGAGCCGGCAGACTTTTATTGCTGTGTGCGAGCGGTAGGCACAGAGCCTGCTCGCCCCTGAGCTAGCGGAAGAAAAAATGCTCCCATGTAATAACACCAGCTGTAACATGGAAAAGAGTCTGCTTGTGGCCTCGAGAGCTGAGCTCTCAAAGGAGCAGGAGTGGGGAAGAGCAACCACTTTTCCTTCTTTCCCTGCAATAACAACGTGTCGCCTTCTTGCAACCTTCGCTGCCTTGAGCTTCAAACGGTTGCTGCCTGTCAAAGGTGCCTGCGATCTGAAGTTGCCATAGCATCCCGCACGGAGCCTTTGGTTCCTCCTCGACGCAAGGACACAAAAGGGAAAGACAAGGTAAACTTAACAGCATCACAAGCAGCATTTGTGATAGCGCGTGTCAGAAAGGAGACGGAGTTAGATTCCACATTTGTTTAACTGTGACAAAAGCATTTGCATTTATCTCCGTTCCTTTCTACTGGGATCGTTTTTCCGTAGCTAGCTGAAGGAGACCTGCCTTTCTTCAGCTGGTCTGAGCTCTGTCTAGCCATAGGCAAGGTTGAATACTTCTCCAAATTCAAGCTGAGCTAAAAGACCTTGAAAGCTCTCAAGGCAACGGTTCTCCTATTTGGACATGATAAAGAATCTTCTAATTCAGAAAATACCATGCTGCCCTCCTCCACAGAGGCTGCCTGGTGAAGATCAGTGATTTTGGAGGACCCTGAGAGCCATCAAGAAAAGGGCACAAGTCTGAAAACTAGAAAACGGGGTAAGAAAAAGCAGTGTGTTAGGAGGACACCAGAGATGGAGTGAAAATAATATCAATTTCATGGCCTGAGGAGCCGTATTACAGGAAGGAGCACCATACTGAGAACTGGGATCACTGAATTACCATCAAGCCGTTGGGTTATTTGGAATAAACTGCCGCAGAGCAACATAATCAGCATCGATCTCTTTTCAAAACCAGTGGCGATGCATCCCCTATGCCACTCAAGCAACCTATGAGTCTTTAGACACGGACAGAACGGGATACGGGAAGAAGAAAAACGTTAATGGGTCGGGACAACAAATCCTAGATCCTAGTGCATATGTATAGCGAGACCGTAAGAAATCTGGCACAACATCCGGCACTGGATAACGGGAAGAAAAAAAAACTAGTGAGCCTGGATCTCAGCTGCAAGCCGCCAGCAGGAAAGCCAGGAATAACACACCGCCACCGAAAGCCCTCCCGGTTCTTCCGAAGCGTCGCCCTCCGCCTACCCGTTCATCAGCCTCAAAAGCGCTCCTTTCGGAAATGGTCCGCTGGATACCCACCACGCGTCCCTACCTAACTACGGGCAGACATCACATCCAAGCACACGCCAGCCTCCGCTCTCAGCTCCGCTGGCCTTGGCATCATCAGATCGGCAGCACCGCCGGACCGGCTGTCCCTTGGACGCCCAATGCTGCTATCTGTCACCAAGGCGCTTCCATTTCGTCATCAGTTAGTGGTATGCGTTTCACCGCACGGTTTCATCCCTTTCTCAAAAGCCAACATGAAACGAAAGGCTGCAGTACGTTACGGTCACTAAACTGTTTACTGTTAGTGACCTAAGAGAAAGAAATATTTGGTTTCCAGACTGTAAATCTTTGTCTTTCTAGCCACGTCATGTGCAAGAATTAGGTCTAGAAAGCGTCTGTACTATAAATTGTGTTTCCAACTACCAAAAAGACAGTCCCTAAAAACCTCTCTGCTCGACTACAATAAGGAAGAAAGAGCGAAAAAACTCATATGAGTAATAGGAGAGGTGTTCAGTGTTACAGATAATGCATCAAAATTTATCCTCCAACCTTTTACACAACCCCAAAATGAGTAATTATGTGCCAGGAGATATCATCTACTCCACAAATCAAGTCACTGAAACTACAGGCAGAAATGGTTTTAAAAAAGTCAATTTATTAGAGATTACTGTGCAGACAGACATATGAGTGCTCTTGTGTACTTGCTGCATTAACAACCGCTCAAAAGCCACAGGGAGGAAAAAAAAAGAAAAAAAATCAATACTGTATATTTTTTCCTCCCATCGACTTATCTACTGCTGAAAAAAATAACTATCTTCTGTGTATATTATGTGTACCATACTCAAGCTTTCCCACAAGCAGGGAAAATAAAGCAAGTTTTTGTGAGTTTTAACCAACAAAACCCTGCTTTGATGAACTCAGATTTTGTTTCTGATAGAAACTGAAATAAAACTCTTAAAAAAAAAGAAATCAGAGTAGTCTCAGGCCACTTGGCATCGGGACACAGAACCTTTTGTTACCCATTCTGTGGTACTGGCACAAATCTGGAGCCCTTTCGCAGTGAACTGTCCACTAAATATTTCACGACTCTGGATTTCAGACATTTCCCAGTACAGCCTCGATCACTAGAGATCACACAGACTGGTAGGACTTGCTAAATAAAACATATCAACTAAAGTACACTCTCCCAAGTACTCACAGGAATGAAAAAATTATACCAAAACTACCTTTTCCTCCTGTATTTCGCTTATAAAGTCCTTCCAAATGGTACTTTCACAGGAACCAAAATAAATCCCATGATGACAACCCCTCTCTAGCAAGCTAATCTTGCTTCCTTCGTTTCCTTTTTCCAGGTCATCGGTTTACTTCTCCCTGCTGAGGGCTCCCAGGAGACTGCAAGACAGCATCTTAGAGGATGCTTCACAGCAGTTTGCTACCCTCTTATGAAGACCTAAGGGGCCCTTTAAAATGTTTCTACATATCTTCCGGATCCCAAACAGAGGCAAAGTCCTCTCCAAAACTAGGGCTGCAGCTCTTATTCTCCAGAATTTCTCATTCTCCAGAGCTTTCACGATTTCCAAACGCACAACCTTGCTGCTCGCCCCGCAACTGGTGATACGGAGATCACGTATCCACACAGACCGTTCGGACTGGCCCCGCAAGCCGGAGAGCGTGGTCTTCACAAGTCGCAGCTTAGAAGGAATAAACATGCAACCTGGATGGCATGGAAACAAAGCAGCAAGGAATCGAAGAGACAGCGTGAGGACTCAGGACGGTAATCCCTGCTGGACTCCACCAACGGCTCTTGTTTGCCCTGCACGCTTCCAAAGAGCGCAGCCAGAAGTGTTTCTTAAGTAATAGCGGCTACAAATGCCAGCGCTAGCCCAAGAGAGAGGTGGGCATGGAGCTGGGGAAGACAGCTCTTCCTGGCAGCAGCCCATCCACGGCCAGTTGTCCTCCACTTCTCTCCATTCCGGCACTCCCGTCTCTCTCCCATATCCTATTACTATTGACCGCTGTCAGGTGGGCAAAGACATTATGGCTAAATTCAAAAGTCTGCCTTCCCCCTGCAAGGGGAGCACTAATTCAAATGTCACTGGCCGCTAAATGTCAGAAACCTGGAGCAAAAATTATTTTCATCAAAACTGGGTTGAAGTTGACCAACGCGCTCAAAAGCTAAAACCACCTAAACCTAGTTTTGCTAGGAAGCCAGGCTAAAAAAGGAGCTGGTCATCACCATCACCACATATGTTTAAGTCTAATACGCTAAACAATTCCTTCCCCTGCAGTCCTTTTCTCCCTTCCTTTTCCTTCATCTTTGGCAGAAGAAYTAAACAGMTGCCAYGGAGAGTAGGAATMGACTTAAAATACGAAGAAAAGCCAYGCTAGGAGCAAAGGAGACACACCAGCTGGAGGCCTTCCAGGTCACTGCAGCTTGGCGCTCTCCTGAAGAGGACAACCCAGCAGCTCCTAGCGGCACACGGTTGGTTGGTTTGGTTGTCCCTATGTACGTGAAAAGGAGAACTCCTACATACGCAATCAGTTCATGCTAGGAGCTATGCAATTCATGTTTGAAAAGGGGCTGCCAATCAGATTAATATGTTAAAGCGAAAGGAAAAAAAATAAAAATAAAAWACAGAAAGACTTCTCATTGGGAAAGCATTCCTCTTGAGATTTTACTCRTTTTCCTGCGCCAAATTGGCAGAAGAACTGTATAATTACAGTGCTTTCGCTAACAAAGTTAATTTATTGCAAGCCCGTACATGGTAACCCTTACATACATGCACTTTATGGAGAACGGAGWAAAAGGATATGATGATAGTTTTATTCCACACCACAGTTAAACCACTCTTCCAAGAAAAGGAATATTTCTAAACAGAATCAYTCTGTGTTGCCACAGACCCTACTTGCCCGTTCAGTTTTCAAAAACACACATACTTTACAATGCAGAGGCTCCTGCTTCAGGGACGCTGACCCAAGCTTGACCATTTTTCAGACTTGAATATAATATATTGTTATTTTATACTTAAAGGTTTATTTTTCTTCATTGTTCCAAAGTATCGGTTCTATTAAGAAATCCAACTGACTTCCCAGAATCCTCTGTCGCTATCACAAATATTCATTCTGCACACCCCAATTTAAAGTTTTCCCTGTCACAGTCAATACTTCTCGTGTTCAGAAATGACAGACTTGTCCGATTTACCTAACATCACTCAAGAGTCTACAAGAACACAACAGAGGCTGGAAAGACCCAAATGCAGGATGCTACAAGGATACGTGCTGGGGCTTTTTAACCATCAGAGCAGACCGAGGCACCTAATTCCTCCCAAAACGGAGCTGGGCACCTTGTACTCCCTCTAAAATTCTCCCCGCAACTATTTAGAGCGGAGGCACCAAGAGATGGAAGAGCTCCACGTGCGTGCGGTCCCTGGACCTGCTGGCGTCGGATCGTTCTTTACGGCGTACGCTCCAGAACTGCGCCAAGCAATTTTACTACCTCGGACCGTACGGATTCCCCGTTTTCCAGTGACATGAGGCACGTCCTGACTCACTGAACAGTCACAGATCTGCTTGGAAGTGAGATGAGACCAGTCACTTCACTAGTGCCTCCACCTTAACACAGTGACCAGCRAAGAAACCACCAGCTCAGGGCTCTGCCCGTTTTACCTGGCACACAGACAGACAAGCTTCTCAGCTGTGAACTCTTTCCAAATTCCCATATCAATTTTAGGATTGCTTTTGACGCGGTACCGCTACGGATACAACTGCAGTTTAGAGGAACATAGGTCGAAACCTCCCATCTCGTCTTTCTTCGCAGGCAAGCACGTGAGCTGCACAGAAATTAAAACACACATGTTGAGTTAAGCACGTTTTACGTCTGAACGCTGTTTAACGCAGGCTTCATAGTTACCATACGTAGGAGCTTCTGTTCACGTTCTTCTACCGTTGTTAAGAGGCTTTGTTAGTATTTCTTTTCTTTTTCTTTTTTTTTAAGTAATCTTACATATTCTTCCCTTGTAGCTCTCTTAAGTGGAGAGAAAAAAAAAAACTGTCTTTAAGAGGATGTTAAACTATTTTAATCTGAAGAGCACTATAAATATTTCCTACTATACAGGAAGAACAATCTGTTGTTGTTCATCCATTAACGCTGGCAARCACTCGAAGGGCATAAACACAACGGGGTGAAATCGTTACAGCTAGCCTCAGGGCTCTTCCGATACTTGAACAACTCGAATAACGGGGTGGAATTAAAGACGTAGGCCAAAGTGTAGGAAACGTGCCTAATAATAAGATCATCGTGCTCAAAAAAAAAGGCAAAAAGAAAACTACTCGAGACCAGACAGTTGCAGAAATTAAAAGTCACCCTTGCAGAAATGTCAAAAATATTTGCTGCCCGAGATAGAAAAACCATCCGTTCTTTTCCACTCAAAAAAAATAATAATCAGCAGGCAAATTATATTCCTTCCATTTGGAGAAGTAAAATTTCACAAGGTTACTGTAGAGAAGAAGCCAGAACAGCAAGATGGAAGACAGACAAGATAATCTAATAGGCCTTTTCTATCTAACTTTTATGATTCTTATGAAAAATGACCTGAATAAGTGAAGGTATTTGCCCTTGTCCTCTTTGTTCATATTGAATTTAGTCAGAAGGGAAATCCTGCCAAGGATAGTATGTTTTACTCAATTTACTACCCTTTGTGATTGCTCTATAAAATATTAGATACACAATAGAAAAGGTTATGGGCTTTTTTTTATTATTATTATTTGCAATGAAAAAAGGAGAAACACCTCAAGTGCTTGCTAGCAGAAAGAATTAAAACAACAGGCACTGATGAAAATGTATTAGAGAGCAAATCAAGGCTACGTTATTCTGCAGAGAACATTTACCTTCTATTCCACCTTCAGAGGATTATAGGAAACCTAAATCCATTATAAAATATTTATTAAAAAAAAAAGAGTAATTAAGCATTGAATGAATATTTCTTAAAACAGTTCGGTTTGCAGGAGGTCACAAATAACACTGGGGCCAGAAGCTACCAGCTATCTGGTGCACCGGCACTGCGAGAAGCCGAGGTTTTTCCTTAAAGGTGTAGTATTTTATTAGACCGCGACGTCACTGTTAATCATATGGTTGGACTGCTGCAGTTATTCAAGCAAAATGCAATACATGAGAAGCCGTTCCTTCAAGGTTTATTGTAGCAGCCCGCTGACTGATAGCGCAAGGCACAGAAAAGATACCTGTCCTTACACCGTGCCGCAAGTCTCCTTTACRGGCTGCTGGAGAACCTCCCCGAAATCCATCACCAGCGCGAACATCGGCGCAGACAAAACGCGGGTCACGCACAGCGCGGACCGCGGACCATAAATAACGGGGAGAGAATTACGGCAAAACCCGGGCGCAGCYGAACACAAGCACCACGGATCAATTCTTTAGCACCAAACCGCACTGCRGTTGTTCTTCTAAAGCTGTGAAGGCGAACCGTAATTATGGAGGATCTCGAAAACCTTGGGAACGCGCTCCCCGCACACCCCACGACGCGTGCGAGCGGTGCTACAAGATTCCCGTGAGAGGTTTTGACATTTCTCTCCTTACCGGTCAAGCACAAGAGACGGGCACCGAGCAGTCACACGCTATTGTAATAAGCGGTGTCAAAAATGCCAAGCAAACGAGTAACGCACGGCTGCAAAGCAGACCCTTTTCCAGCTGGAATTGCTGCCCCTTTTCCAGCAAAAGGATTGAAAAAAAGGAAAACATCCTCATTACCTCTATGCAATCGCGCGGGTAAGTCGCCGCGTCCCTTTTGGTATGGAGAATGTGCAAAGTGTGTTTGGGATGAGATCCGAGCCAACTGCGGGAAGCACCGCTTGGCTCCTTAGATACTCCCGTTGCTCAGAAGTTTCCCTAAAAGCTGAATGGACTCCCGCAGAGCAGGTCACGATTCCCCTACATGGGCTTCCTTGGGTTTTGAGGGTTTTTTTAAATGGGGATTTGCTAAACCACCATTGCTGTAGCATCCRTCGATTTGTTAAGTCTTCTTGGAACGAACACTGGGAGACAAAGTCAGAGCAGAAACCTTGCTTCCGGAGGTTCGGTTTTTCTCGTTTGGAGAAGATGGACACACTCCTCTCCAACTCTGTATCTGACATTAGCACCCACAGGCCTAGAAATTATCCACGTTATTCCTTCGCCTCCTTCGCAGCAAGTTTCTCCTGACCCTGTACTTTGGACTAAATTATACACTCTTACAAAAACTAATTGTCTAAGAAGCATTCCAATTATAAGTCTAATTATATTTTTCTAACTGTTGCCCAACCGACTGAAAATCAAGCCGTGCTTTTTTCTCTTATTACAGATTAAATTGGTCTGCAAGGTTTTCTGGAGTTTTATAAAGTTCAAAAGTAGATAAAACGTAAATATCTGAAAGCTCAACAGCTAAAAGGCAGAGCCAACATGCAAGAGCTTTCCAAGTGCACATAGGAAGGACCTGTCAAGATTTAACGAATCTTGGGTTCTTCTACCCTCCCTAGTAGGGTGCAGGAGGGAGAAAAAGGGTGAAAGCAGGTACCTTTCTCCCCTTTCCTGTTCACCCTCCTGCATTTGTGCTTCCTCTCCTATGGCATTAAATTTGGCTTGATATACAGTATCAAGAAAGTTAACTCTGACCGAGGGGAAGATGTCTCCACTTGTTTCAAATCCACCAGGAGCAGTTTCCTTTCCTTTCCTGGGTCTTCCTTAAAAAGAAGGGGGAGAGCAATTAAACACTGCGAAAGCTGATTAGGAGTGACAGTGGGCTCACCACTGYTTTGTCTTTACTTGAATACCGAATGTTCCCAAAATGAAAAAAAAAATGCTCTATTCCAAATTTTGGGAGATGTTTTTCAACCAGTTTCCAGTTACAACCAGATGATTATGTCAATCTCTCCTGACCTTGGAACCTCTGAATGCAAGTCCTATTTTACATTTGTTTTTTTGGATCCTGAACACATCTATTAAAAAAAAAAGAAAACCTTGCAACTGCATATTAAGGCAATCATTACAATCAAAGATAGGCGTCTGAAGGGCTTGAAAAGTAGCTGGAACACAATCCTCTCCCACTTGTGCGGCAGGAACAGGTCGCCCAGGCTGTGAAATCTCCACCCCTGCAGGTGTTCAGGACTTGACCATATACCTACAACCAACCTGATCTAGTGTCCTGCCTAAGTGGGAGGCTGGACTAGATGACCTCCAGAGGTCCGATTCAACCCAAATTTCTGCAAGTCTGCCCATCTGCACGCAATCGAGAAACCGAGCACCACCTGGCCCCAGGGCTYGCAGAACCAGGACGGTCAAGGAGCCTTGCGTGGTGTTGCATCACACCATGCAGTCGCATCTCAGTGTCATGCCTCAGGGCTTCGGTTTATGCAGGTGACCTCCCACACAACGCAACTTCTCTCCTGCTGGCAACTCCTCCTCCCCACAGGCTTTTAATGGTGACAGCCAGGTCTCAGGACAGAAGGAGGAAGAAACATGACACTGCTGTGGGGCTGCACCTTCTCAGACTCCCCAGAGCATCCTGCCCAACAGGCTCAGGATGAGTCTGAGGATCGGATGAAGTTCAGGAAGGAATTTCACTCACAGGCTGGCACGTAAGAAAGGATTCTCCTCCCTCATCCTCTGCAGCACGAACTGTGACTCACTCACAGGATCTTCTAAATAAATCTTCAGCAATGCCYTGTCAAAGCAAACTTGGGAGTTCATACTGTCTTCTCCCCCATCACTTACTTGTGACACGCAGTTTAGCTCTTAAGGACTGGAAGCGCATACTTGGTTTATCGCTCAGAATTTGCATCATCTAATTTACTCTTAATTATCACAGACGATCTAATATTCCTTTCTGACCCTAATTTAATATTTAATTCTTCTTCTGGATTCGTACACAGACKACAAAAGCCTGAATCATCACAACTCCAACCCAGTTCTGTACTGGTGGAAAGGAGAGAAAGGGACCCTAAATTCCTGCAGGACTTTTAAGCARCGTTGCATTAACGGAGCTCCTAGAGCAACGCAGTCTCTGCGAAAAGGAGCGTCAGCCGCTTGCTCGGCGGCCTTTGAAGCGCCTTGCCACGGAGGAAACAAGCCATCAGCCGAGGCGAATTYGCAGGCCAGGTTTTGATGCTTAGATGAATCACATGACAAGCAGATCTGTACGCCGCATTTCAAACAGATGCTGAAATAGCTCCGTGGCTCATACTCCTAGGAATCGCTGCCGTCGATAAGAACAAAACTAAACAAAAAAACACCTATCTTGCCTTTCGGTGGTGGTGTTGTTACCACTGCTGCTTAAGAAAAAATATTCACCTTCTAGCAAAGCACGGAGCTTTTAGACKGAGCAGCCTTGCAGGCTTCACCTCAGTCCTGCTACTGCCCTGCTCACCTCTGCRCTCACACGGCCTGATACGAAAGCCTTAGCGTTGAAGGAGGCACAGGTGTATCTGAGGATGCAAAAAAATTTATCGTAAACCCCGAGTGAAAAGAGAGCACCTACACATCCAAGGAGGGTGAAGGAAAAAAAAAAAAAAGCAAACAAAAAGAGAAGCGTCTTTCATTCGAGCGMGCTTCACGTCTATCTTCTAAACCAAACAAGCTGGGACAGGTTAGCACTTGGTTTTCCGAAACAGTGCAAAACCTCCAAATGCATTAAAGACACCATCTGCTTAACGATGGAGTTTGCCTGCGGAAAAGGCTCACTCTGCAGGACCAGAGGATCCCAAAGTGTTGGTTACCTGCGCCGGGCAATGGCGATGCCAACGTGGGCTGAACCATTAAATGGCCAGCGGATGGAGCTGAGATCCGGACTTGCCACCGGGGACGAGGCAGGGTAGAAACGCGAAGGGACCGCAAGGGGGGAGCGTCCTGGCCCTAGGGTTTATTATTATTTTTAACACAAACTGAGATGCTGAAGATTCAGCAGCACCCACCTAAGGAAATTCCTACCCCCTCCACAAACAACCGCAAATATTGCATTTATGCTCGAGAGTGATATAAACTAGGGGCATAAAATAGATACCCGGGTGTCTGAAAGGAAGAGGGCAAAATAACAAGCTTTGCTATACGGAACRCATCTATAAAAGTAGGCAAGGTGGCCAGGCAAAAGTCATCACTGCCCTTCCCAGCAGACGAGCCTCCAAGATCCTCGTTGCCAAACAAACAGGAAACTTTAGAGAAGCGCACATACGGGACGGGATTGACGGCATCCAAGCCCTGTTGGAGGCTCTGCTTGGTCCCCCACGATTACACCTTCGTGCCTCTCAGGCTGGTCTCACCCTCCGGCCRAAATCCGGAATTAGCAAGCTGCACCCGCGTAGATGGACCTAACCTACGTTGGCCGTAACGGTCCTGTCGCAATGACAGACGCTTTCCAGGGATATACCGAAATACGGCCACAGGCAGGCTCAAAGGGACATGGAGAACTTGCCGCAAACGGTGCTCTCAAGCAGTGGGCGGATTCCTCATTTCTACAATTTTTCAATTTATGGTGACGAGAAACAGTTACGGCAATAACAATACTGTTTTAGCAGCTTCTTCTAAATTCTTCTTATTTCAATGTAAGACAACAGATTGGGCAAGTGAGAAGGAATATATATTTTTATATATATATAAAATATGGTATATGATCTCACACACACACACATATATATATATGAATATATATATATATGAACTAAATGTGCCAGATACTGAGTATTCTCATAACCCAGTTGATTATAAAAAGGGACCAATGTAAGAAAGGCAAAAAAAAAGAAAAAAAGAGATTTCAAATGGGACAGTAAATGCTACAATCCAGCTCTATCACCCTTCCCCACCAAGAATGCAGTCACGCGGCAGCCAAACACAACCAGCAACAGGAAAAATTAAACAGGGTGTAACAACAACAAACAGAGTGGAAAAGGAATCTGTTCAGTTCCTCCCACTATTGAATTCCTTTTACTTTAGCTTTTGGAAACAACAAAAATCCAAAGGATGAGGGGGGGGAATCAAGAAGATACAAGATCTGTGTTCATTGCCACTTCTTACATTCAGTTGCACTTACTATGTAAGACWCTTAAAGACTCCGGTATAACCTTATAAAAATTAGTTCTTTTTTCAGTTCTCACCACTGTTCTTTAATGGCACCAATGACAGAATCCGTAGCTACATCTGAAAAATACATATATATATCCAGACACATTACAGGTCTTGCTCAGAGTCATACAAGAAGTCAGCTTTAGAGTCATACACAGCCTATGCCTAGGTCCCTGCTTATGTCTTTAGCTTGGTCTTGATGGAGACTCTCTTCATCTTAAATCTGACAGCAAGTACTTTAACAGACAGCAGAAGAGTTCATTTCCAGGAGGAAGAACATACTTTGCCTCTGACACCAATTTTTTATGTTCCTTTCAAGATAACTGCATTGACATATCCTACCGAACAAGGGTATTTTCCACAACGAAAGGGTCTGAAAGCTCTTCAGCTCCGGCCGGTTGAGTTTTAAACAGTATTATTCAGGACTAACTTCCCAAGCAGAGCTTGTGAACTCTGTTGGAAAGCAGCAAACAGGCCTAGGGGTCAGCCTGAAAGTTTCTGCAAAGTTTTCAGTTAGACCTATCATTTAAGGAAGGAGGAAAAAGCAGGGGTGGGAGGGGAAAAAAGGGGAGAATCTAGTTACCAAGGCTAAAGGAGCACTTAAAATGTGAAGAGTGTTTTTTTTCCCCAAAAATCCCATTGGGGGTTCTGTCTAAYGCCGAATAAAACTGATTAACACCACTTCAGACGGTTACACACCTACCTGCTGCCTGGGAAAGCTCAGCAGAGAGACACGAAGCAATACATGGGCAAGAATCTCCCCGCTTTTCCTCTCTCTTTCCYCCCTCTCAAACAGGAAGAAAATAAATAGGAGAGGCTGAAGAAGCACAGCCACGAAGCTACGTGAATCCCAGAAGAACGAGAAAACCTTACGGCTTTTTCCCAGCAGAAGAGAAATAAACTACAGCGTCATTCCTTGCAACGCGCCAGTGCAGCCGGCTTCCACGCAAGCACCTGGCTGCACATGCATGCATACACTCACGCAAGTCCTGTATATAAAATAATAATAATAATAATAATAATAATTTTACCTTTAGAATTATACTTTTTGAACTACAGAGGAACATACAACCCGTGCGAAAGGGAAAGCAGCAGTCAAGCTTGCTTAGGTGTTTCCAACCCATACGTTGCCTAACTTGGAAAGCTTCTTCTTACACAAAAGTCTGATAACCAGGGCACGTAGACTACAGGGAGAAAAAAAAATGCTGAATTAACAATATTCTGAGTCAAGGAGGCTGCATTTGCTTCCTGAGCAATTACTGTCCCTATCAGGAGACGGTAACTAGCTGTGGGTCACATCCCACAACGCTCCRGCGTGTGAAGTATCAGGCATTTAGTTTGTATGCAATTAAGCCCATTTCATTGTCTCATCAGGCTCCCTGTGACACCCAATTAAGTAATAACACAAGGAAAGTGCTCTTAATTAATGAGGAAAGCCCTCTGCAAGCTAGGCACAGGTGTGTATATCTCAAGTAGAGCCTGAAATAGTTGAATAGATCATTTAGTCTTTATTAAAAAAAAAAAAAAAAAGAGGAAAAGGAAAAAACACTCAAACTTGTATCCAATTAACTCAATAGCAGGATTCGTTCTGATTTCCTTCAAGGGGTTTCCATTTCTCTGTAATATTCAATAGTTAAGTGGTTTATAAAAGCTTAAATATAAAACTGACACTCGGAATGAAACAGAATGGTTACAAGTGATTACAGCCTGCCCCCAGTTGCTACCAGTCTTTCACCAATTGCATTCAGCGTAGATTTAAACCATCTTTCTTCCATGTTTTGGGGGGKTTTGTTTTTTTTAAACCACCTTTCTTCTTACTATGCCTTTTTCAAAACAATCTCATACACTGGTATCAAATGAACACCCTTGCATTCATTTCCAAGCGGAGGCTTTCCGGTGCCTTTTAAAACGTGACCTCGAGCRACCAAAACAACGTCAAAACCCAGCGGCTCCGTTACGTGCCCGTCGCCTCTGCGCTGAACCTGCGCCGTTACAGGSATCGCGGCCGGGTGAAGACGGACCGCGAAGGGTCGGACGGACCGGAGCTGGCACGTCTCGCAGATCCAAGCTGCTTTGGCGACAGCTACCAGGGGCTAAGAATTCCCGAGAAGTGATTTGTGCATGTATTTGTGCATATATATGTATATATGTATGTATGTGTGTGCGTATGCATATATATGTATATATATTTACATATATGTAATATATACATATATACACACACATACGCACCCACAGCAAAGTTCATATATAGTATACATATATATACTAGAAAATGTCAGATTATCATTCTAGGTCTCTCTCTCTCTCTCACATGCTTCARTAAACAGAACAGCAAAATTTAACTGCAAAGAATATTTCCATCGAGCAGACTAGCTTTTACCCAAATTTCTCCAGCTAAATAAAGCGAACTTGCATCTTTTAATGCATTAAAAGTACYGCACCGTTCTTCATAATTGTGTGGAATGGCGCATATCGATAAAGTGTAGCTGGTATGGACAACTATGGCAAAGATTATTTCAAACTTTCCACTGCTCGGTTTCAGCTGCAACTTTAATAAATTTTAATTGTTCAAGCCACAATTTTCTCGTTTTGGTGTCTTCCTCTGGCTGTATTTTGCAGCATTTGAACCCTGAGAAACCGAAACTGGTCCACTCCTTCTGAGATGACAGAAGTGCAGACTTTACCCAAGTATTTTGTATCCCAAATTTGGTTGCAGGATTTGGCCAAAGCATGAGGCAAAGTGCATCAACATTGAAGTAGTAAAGGAGGCAAGAAGCCGCAGGAACGGCAAGCGTGGTCTTGCCATTGAGCACGAAGACGAACACTGCCCCAAGGAACTGGTCTTTCCTAGCTTCGGCCATAGAGAGCCTTCATAACGCTCAGCTTGGGATTCCTTCTGGTTGATTAACTAATTGCGCAGTCCTCATTTTCTGGATGCTCGAGGCCAAATCTGCAATTTAGCTGCCGAGACCTGACAGTTGCCTCCATCGTCAGCAGAGCTTTGCATTCGATATATCAAGCGCTACGAAGACGCGAAGGTTCCCTGAAAACACATGCCTCGGGCGTCTCAAGTAAGAAACGCAGTATCGGTGAGCAGGCGGTTTCTTGACAAATACTTAACTACTCTCTTTAGACCTCAGCTCCTCCGCTGTAAAAGGGGGGCCTGTTACAACCCGTGAATACTGCCCACTAATCCGCTTCCAAACCTATGCACAGCCTAGGTAATCTGCAGCAGAAATGTTGGGATGGTCTAAGTTTCTTCTCCAGATTGAGAATGCGGTATGGAAACAAACTCCGAAATCCTTGCTTTAGGAGCAAACACGGGCAGGGATTGCAAGAAATGTTATTTACGGGAGAAGGGTAGGATGGGAGCGATGAGAGTATCTCCACTCCCCTTATTCCAGGGATCTTCCAGCKCAGCCACCTGCCCTTGAAGACCAACCTCCCACCCCTTTGGCTCTTTCTTTTCCCCAGATAACAGAGACCCCTTAGAAACGAACTTTATGGAAACTCAGGTCTTCACTACTGTACAGCACAGCATGTGAATGATCTCTTTACTTGATGGGAAAAAAATAAAATAAAATAAAATAAAGGTACCTATCCACAATGTAGGCTCTTCCATAAGCCCCAGCTCTCCTACCTCAGAGGCTCGTTTTCAGTTCTTAAAACTCCTGGTATGAAGAAAGCCCTCACTGAGCCAAGTTGTTTTTCTTTGATCACRCTCGATCCCACTGTTCAAGAAATAGGTTAAGGCTATCATCAGTCTTGCTTATGTTATCCAAATGCTTGCTAGACYCTCATCTTCCCTATAATTTATTTAGCACTGAATCCCTTGAGAGGACTTCTAAAGTGTACTTAGATGGCTTCCAACATCCCTCAAATCGGCRATTTTGATTGCGAGGCAGGAGGGGCAGAAAGAGGTTCTACAGGATGCAGACAAAGACTAATCAATGCACATGTCGCGTTTGCGGAAAACTACTGTGAATAGGGTCCTCTCAGGGTCTCGGTGATGCTTGGGTTCAAAGACCAGAACAGATCATCTGGAGACACCTGGATACTATAATACATYGCTTGGAGCCAGTGGATTTAAACAGAGCCTTTGCCTTGCTGTTCACGTGCTTTATAGCGTTCTTAGTACATCATTTTAGCTGGTGCTAACGTGCACTTCAAACTAGACCTTTACAAAATTTTTCTAAATTATTTTCCACAGGCGCTGCAGCCAGAGGYGAACATTGAGGCTGATATTACTTTGGGGAGGAAGAAAGTTTGCAGACGTTTTGTAAATAGCAGTTTTACCGGGGGCCGTATTTCATAAATCCCTTTCTCAAACAATCCTAAATTAAGATCGCTAGCTGCCATCCGTAGTCCTGCGAGCACCATCCGATTTCCGAGCAATCCAGACTGCCATGTGTATTTTAGAACTCTTAGGAATTTYCTATTATAAATAAATATATTACTTTTACCCTTAACTCTCAGAAATAGAAGTCTGCTCCAATAGCTATTAGGTGCTCTGGAATATTTCTTAAGGTTTGTCTTCAACTCATGGTTAATTTGAATTATAAGCCAAAGACCACCCTTGCTGSATTGGGGGTTGASCTGCTGGAAAGCAGCTCTGCCGAGAAGGACCTGGGAGTGCTGGTGGACACCAAGTTRAGCATGAGGCAGCAATGTGCCCTTGTGGCCAAGAAGGCCA
>NW_020450939.1:163617-179925 GCF_003343035.1 Apteryx rowi
GGGGGTTGGACTAGATGATCTCCAGAGGTCCCTTCCAACCTCAACCATTCTGTGATTCTGTGATTCTGTGATTCCCAGCCTGTACCGAATCTTTTTTAACTAGAATAAGGGAGTAATCGTAATGCAAAGCTTGGGCCATTAAAGCAAAAACTAATGTTTCAATTAACAGACTCCACCACCTCCTAACACAACCTCTCTGTAACCCAACTGCAGGTTAACAGGACGAGCGCTGCTCGCCCGGTGCCTTTCCRTGATTCATTCTTTCTGCCCAGAAAAAGAAGACATGTCCACAGTTTCAGCCATTTAAAGGCCGGACGAGACCCGCTTCTTCACGGAAAGTCACCTCCTGCACACCACATGCCGTTAAATATCCCCCAGATGCCCACGGACCGAACCTAGTATTTGGCAAGAGCATAACTCGTATTTGCCCACACAGTTTTAGAGAAAAGCAAGCAAACGCGGAAATTTCAAGAGATGGAAAAAAACACATTTTCCTGTGATCCGTCACTGCAACGGGCAGTCGTCCTCCCTAATAAAAAACACACGCCTCACTTCAAACCTGCAGGAGATGCTAAGCTTGCCTGCGCCGCGTTTTCTCTGGTCCTYGGATTAATTCAGTGTTTCTGCTGTTCCTCTACCACCTTTCCAACAGCTCTTTCAAGACGTTGAAATGCAAGTCATGCACAGCCTTCCTGTACAAAACTAACACCAAACACAGAAATGAGAGTTGTTCTCTACTCAAAAAAACTCTACAAAAATAGCATTACCAGCCCAAGGCACTGAGCAATCGGGATCACCTTGCACAACTCTACTGAAMCTCCACGGGCCCGTCTAAACGGGAGAGCTCAAGCACGCGACACGCGTTGGGACAAGCCCTGGCTGCACAGGTCTTGTCCCCACATGCCACTGTCCCTGCAGTCGGGACGGTCAGGAGACCAGCAGGCTCCAAGGAGGCCCTCCGTGCTTCAAGGGTCACAACGGATCGTTCTGCCAATCCGCGTGTCGCTCACAACCACCACCAGTGACTCCGCTTAAAGAGCGCTGATAAAATCCCACCRGATCTGTTGCCCGGTCCTTGCCACCCTCCCGAAACGCATCCGTTTCACCCCGATAACCTGTCAGCAAGCGCTTTCTGAACTCCAACAGCTATTCTTAATGTGATGAATATCAGCCCAAAGTGATAACACAGTGCCAATTTTCTTAATCAGAACGTCATTTGGCGCTAAAATTCCTTCAAAGCCGCAGTTCACCGGGAAAGAATTTGAAGAACGGCTTCATTTATTGCAGCCTGCAGAGCCACAGGACAGAGTCCCAAAAGTTTGGGAATGACACCAGGTCCGAAGGCATGGCAGAACGAGGGTCATTCCTCAGCGCTGCGGCTCTCCTGCAAGCTAGTCGGTTTGAAAATAGTGACTCGAGCACAGTGAACCTGCCTTAATTTCCTAGCGAAGAAGAACCGGCAGCCTGCTAACTCGACAGTAGCTTGCAAAGTCGATCTGCTCAAACAAGACTGAGTTCCAGTCTTTAAGCATTCCTCGATCTGAGGTTTGGCTCTCTGTCAACACTCTCATAGCAAGGCATTTTGAAAGAGCTGCTCGTTGCATGCCTATACGCATAAAAGGCAGAATCCTGAAAAGATAAATTGAAAACAACTTTTAGGAAGTGGATTTTTAGAACTTTATCTGTCTAYGTCCAAAAAAGAGGAAGCTTTGAGGAACAAGAGGATTTGAAGCTCCAGTTCACGTGAAAACACAAGCTGTTCAGCCTTCGGTGATGGGTTCTCACCGATCCCGTGCACTTCAGCAAAGGCCAACTAGATACCCAGGCACCCTCTGCCAGCTTAAGACTAAGGCAAAGCTCATCACTCCGCGCTACCGAACGTGCTAATCCAGCACCGTCCGGGATAAAAGTGTCCAGCAGCCGATGTATCACAGCGATTAACCGCAACAGGAGCCCTGTGAGTCCAAACACACACTTATTTCCATGCGAATAAAAATCGCAGCCATTTGAGCCCTGCAAATCACACCATTATTAAAACACACCTCCCATTTAAACAACGCCAATCGGATAAAGAGCTTTATCGTATCTCTCGGTACGGTCGCTTCTGCGAAACGGTTCAAACCAGATGATAAATTCTTTCAAGCGACGATTTCTAGGAAACTGCAGTACAGCCCTCCATCTTATCACTCTCTTTATGTTCTGCTAAAAGGGTCAAAGAAAAGAGAAACCACAACCACAACACTTGATTTTACTGTACTGATTCTCACATCGCATGGGAAAAATATAGTAAAAAATACAGCGCGTTCAAGACTTCCAAAGAGAAAAAGAGAATTAGAGCCCTCGCTACAAATTTCAGTTTATTCTTTGCTAACCCGTAATATGCTTTTAGTCCAAGAATGTGCGAGACTGTGCTATATCACTTCACTAATGAGTCTACACGTGACACTTCAAACAGCTCCAGTTTCAGAGAATAAGAACATATAGCACCATTGCTACCTTTAAAGACAGACACCCGGGCAAAAATCGACATTAAGATAAAAATCAAGAGCTTCTGATGAGATGCGTTAGAGATGGTGCAATCAGTCTGAAAATAAACATAGAAAGTTAAGGAAACTCAGAATTAAATTTTAGGAGGACTCAAATTATACTTGGGGGTATAAAAATAAAGATTACAGCACCCAACAGCCTTTCCTACTATATACTGATGCTGTGGCAACAAATACATGTTTACCGCCAAGGTATTTTAGTGTTTGTCATCCCAGATTATCTGAAATCCATTTTTAAATACACTCTTTTCTTTTCATTTGAGCATGTCGGAGAACAAAATCCGAAGGCTTTGGTATTAATTTGTATTGCAGGCACACTGTCAAAGAGGAATAAATTATCCCTGCTAGAAAAGACTTGCAAGCAGCAAGTGGTGAAGGAGCAGCACTTTTACTGGATAAGCTCGGACCCAGGCACTCTGGAAAACAGAGGTGCCTTTAAAAATTAAGTACCAGCACAGGTTTTTTTCTTCTTAAATTAAAGGGACACTGTCATCTTCCAGAATCTATTTGCAAGGGCTTCCAGGTATCTAACTATCCGATAACATTTTGTCTTAATTTCCTCGTTTTAATTGGCTGTTTTTTTTTCCCCTCGCTCTTGTATGTTGTGCATAAATATGGAAACGAACCAAATCAGGAAGAAAACATCGGGTTGATTATAAATAGGTAACAAAGTAATCTCAAGCGCTGTTTGTGGTAATATTGGATTTTTTTTTCCTAGCAGAACTATGAGATATTCGATAAAACAAGCACAAAACGTGAACCCGGGAGCTGTGTCCACATTGATGCAGTCACTCACTGGGAAGGCTTAAGATCGGCTCCGAAACTCCTAACCAGAGTCTACGTTTTCACAGATGCTGCCAATTTTTGTGCTGTTTCTTACTGTACTTCAGTCTACTTGAAAGAGATGTAAAGTGTTTGGGGGTTTTACAGGCGGATGAGTTTGCCAAGCAACCAGCCGAGCCCAGCAGCAGTGCAAGGGTGGGAACGCAACCACGCGGGCGGAAGCCGGGGCAGCGAGGTGCCCAGGCCCTTTCACCTCCAACATCATGAGATGTTGCCCGAAGGCGCCGTTTCAGACGGCTCCTGAAGCCAAACTAAGCCCACGCCGGTACCCAAAGGGGCAGCCTCACCTTTCCTCCTTCCTCCGTGGCCGCGTTCCCGAACGTGGATTCACACCAGGCAGCAACGCAACCGGGCAGCTACAGCAGAAGGTGCAACGAAGCCGGTCGCTCAGCTGCCTGGTGAAACTACGCCGCTGGCCCAAGATCCGTCAGAGCGAGCGGGAGGGAGGGCAGACCGACCTCTTCTGCAGCACTACGGACTTCCATCCACCCAAGCCAGCAGCGAAACCAGGCTCGCAGCCCAGCTGAGGCACGTCGTACAGATGGGGAACTGGGGTAAACGGCACTTCTCTACCACCTAAAAGCATCATTATGTTAACTACAGTTTGTAAGTGCTTAGATGGTCTAATAAGGAAGCCGTAAAAGTACTTCAAGTGGTTTTAGTACATAGTCTAAACGCTGCTTCACAGAAATACTGTCTTCTCATACCTGGATTTCAGAGCCTTTGGAGCGCAACGTATTTCCCGTCAGTAGGCAAGCAATCGCCTTAGTTGGGAGAGAGTATCTGCTGCATCAAGGAAAAGAGCTAAAATTATCGCAGAACACCTACACAACACTCTGTTGCCTTCAAACGACAGCGTCAGCACTTCTGGATGTGGGTGCCAACGCTTCAGGATTTTGCAGTCATGAAATATAATCCCAGTTCTCGTTCTGCGGAAACCTAGATGCGGATGGCAGCACGGGGTCCCTCGGTCTCAGAATCCGCTCTGCGGTGCCTCGGTGCGAGGAGGTTTGCACCTTTTAGGCATCGAATTAGCGAGAATTTAGGGTTGGCTCTTCAGGTAGTATTTACTGTTTGATAGGTTATATGGCTACTAATAAAAAAATCAATATCTTAAGCCTAGGTAAAATCCTAGGAAAGCCAGGAGAAACCTGAAACCACCGGAGACACACACGTCTTCCTCCGGTTGCCGCTACGATCCAGGAGCCCTGCAGCTTATCTTGATAGCCAGGAAATTCCGATAACACCAAGGAAAACATATTCCAGCATCAGTGCGCCCCTCCACCTCAGGAGAAAACCCTGCTGAAGTCCTCTCAGATTTAAAAACGAGACTGTCAGCGAAGCAAAGCCCAGCTGATCCTGACTACCAGCACAGTCCTGGGGAAGGAGGTCTCACAAGCAGGTAAGATTCAAATCAAGAGTTTTGCAGATCAAAGCCCGAATTGCCAACCGAAGCGAGTGACACACCAGAACAGCCTCTGCAGCGCTGACGTTACGCGCTTTCTCCAAATAAGCGGAACACATTCGGCGTTATTTAAAAACCCTGTATAAAACTTGAAGAGAAACCCCATGAAGAGTTCAACCGAGTAACCCAACCAGGTGACCACGAGCACGGCATTAACAGTCTTCTCGCTCTTTCAAGCGCTGCAGAGGCAGGCGAGTCGTCCCTGCGGGTATCAGGGCATCTCCCAATATTTCGTATATCTATCTTTCCGTCATGCTTGCACACTAAAGAACGCTATCATCCCTTTTATCCCCTATTTCCAAGGGGAAACTGAGGCACTAAGTGATTATGCAATTTGTGCACTACAGGGAAATCGTGCGTGTGCAAGGACCAGATCTAGGTCTTCCACGATCTAATGGTTAGAGCATCACCCACCACCAGCAAAACACGGGCCCCAACAAAAAAGCTCTCAGGTTTGGCTTCTGCAGCGGAGATGCCTCCTATTCTCTCCCCAGAGTGAAAGCAYAAACTGAACTGGATTATGAAGCTGTCCGGAAAGTCTCCACTGAAAACAATTCTGTTATGAGGAATTTTGGAGGACAAAGATAACAGCTAGCAGGGCTGGCCAGAAACTGTCCTAAGCAAATGTGCGTAAACACATTTCACTAGGGGCTGAACGCAAAGCCAGAGGCATTATTTTGGTAGAAGAGGAGACTATGTAAGCCATGGAGAACAAGCAAGAACGGACCATACCGACGGAGCCAGAAACACCAGTGAAGAACGTCAGGAAAGCACGAGGAAGCCAAGGACAACCCAAGAAACACCCGTAGTGTAAGTCACAGTGAAAGCGTGTGTGCGCGCGCGTGGACTGCTAGCTGGAAAAAAAACGACCTTGGTATATCGAGCAAAACTGTCTCCTGCTGTTCGATTC
The DNA here is from genome assembly GCF_003343035.1 of Apteryx rowi. Classification (NCBI taxonomy): domain Eukaryota; kingdom Metazoa; phylum Chordata; class Aves; order Apterygiformes; family Apterygidae; genus Apteryx; species Apteryx rowi. The sequence goes on from NW_020450939.1 coordinate 169,382, forward strand.
CGACCGCGTTCAGGAAAACCAGTCTCTGCAAACATCCTCTGTGAAGCAGCGAGATTGCCTCGCAGAGATGCCTGGCCATCATCGATTTCTTCTGTCGACAGACAACCGCAAATATTGGCTAATCGCTCTGGTCAAAAGGAGGAACCACGCACAGCGGGACCAGCAACGCTGCACCAGCTGAAGCTAAACGGATGAAAGAAGATTTCGAGGATCTGGGAAGCGAGCTGAAAAGGAAAGTCAAGGTTTGGCAATCTGTACACAGTACCACGCCAGACTCTTTTTCTCCCCCGTGCTCCAGGTTAAGCGTGCCAAGAGAAACCTAGCAGGCAGTGGGAGAAACCACCTCAAAAACAGGCCAGACTCTGCTAGCCAATGGTACCTTGCTTCCACACTCGGCAGCGGCTTTCGCCGAGTCCCGAACTCGGGGGGGGGGATCCAAAATTGCAAACCGCTGCCCTTGCAAACGAGTCTTGCAAAACACCAGGGCTACGAGCCCGCGCACACCACGCACCATCTGACTGCACCTCCACAGGTTGCTCATCCCTCAGCTGAGACACACGTCCAGCACTAGAAGCGAGAGAAGGCCAAAAAAAAGATCTGAAGAAATGACCGAGGGTGGGCAACAGATGAGAATATTTGCTTTTGAGTTACCGAACTATATTGCAGGGGAACACAGATTTGACGAATCGCAGAGCCAGCATCTTTCCGGCTCAAAAGACACCTTCCCAGACGAAACTGCTGATGCATCCAGGAAAGGAATAAACTAAACATAAGAGAAGGACACTTCGAAGGGTAAATGAGGTTCAAAGTCAGACAAGAAAGAGGGTCTGCAAAGAAAATGAATTCTCTGCTGCTATATATGGACGCGAGGAGTCTGAATAACAAGCAAGAACAAATACAATTCTGATTGGCAAAAAAAAAAAAAAAGAAATCTGGTGGGATGAGCGTGTGACCAGACTTTAAAATCATCGGTTTGAAGGTGTTAAGATACAAAGGAGAAGCGATGGCTGCAATATGCCTTTGCAAAGAGAAAAAGGGGAATAGCTCTTACAGTAAGCGGTAACTCGGAAGAACCGGATTCCTAACGCAGCTCAGATCAGTGCCTTCGTACTGGATGAAGCCCAGCAGCAGATTCTGGGAAGCACCAAGACGGACAGCAGGACACGTCGCTCCATAGGCGCATAAGGTGGGGAGGGAGGTGGCGTTTTGGAGGAGACAGGAGGGGCACACCGAAAATCTCATGCAGCAAGCAATTACACGTGATTAGGTTCCAAAAAAAATGCTAGGTGATAAGTTATAACACAGTCAAACTCAAATACAAACTAACTATTTTGGACCTCACTACGACCAATAAAGCTGAAGTAATCATTCGACTGGAAGTCGTGATAGTCTAGAAAAAGAACAGCCTTGCATTTAAATACGTCTACATCTACTAACTCAACCGCGTTTTCAAAATGTCTTGATTTAAATAATTGATTTTAACTTGTGTGACCTTGGTACTCTTTAGTTATCATCTTAAAGAAATATCAATACAATGAAAATAGGCATCGCTTAAAAGATGTTGATTTTTCACGAGTGTAACTTAACAGAGGAGAAATTAAGGAATTTGCATAGAGACGATCCACTTTTATTCACGCACAAAGTTTCAAAGCGCTTTGGGGATCCAAAAGCAAATAACTACGTAGCGCAGTTCCGAAAAGCTCCTAAAGCAAATTAGGGGCTTAACTCTCACCGCGACCAACAGGAAGATACTAGAAAAATCACGAAACAATCGACTGAAAAGCAACCTACAGGATAAGGCAAAAATGGAACAAGAACACAGCCAACGCGGATATGTCAAGACCAAATCGTGTCAAACCAAAATAGCCTGATGAAATTCAATCAAGACAAGTGCGAGAGCAGCGTACGCAGCCCAGGTGGAGAGTAATTGGCTGCTGGACTACGGAAAATAACCTTGGGGGATATACTGGATCATCAGCGAATATACATCAACAACACCAAGGATGTGCAAAAAAAGGGAAAAGGCGTTTGAGATTGTTTTAATAAAGCGCCACTTGGAAGGCAGCATCACGCCACTTCACACAACGCTGACAAGGCCACAGAGTACTGAGTCCACGTGCAAAGAAGTAAACAAATCAGAGCACAGAGGAAAGCAACAAAAATGGTAAGAGATTTAGAGAACATATGATCCATGAGAAGAGATTAAAGGATTTTGTTCAGCCTGGAGGAAAGAAAACTCAAGGAGAACGTAACCCTCCTCCAGTGACGACGGTGATCAGTTATTCTGCGTGTCCTCTACAGGGAAGGTAAAGTCTCTTCATTTACTGGACAAATAATACATTGGAAAACCTTTCAACTAACATGGTAGCCAAGCGCAATGACCATCGACAAAAGGAGCCTGGGGTATCTTCTAAACAGGAAGATTTTAGGGAAAAATTAGAAAAACGTTTGTTGGAGATGCTCTAGAGACACTTCACCTTGCCTCAAGGAGGGGAACGGAGTCGAGAGTCTCCCGCCTGCTCCACTAGCATTTCCAAAGAGTCCTCAGAGGTGCAGACAGCTCAAGCCAGGAGTCCCCAAAGAAGTGACTGAGATTTCTGAGACCCTCAGGTTCATTTTCACTGCTTTTTTGGCAGGCTGAAGAAAATTTGGAAGACAAACATTTCTAACACGGTAACATTAAAAGAGGGCAAAAAGATGACTCAAGTAACTATAACTCGGTTAGCCAGACATCAGCTCTGGACAAAATAGGGGAAAAACTGAATCGGACTTGATTAAGACTTAAAAAGGATAGGAACAAAATTAGCGACAGTCAAAACAATGTTATGGAAAGTAGGTCTTGTCAAACAGCTGATTTCAGTCCTAGAGGAGATTAAAAATTAGGCTGATACAGGTAACTGGTGCAACGTAACAGACTTTTGTGCAACATGACATTTTGATTAAAAAATTAGCACTATACTATATCAATAAAGCACGTTAAATGGATTTAGAATTGGCCAACTGACAGATCACTAAGAGTAGCCATCCACGGCAAATCATCATCAACAGCGTTAGCTGCAGCAGGGTTCTGCTGGGCTTGCTGTGGAGCCTGATACTATTCAGGAGGTTCACCGTTGATCTGGAGATTAATATAATCACAGCTAATAAGATTTGCAAATGGTCCTTGGATGATAGGTGAAGAGGGCAGGCCAACCACACGTAGCAATTCAGAGTGCAAGGGCTACTCGAAGTAGATTTTAATGCAACGTACTATAGCTAGGGAACAAAATCTGAAAACCAGAGACGCTGAAAAAGAACCTGGGGTCCTAACAGGCAAAAACTCCACAAGCGTTCCCAGTTCGAGGCATTATGAGAAGGGCCGATACCATTTTTTTGCGTAGGTACAAAGTAATTCAGAAATTCAAAAAGCCATCTTGCCTCTGTCTATGGCATAGGTAAGACCCTCCTTGGGGGAACGCTCCTACGTTTGGGGGAAAGCAGCCTACATTTTAGCTAGAATGATGAAAAATGAACAGGGTGCAACAAGGAGAATAATTTAAGGACTGCAGAGAGACTCAAAGAGCCCCGTGTATTTAACGTATCCAAAATAAAAGATGAAAGACCACGTGGTTGCAGAAGTATGACTTCCCTTCAAAGGGAGAAGTATCAGGTATCAAAGGACATCTTAATTTAGCAAAGAAAGGCTTTTAGAAGCAAAGGCTGGAAACTAATCCAAATTATAAACCAGACCCCATTTTTTTTTAATCAGAGAGGGTAATTAATTGCTGGAAATATATCAAGGGAAGTGGCATAGTCTTCACGATTTGTGATCTCCAAATTAAGACCAACTGGCTTTGTTGAAGACGAACAATAGCCCAAAATAGAGAGTCATTAGGTTCCTTCCAGGGAAAATCTAAGGGTCTGTGGTTTCCAGGAGGTCAGAATAATTAAGCCTTAAGCTCTACAAACTCTCTTGTAAGTTCTTCTCCAAAGCCACCAACACAGCATCTGAGCACGTTCCAGTACTACACAAAGCGAATCACGTCCATCTCCTGGGGTTTGTTTTCTACCTCCTCCCCGGCGCTAGAAGTAGCACAGCATCTCACCCAACCTTCCTGGCAATGTCAGCAAGGAATCTCAGGCTCAGTTTTTCCACAGCGAAAACAGACACAGTGCACCTACACGTGAGGATCTCGCATGGCTTAACTCAGGCAGATTCGCAAAGACCTTAGACCTATGTCTTTCTTACAGAAAGCAATCTTTTCTTGAGCTTCCCAACAAAAGCAGTCCATATTCAGAAGACTGTCAACCACATGGTAAACATCTGTGTCTGGGATCTGGATGTTGTAGCAAAGAAAAACATTCCTCGATTTACGGAGCTGCATTTTCAGTCTTCAAAAATTCTCTGTTGTCAAGATAAATCAAGAGCAACCTCGAGCTTTAACAAATTCCCCTCGCATCGGTTTCACCTGTCACTTGCGCAACAGTAATAAGCAAGGGTGACAGAAAGGAGAACATTTAGAAGAGCCTGTTTTCATGACCAAGTGGCGGCCCTCAGTCCGAATAAAGCATTGGTTATACTAGGACGAGAAAGTCTTATTTCCTCCTCCAAACAATCACGGTGCCAGCTGGCCTGTGCCTCTACTACTTAATGCTGAGCCTGAAAAATATGTGGAATATGCTGCACTTTTCCCAAAAGCCATTAAATCTCTCATTAAGTTAGGACGTGCCTACACAGGAAACTAAAGAAAATGATTTGCAGAACCAACTACTGCAGAATAAATGTTCATACAGGGACCTACGCCGAATTAGCAAGCACACTTGAAATTCTCACAAACTTAATTCAGATACTTTTCAGTGGGGACAAGGCCTTAGAACCGTCCTGTCCATGTAGACATGAGATTCACCACGGCTGAAAAAAAAATCATTAGCAAGTGTAACAAGTGCCCTTACCTCGTCTACCTAAACGGCAGGACAAACTCAAACATGCTTGGAGACTTTCTTCAGCTAAGGCCAAGTATCTCTAGACTGGGTTAAGCCCATCTAGGGACATTTAAGCTGGTCATTTTCCAGAGATCATTTCCAACTCTGTCTGGTCAATACATGGAAAAATAATAATAATAATAATAACAATAATAATAATAATACAGAGGGAGTGTAATTAAGTCCAAAATCTTGTACTGAACTGGAGGAGCCACAGAGCAAGAACCGACTTATTTGTTGGAACTCCGGAGAGCACGAGAAGTTAGTTACGACTAACCACACAAACCAGCTTGTTCGGTGAAAACGCAAGTCGCCCATCTCCTACAAACTCAACCAGTAGAAAGAACTGAAAGGGCAATGGGGGAAGAGCAGACTGTGCTCAGAACTCGTCACTAGTCTTTTCACGACGCATTTCCAAAACAAAAACGATTAAATCCCCATTTCTACCACATTTATAGAGCTGTGCATCTCATACCAAAGAAAGCAAAAGTCCGCTTACTGTGCTTTAACTCCTGACAGATAAACTAAAGTTGGATGCTACAAAAAAGACAGATTTTTCTGATTAAGTTCAACAGAGAACTATAGGCAAGAAAAAAACTGCAGAATCCAAGATGTTATGATCTATTTTAACTTTTGCTGCAGTCTGCAATCTTTATTCGTTTTATCACAGAATCAGGCATGCCTAGTAGGCAGGATGGCATCTATTCTTTTCTTTCCAGTTTAGTATTTTTGCCTCTCACAAGATACTCTAAGCTTGTCTTTAAGAATCTTCCCAAATCTCTAACCCCTGCTAAGACAAAGAAGTCAAAATTTTTCAGTCTCCCAGTAACACATCAGCATTAATCTTGCTATTGTTTTTCTGTTTTGACTTCTAATTTTCCCACATTCCAAATTTCCAGGTGATTATTTCACTCGGAAAGAGACAACGGAAAGCAAGGAAAAAAACCACAGACAAAAACCAGCCTCTCCAACAGAGGACAGAAGCACGTTTTTTAAGCTTTTACAAATTCTATGGCAATAAATGGCTTGCTGTAGAGTGTCAATAGGCCACATTTTTTGCTCCCAGAAAGTACACAGTCACTCGAAATTCCTTTGCGGTGCTCAGACTTTTCAGCACATCCCCATGAAACGAAACTCGGAAGAATTGTTTAAGAATGACTCAAGTCCTACAGACACTGTAAGGAAACCGATCTATCTCCATCATCCTCACCAGAACCTTGTTGCCTCTGTGGCTCTCTGAAAAATAAGGCATTTTACCAGGAATATCGTCGTCATCGTAACTTCATTGCAGGGTTCAAACAGGAAGGAAGGAAGAAACATAAGGTTGACTTCAATATAAGCGTGATGAACCGTGTCATCCGCTCTCAGGCTGAGAGGCAGCGAGAAAGATTATAAAATAACAGATAAATAACAAAATTTTCCCATTTGAATGAACTTACGTATTAAAGAGCCTTTTTGGGAATGACTCAGATTTGTGTATTTATGTTCCTGTTTGGAGCCCAAGCCAAAAAAAGAAAAAAGCCCATTTCTCTGAAGTTGCTTCATACTCGTAGCTTCCACGAATTTCAGAGCTTCTGCAAAYGCTCAGTAAACCCTAAGAGCAGAATCTCTTCCGACCGGGACCTTCAAACAAAACCAGCCCGACTCACGAGGCCCGAGCGCCTACGGGTTTTTACGCGAAGACCGTCAACCACCGCCCGCACAGCATTCCCAGCTCTTTCCCACGTGCCCAAAACTCCTCTCGGACCGGAGATCCCTCCCACTCCGTCCACCCTCGCGGCGGGGGGAGATGATGGGAGAACTGTCTCTCTTTGACTGACAGGTAGCGGAGTCATAGGAAACCAGTTCTGGAAAACACGTACCCAATCCGAAACAGTGGCAGATTATTTGCTCTTTACTCTATGAGTTAGAAGACTACCGACGGGTAAAAAAGGGTTAGGTGGATTTTATTTCTTTTCACAGAAACAAAAATACGCACCCGTTTGTTGCGCAAGACACACGATAGCACGTAGCAGGCTGGTACCGTAAGGCAGGACAAATCGATTAATGGCTGAAACCAGCGGAAAAGGGTTGCTCGCGCGGTTTCGAAAAAAATACCATCAAACGCACCGAGAACGCTTTCCTCCTTCAGTCGCTTTCGGATCAAAGGGTTCTACAGACCGAGTATGACGAACTGTGAATTCGAAACGGTGAAATTTGTTCTAATTGATGGGAAAGATTACGGCACATTAAAAAAGAAATAAATAAATGAAAGACAAATGTATCCAAAGGAAAATAATCAGCAGAACCTCTCCTTCACACCCAGTCTTTCCTCAGAGGCACGATCCCCAAATAAATAAGGGACAAAACCGCTGTACGGAAATTACCCGATGCGAGTAAAGCTAATTCATCGGTTAAGAAAACAGTTAAAACGACACAATTTGGGGGGAGCCTTTATGAATTACAGAGGAAGCAAAGCGCACAGAGCGTTTGCGCCACGGCAGAGGAAGTCGGGGCCTCTGCAGAGATAACCGAGCCGAAAAAGCGCGACTGGAAGACGAACGAAGATCATAACCTGACCCGAAGGAAAGGGCGAGCTCAGAAAGGGAAGCCATAAAAATTGTATTTCCCTCCGACAACCTCCTCACCTCCTGCCACCAACTGCTTGAGAGCTGGAAACGTTTCTCTGAAGCATTTTCAGTTGCCTCAGAAATGTTTTCAGAAGCACCAAGAGCGGCATTATCTTCCTTTGCTTTTTTTTTCCGACCGTACCTGCATAGGGGGTTACTGATGGCGGGATGACATCAAAACTCAACTGCAAAGATACATTTTAAAGTATTTCTTTAAAATCACTAAATAGTTCAGCTACTTCAGTGTAGACCTGTCATTGAATGTGACAGACAGATTAACATCATCTAAGATAAGGACCTCTCTAATATCTTCTTCCTCAACGAACTTAATTCTGTAGTTGTTTCACATAATTTTAATGCAATGCTGGTGTATCGTGAAAGTTTCTCACTCCAAGCAGCATCTCCTATTACTGAACAAATTCCAAAAAAAAAAAAAAATCTTCGTAGCACACATCCATTTTGATCCCAATCCCTTCGTTTCAAAGGGGAAAAGTTACCTGCCTACCACTCAAAAAAGTGCCTCCTTAATAGCAGACAGGAATTTTAATCAGTAAAGAAGTAAACAAAAAGCATAAAGACAGATACATCTGAACAGCAACATTTGAAATACTTCGCGTATGATCATTAAAATGAAAAGCCACTATAACCACCTCATTTGGTAGAGAGGTATTCTTTCTAAAAAAAAACCATTAAATTTTACTTTGGAAAACGGTCAAAAGGTATAACTAGGTAAGTTGATATTCGCAGCTTCCAGAATAAAAGTTAGAGTAATCAGATTAAATAGGTATTTTAGCTAAAATAGACCTTGCTAGCTGATATCAGCCCTTTTAATGACTACATGCAGTTAGCAAGACTAAATATGCAGAACATAGCTTTTTTTTTTCTTTTTTTTTTTAATGTACTCAGCCGTAAAGGTCAAGAGAATCCGCGGAGCAGTTAAAAATTCAAAAATCACAATCAGAAAGAACTAAAAAAAAAAGAAAAGCATTTGATCTCATAGCACTAATTTCCTTTTTCTTTACATCGCTCAACATCCCTACTCAATTTGAGTTCTAATCAACAACCACTTCACAGTTAACATTTCATGCAGTAACGCAGTTGATGCAATCAAGTCCAGCAAAACGTTTCCCTAAAGATGTTTCCATCTTTCACATTCCTTAAAAAAAAAAAAGAAAAGAAAAGAAAAGCTCTAGCTTCCTCCATCACTATTTAACAGCAAGAATAAACACACCGCTGCATCTTAAAATCATATTTTGATTAAAACATAAGTAGAATCACTTGGGGTTGCTTTCTGGTTAATACAACATGCCTTTGTCCAGGAGAGGAAGGGAAAAAAAAAACCAAACCACTCAACCTGCTCATTTTTCTGCATTTGACAGTATTCAGCACCAAATGAATTCCTTTTGAATGAAATTCAGTCTATGGAAATACAAGCCACAACCTGAAAGCTTATCATCGTGAAGTGCAAGGGGGGGGGGGGGAGAAAACAAACAGAAAACCCCAACGCGGTACAAAACCTTTTTGACGATGAATATTTATTTCATTGCCGTATTTCCAGGCTGCTCTGTTGCCTATAAAGCGCTGGAGCTAAGCACCTCCCCGGTATTATTAACCCGCAATGTAACGATGGACTTAATTGTCCTGAAAACCACAACGCCAATAACAAAGTCTTCGAGCAATTATTAAGGAGAAAAAAAACCAAAAACCCACCTTTCCCAAAAATAAATGCAATATATGATCTGTTTTGTATAGGTAGGAGAAGAACGCAGTCTTACATTTCACAACCTTGCGGTCTCCGTTCTCAGGCTACAGATGTTACGCGATGACATCCCCAATCTCATCAAATCCGTGTCGTTTTAAACCCTGGATTCCAGCACGACACAAAGCGGAGCCGGAGAGCGAGACCTTTCCTACCGCAAAGTTACCCGAGGGCTCGGTTTTCTTCGCCGTGCCGTCGCCTCCGCTTGCCCCTCTCAACGTTTCGAGCGGACGCGCCGCGAAACGGAAGCAGCCCCCCGCCTTTCAAAATGACCCTTCCGCACCGACCTGCGCCGGCATCCGAAAGCCGACGCGAACCCAAAGGTTTCACCGGAGCCGCGCACGCCGAGGAACGCAATCGATAATCCGAAGCGAGAACCCGACAACTCGATTTTCCTCCTAGCGCAAGAAGGAGAGGTGAAACTCGGCTCGGACGGCGCTTTATCGCTTCCCTCGCGCGCTCCGGCTGGACCGCATCTGCCCCGCGGGGCAGTTCTTACGGTTCCCCAAAGCTCCTTTCGGCTCCTCCTTGTCACCGGTCAACCCCGCCAAAGCCCCGTTAACGCCTCGCACCCCCAAAAACTCGCCCCTCCGCAGCTGCCCGCGCGCCGCCTCTCCGCGCCGTCTACGCTAGCTCGTCACGTAGGACGAGGCCTCCTGCCCAGGTTGGGTATCGAATGCATCTACTAGCTGCCGGTTGAAAACAAACGCTGCCGTAAAAGCTCGGGGGAAGAAGCGCCGATACCGGTTATCCCCGTTCTCCTACCTACTTCCAAACTGTCTCCTCCAAACTGTCTCCTCAGGTGTCCCTTAAGCTGCCACCATCTCTCCAAGTGCCGGTCCCCCTTCTTCCTCTGTCCCACCAGCTTATGTTCTTTGCTTCCCCAGCGCTCTCCCAAACGCTCCCCCAAACGAGCTTTTCGTACGTGCCGTGCCTGACCCCCCCAACCTACCAACCCCTCTTGGCATGCCCTCATCAGGGCAACTCCATCCTTGACCCCCTCCATGGGACTGCCTCTTCCAGTGCCTCGTTCCTGCCCCGTTTCCCTGCCCTCCACCGCTGCCCACCAGCAGTTCCCCAACGTCCTTCTGCCAGGCTCAACGCTCCCACCCTTTCTGGCAGCCCCTATCATCTGCCCATCCATGACTCCATCTCCCTGCCACCCGCCACCCACCCCAGCCCCAAAGCTCCCACTCCCCCCACCAGCACCCCCA
>NW_020450939.1:189109-190245 GCF_003343035.1 Apteryx rowi
GCATGGTCCTCAGGTCCCCCCAGGCCATGCACCACGCATGGTCCCCCAGGACCACCTCCAGGCCATGCACCATGCGTGGTCCTCAGGTCCCCCCAGGCTGTGCATCATGCATGGTCCTCAGGACCCCTCCTGGCTATGCACCATGCAGGACCCCCCCGAAACCCCCCCAGGCCATGCACCATGCACGCCCCCTCCCCGGCAGCAGCTCTCCTTGCACACGACCACGAAGGGCACTGGAAAAAAACGCTCCCAGCCGGAGGAGCCAGGCGTTTGGCACAGAAACGGTTCTGACACCCCCGCGTGGCGACTCCTTCCCATYGCCGGTGCAGGCCGGAAAACGGGGTGGTCGTGGGGGTGTGGGGGGGGCTCTGGCCTCCCCCCCGGGCCCTCTCGCTGCCTCGCCGGGCCGGATTTCCTCCATGGAGGCAAAACCTTCGGGAAGGCCGAGCGGCCGAGCGCCGCGGTCCCGCCGCCCGGGGCTGCTCTGCAAAGCCCCGCATTTCTTTGCGGACACCCCCGGCTGGTTTTGGGGGGGCACCGAGCAGCAAGCCGGGGTCAGGCCCCGAAACGCGCCTGCAATTTAGCCCCTTTGCAAGCCAGTCCGGGCGCTGCCGGGTTAATTTAATTCCTGCTGGTGTTCAACGCCAGCGCAGGAGAAAGGCGAAAGGGCCTTTGCATGGAAAAGCCTGCTGGAATATCCCACTATTTTATTTTATTTTATTTTATTTTATTTTTGCATTAAGGGCTGCCGAACGCTTATTAAACATCTTTATTATCAGCCCGGCCTCGCCTGTAAATAACCCGCTGGTATTTTAAGGCCCGTAACAGCAGGCAGCCGCGGGGGGTTTCACCCGCTAGGTCGCCTTGCGCCGCCGGCCGATTTGCAGCGCGTGACCGGTGCTATAGAAACCGTCCCCGAGCGTGGGAAGCCAGCGCCGGGGGGTCTCCCGAAGGAGGGCGGAGGGACCGCGCCGCCGCCGTGCTGGCCTGGCCGCGGGCGGCCCCCGAGCGCCTCTGAGACCCGGCAGCTCGTGACAGCAGTGGCCGCCCGCTCCGCTCCGCCCCCGGGCAGGGCAGCGGCGCGACTACAGCTCCCGGCGAGCCGCGCGGGCCGGGCCGAGCCGAGCGGGGCCGAG
>NW_020450939.1:191195-192422 GCF_003343035.1 Apteryx rowi
TACCGGGGATGCGGGTACCAGGGATGCAGGTACCAGGGGGATGCGGGTACCGGGGGGATGTGGGTACCAGGGGGATGCGGGTACCAGGGGCACACAGATACTGGCACCCCAGGGCCAGGAGGGGACCCAGCCCCGCTGGCAGCAGCCCCGGGGCGCTCAGCGCCTGCGCGGAGGCCGGGCCCCGGGGCGCCCTGGGACGCTCTCGCCGTGCCAGGCCCCAGGGGAGCCCGTCTGCGCAGCCTCGCCGCGCACCATTTCCACCCCAACGGAGGAAAACAAACCAACCGGCGGGGCTGGGCCTCGCCACGGGGAGCCCGGGGGTGGGGTGGGGGGACAGCATCCCTGCGGTCACCCGGCCGTAATCCCTAAATCCCAGCGGGATTACTGGCCCGAAGCGAGGCAGCGGCGGCCCTCCTCCTCCTCCTCCTCCTCTTCGCCCAGGTCACCAAATCCCCGCGGCGCTCGAGCCCCGATTAACTCGGGCGCCGGGTGTCCCCGGTGCGGGGAGGGGGGGTCCGGCGGCGGGGGCTGCTCGCCGTCTCCCCGCGCGAGCCCATGGCGCTGCTGAAGAGCGGCTGGCTTTGGCGGCAGAGTAAGTGCGTCAGCGGCTTTTTGGGGGGCGCGGAGGGCTTTTCCGCCACCTTTCCCGGGCGCTTTGCCGGCGCCCCCRCGGCGCGGCACCCCAGTGGCTTCCCCGTGCCCGCAGGCTCCATCCTGCGCCGCTGGAAAAGGAGCTGGTTCGTCCTCTACCTGGACGGCGCCTTGGTCTACTACCACGACGAGAGCCAGCGCGAGGAGGAGGGCAGCATCTCGCTGCGGCCCGGCTGCCGCGACGTGCGCGTGGGGCGCGAGTGCCGCGGTGAGGGAAACCGGACCGGGATGGTTTCGCCCTTTCCCTCGCCCCGAATTTCGCATCGTCCTGGAGGGAGGGAGGCCGGTGGGAAAGGGCCGGACGCGACAGCACCAGAAACGGTCTTTCAGGCGCTCGGCCAAATAAATGCCCCATGGTGGCCGCTGCCGGGGGTCCCCCCGCCGCCGGAACCGCCGTAAACACCCGTTTTCCCATAATAACCCGGCAATCGGGTGTTGGGGCCGTGGGGGGGGGAAGCGCCAGGGCCGACAGCGGCCGCTTTCGCCTTGCAGCGGTGCAGCCCCCCGAGGGGAAGAGCCGCGACTGCCTGCTGGCGCTGGCGCTGCGCGACGGCTCGGCGACGACGCTGTGCGCCG
>NW_020450939.1:193791-254010 GCF_003343035.1 Apteryx rowi
GCCGAATCTGGAGGAGAAAATAAATAAAAATAAATAAAATAAAGGTTAGCGGATGGTTAATAAAGGCGGCGCTTCCGGAGCCCGCGTCTTGGGAGGGGGGGTCGCAGGTGGGAGACGCCCCGGTTGGGTTTAGTCCGGCTCCAGGGCCGAGCGCGGCCCCCGGCTGCAATTAGCAGCGGCGGAAGCTCCGCGGTGCCGGCTCATCCGCTGGGAGCCGAGCGCGGCGGCCGGTTGCTACCGCGGGGGCCGCGGAGCTGCCCGGGGACCAGGGCGGCTTTGTGAGCGGTGCCACGAGCTCGCCCCGAGGCGGCGGCGGCCTCCGCGCTCCTCTCGCCGCCCTCATCCGGCCGCTGGCCGAGTCCCTTCTCCCAGCTCCGGCCTCGGAGCCATCTTGCAGCCCCCCGTCACCTTAACTCTGCCCCCTTGCGCGGCAGGTTAATCCCCGGCAAGCCTGAGGCTCGGGCCGGGTTTCCACCACCCATCCGGGCGCTCGGTGGTGCTCAGGCAGCGAAGGAGCCCAAATACCTGCTTTCAAGAAGCTGCGTCTCACCTCTGGAAGCGCTGGTCCAACCCAGGTGTCACAGGATGGGGAAGGAAAAGGCGGCCAAGGAGAAAGTGGGATGATGGACAATGTACCGGATGCGCCGGCCCTCAATAGTGCCGCCCGGCTCTTCCCTTAGCTCCGGAGCTTCTCCCCAGCTCCAAGACAACGTTCGAGCGTCTTGCTTGCTTGGTCAAAAGCGATGGCCCACGTGTTGAAGGTCCGTTGCGTCCAGGGCTTGGGCTGCTGGTGGTCCTACAGCCCAGGCCAGCACCGTGGCTTTCCCTTCCGCCCCTCAGGAGATGCTAGGCAAGGAGGACCACGTTCGCAAGTGGCATCTCCACTCCTGGTCCTCTTCCACCCACTCCCACAGCCCCCGGCTGCCGTCTCCAGCGAGACGGAGCCGTAAGCAGGATCCTCACCCCGCTCCGGCCACCATCACTGGGTGTCGCAGTGCGGCCACCAAACAGCAAGGCCGAASAATCCCCCAAAATCACCTTTGCAAACAGGGAACTGCTGGATTTCAAGATCGAGCGTGGACCGGAAAGCCAAAGCGGGACAAGGCAGAGACAGAGGACGGCATCTCTGTACCAGTTCTCAACGTCGCCCGAGACTCTCTGGAAACAACCGCAGACGCGGTAGAGAAGCGCTGCGGCAGGACGCTGAGAACGTACATCTCCACCACCTTCCCTCAAAACAAGCTCGCTCTTGGGAAAGCCACCTGCAGCCCTGCAAACCCAAAAGGGCAGGAGGAAGAGGAAGAGAGGTGCGCCGTGACCCTGCACGGGATGGACACGCTAAGAGACGAGACCCAGAGCTTTCCAATGAGACAGGTATTTATTTAGTTCAAGCGCTAAGGATCGTTGGTGTTGGTGTTTCGTTACCATCAAACAGAGCTGAGGTACCAGTGACAATCCGACATGAAGAAAAGGAACCTTTTTCCCCTTATACAAATTTCTTCAACTACTCGTATCAAGACAAAAAGTGAGTAATGGACAGCTGCGTAACGTACTGTACAACCACCAAGYCAGAGTGGGGAGGAGAAAAGAAACGGAGCAGAAACCTTTACTGTTTTCAAAGTTACCTTATAAGAAAGGAAAAAAGAAGGAAAAAACAACCCTGTTCCCGTGGTTCTACTGGCCATGTTGACGGAGCAAAATGAAAATAAAACCCAAAGTCTGCTAGACAGACGGCGCGATGTGGTACAAAAATCAGACTGTGTTGCTCCTGTGCTCACTCTTTTCTCTGGAGACCTGGGAAAGTACTAGGAGAAGACTGAACCCTGGAGTCACGTTACATATCAACCACAGGGAGCCTCAGTGAGGAGGTACCTGGCTGTCCAGAGCAGACCTCRGGACCTTCTTGGGGCATAAATGCCAAACTGACATCTTGCTCGGGTTCCTGCAACCACGGTCTGCGCTTGTGTTGAATGCAGAACTCGTGGTCACCTTCTTTCCTGGACCTCTTCTAGAGGAAGAGATAACGGGCTCCTTTAACGAACCTGCTCCCGGACGCGTAGCGCACTAGAAGCGGTGGAACCACTCATCCACCTAAGCCTTACGCGATAAGCCAGGTCCTGGCAAATCCAACGTTTCGAGCAGAAAAAGCACGCGTTTGTGGAAAACAGCCCAACGATGGCCAACGTGAGTTGTGTGAAGAACCAGAAGGGAGAAAAAATAAATAAAAAGCAAAACCAGAAAGCAGCAAGACGGACCATTTTTGCACAGTTGAGAACAGCACAATACAGGAAAAGCAGCCAGGTTTCCTTCCCCCCAAGAGTTTCTTTTCAATAAAGAATGATCCTTCGTCACATATCATTGATGTTTATTTCAAGACATGCCACGTCCAAAAAAAACAAAAAAAGAAAACAAAAAAACCCCCAAAACTCGCCTTTAATATTGCATTATAAAAGCACTTTACATCTCATCCTGCCTTTAAGTTATCCTTGTGCAGAGTCGCTACCAACCCAGGTTAGGACACGAGTTCGACCTTCGCTCCGWGAAGGAAGAAACCCCAAACCTTTCGTGCCCGTTTCCTGGTGAAAGCGGTGGTGAGGACGGTTCCCTTCTCTTCCCCGGTTGGTTTGGTTTTGTTTTGTTTTTTAAGGTGGTTAAGAGGGGCAGAAGAGGACAAAAGAGGAGCCTGAAYATTCGCTTGCGATTGTCCGGCGAGCAGCAATCGCAGCGGGCTCCCGATTTCTTTCCTGCACTGGAACTCGGCCGTATTCGCCTGGCAAACAATGTATTTACAAGTGTGTTTATTAACTTACACAGCAACTTCACAATGACTAGTAAAGATTAAAAGGGTGCACTTCTAGTGTGTCCGATCCTGTGTTTCTCGGGTAGCTACGTCTCGCGACATCAGCAAAGCTCTAGACAGATCCCTCCGCAAAACAGAACAAAAATTACGGAAAACGGTAAAAAAAAAAAATTAAGCAAAGAAATAAATATCGGAGAAAATTGGTTAACTGCAAGCCTAGTTAAATAGAAAACTAAATTACTAGTTATTTAACCAAACTATACAGATCTAGTGGAAAAAAAAAAACTAAACCGACTCGGAAGACTGAATGTAAAAAAAAAAAAAAAAACTAAACCGACTCGGAAGACTGAATGTAAAAAAAAATGCTAAAAAATAAAGGTGTAAATCTGCATAATCATAAAGTTGGTTTCCATCCTATTAAATTCCTTCCTTTCCATCTAAGCTCTCTCATCTAGATTCCTGGATGATTAAAGTAAACACCCCTTCCCCCAGTCCACCTACAACCACGCTACGGAAAAGCACGTGCGATCCCTCCTCAAACTGCTCCCTCCAKCCCCGGCTGTAACTGGCCTGTTACCAGAGCGTTTCTCTGAGTTTCTTTAACCGCTTTTCGCCAAATTTGAGAGTTCCAATCAACTGAAGCTGGTTTCGGTGCCAGTCTCGAATTCGTTTAAAAGCTCCCCCTTTCTTTAAAAAGCAGCAAAACGCTTTCTCCTCGGAGCGACTGAAACGTTACGTTCCAGTCTCTCAAGTAGCAATAATTTACTTTATTGGCGTTCTACACCAAAGGAAAAAAAAAAAAAAAAAAAGCTCTTAAAAAACCTCGCCGTGCACCCAAAACACGTCTCCTGGCTTCTCGCAAGGGTTCTGCTAACGCACGTCCGACCCTTCCCTTCCGGCCCGCAACCCTTCGGAAGCCGTTCGGCCGGCTCAGAAAGCCGCCTTGCGTTCCTCAGTACGCTCTCCTGCAAACGGGCTCGCGTTGCCTCTGCAAGAACTCAACAAAAAAAATATATATATATATATCCAGCAGCCTTTTATGACATCAAAACCCCTGCTGGCATCCGTTCCTAAAAAAACATCTGGGGGTCCGAAACCCATTCAGACCATCTCTGCTCAGAAGATTAAGAGCCTGGTTTTATTTATTTTATTTTTGTTAATTATATGGATAGCATTTAACCCTTGGCATCCGCCTGCTCTGCTTGCATTTTCCGCCGCTGCCTAGGCGCTTCCAGGTTGTTAGAGGAACCAAACGGGTAAGCTAGGCAAGCGTTATTCCGCACGCCCATCTCATCTAAGTCCAATTCAAGACTTGCTCGGTTCCCATCATTTCAAAGTGCAATATCATAACATATTAAAAAAAGGAACAAATATTAAGAAATTGTACCTATCCTTTTAAAGTTATAACTAGAATATGCTGGAATATTTTGGCTTTTTTTCTTATAAATAATGAAGACACTGACATTTTCGTGTTGTGTGTGTGTGTGTGTGTGTGTGTGTGCGCGCGCTTGTGAAGCTAATAGATCATCTCCACGAGACAGCCAGCGATGATGAACTGCAATACGTTATTACTGAAAGGGGAAGGTTCAAGCCAATATTCACACCGCAGTCAATGAAGAGTAAAGGGAGGGAAAGCAGTGATGTTCTGGAGAAAGGTAGAAGCCACGTGGTATTAGCAGGAACAGCCTCCTTCACTGACAGGCTGCTCTGGAGGCTTTTCCAGTTTTATGTCGATCACTGAAAGAAATAAGTTAAGGCAAACGGACGGGCGACTCGGTTTCCCCGCCAGCAGGGCCGTATCCGAAGGCAGCCTGCTCTAAAGCGTTCTCGTACCGTACCGGGGAAGGGTTTCACCGGCGTTTTCAGAAGCACTTTAGATGGATCAGTACCTGTATTTCCCATGGAAACAAGCAGTTCTTCATGCTCTCGAGAAGACCTGCTTCAAACAGCAAAGYAGGTTTCTTAGCAGCCCCCCTCACCCTGCTGTCACGTTTTCACTTAGATGCCTAAAAAACCAAGCCAACACCAGTCTCCAAACGTTCCCGAAAGTCCTGCAGCGCGCTCTCTAACCAGTGTCTGCTCTTCCTCACCGACCTCCCAGTTACCTTCTCGTTCCGAAATGACTGTTACAGCTGGTAGCGCAAGATATAAACTGAGGATCCCGTCGCCGTTGTCAACGGGAAGCAATAACAGCCTGGAAATCCAGGTTCAAATCAATGCTAGATTCAGTCCTCACCTGCCAGCACGGAACAGCAGCACCTCTAGCTGGTGGGCACCCAAAAGGAGGTCTAATCTGGCCAAACGGTTTCRCTTATCCCACCGTCAGCAAGCAAAACTCGCCCTGAACTCACCCCTCGCAAAGAGAGCGAACATCCATCACCACCACAAGGTCACCGAAGAGCCCTGTGCTCTTCAGCAGCCCCTGATAAGCTGCTTCCCTTGCGGCAGATTCCCAGCTTGATGCTCCGCGGTTGTAATGTTTACGGAGCCTTTCACAGGCGCTTTGAACGCTAATCCCCAAACACGGCAGCTCATGGCAGCTCAGCCCAAGTCTCAAGTATTTCTCTTATCGGTTAACGCAGAGCCAAACATGCTGCACAGCTGGTAATTCCAGCTTATCTCTCCCGGGGGCTGAAGTTGCTCTTTACAGAGGTTAGGAGAAAAATAAACATGAAGAGGGAAACAAGACCAAGGATTCATTTCATACGCTTGGTCCTTAGGTTTGGCTGATCTAAACCTCTATATGTATTTGAGAGACGCTGGAAACGAGCCTTGCCAGCTCCATCGTGGAGCACGAGCAGGTCAAGATCCTTGAAACCTCAGGGTTCTGCCAAAGAGCCTACGGAGAATCCCCACCATCAATCCCGACACAGCTCCTTGGGAGACGATCGTAGCCAATCCTTGCTATCTGCAGGAAGTAAAAATCAAAGTGCCCTTATCACACTTCCAGTTAAGGACTCGTGATCAAACTCCCTGATAGAGAAGCCACAGGCCCCTCAGCCAGCGCCTGTGAACTCTATCACCGTCCTCTCATTAATAAAAGTGGTGGCTGATTAACCTTTCAGTGACCTGCACAGGGAACTGTTTTGGATCAGTCAAATCCATATTGCACAGAGCTTGAGTTCGGATGCGCTACAGGGACTGTACTTCCAGCGCTAAGCATGGCCCCACCTGTACTCCCTGCCACGTCCTTCTTCCAAATCACTTCTCCTCCTCCACTAAGCAAAGAATCCTTCTGGGCTGACTGTATCCCCTCCGCGCCTTTCTGTTGTCCTTCCTTCTCCTTTCATTCAGTTGTCCTCACTTCCAAGCTACTTCACAGCCCTCGCCATCTCCGCTTCCTTCGCTTTACCACCATTAACTCCCCTAGTCCCAGCCTACCTTCCCACCAAGCCTTCTTCCTCCTTACTTCCAGCTTGGAGGACCATCACTTAACGAGRTCACTTGCTCCTACCATCCCTCTCAGGTCTCCGAGATGTCTATAAGCCGATCGAGGGCTGCAGGGTAGATAAAGCTTCCTCCTTGTTCTTCATCTTTGTTATTCAGGGCCTGCATGGTCCTCGTTTGCGGTAACGCCTGGCAGTGCTGGGCCACCAGCGAATCAACAGCACAAACCACAGAAAGGATACTGTCTTCTCTACTTTTGTCTTGTGTGCTTTCCATTCCAGGCAARGCAGCTGCCACGCGTCGGAAAAGCTGGAAAAAAAAAAAAAAAGCACACATAAGCAGCGGATCAAAACAATTGTACTTTAAAGAGCGCACCGCGGCTGATGCAGTGCAAACACAGGGCTTCCATACATCCTTCAGGACTATTTACACTACGGCCACCAAAAGCCTGACACCAAATATAACCTTTATTCCTAGCAAGCYGCAAACCCCATTTTTGTTATTATTGAAGATAAAGTGCTGCTGGCTACAAGCATCAAACCTTCTGTCACCTTCTCCGCAAACACGTTTGGAATCCAGGATTTTCATCTCGGCTCTGCCACAGCCTTATTCAGAGACCACGACCGCTCCCCCACCCGTCAGGTGAGGACTCGACCTTCGCGGCTCCACGGAGTACTAGCTACGCAGAGTATGGGCACACTGTTAAAGTCAAACACAAGGTCCACCCTGCCCAGCTGTTTGCGGCCAWTGTGAGCCAAGCAGACACCTACAGAAGTGTCAGAACAGGGAAAGCTTGTAACACCCCCACAGCGCCTTCTTCCAGGCTCCACGTATCTGCGGCTCAGGCACCCCATGAGCCAGACAAAAGGATCTTTAAGATCCCTCCATGGTTTCTCTTTCGGGAATCYGCCCAACCCTTTTCTGAGCCCACCTCAACTTTTAGTATCCACTGTGTCATGTCCACACGCAGGGCGCGCAATGCAAAACATCAAATGCGCTTGCAATCCCAGAGAAKTCAAGCACTCTTCTACCTCTCGCTTGAGCACTGGCTCCAGTTTTCCAGTAAGCTCTAAACTCTCTGGACARGTTTATTCAACTTGAAGGAGGCTGAACAGAAAAGTCGAACAGGACCAACTCCATCTGCGTTTTCTACCTTTGTGCCCTTTTTTCTTGTGAAGTAAGGCTCAAACTTGTGTTTTCCACCACGAGGCATTTTCCCCAGCCCACTTTAGTTCTCCTGAGCCTATGATAGTCTGTTTTCTCCTGCACAAGAACAGCACGTGAAGGACTGTCCTTCTGCCAAGTGTGATTTCTCCGAGAAGTTGCCATGTTAGATTGCTAGGAACCACACAGGCTTCAACAGGAGCGTCCTGCTTAATGTGCCTTGAGCATGGGTGCAGGAGAAGGGGGGAACAGGACAGACAGACAGATGTCTCCTTTGTGGTTCTTCAGGATCATGAGATGATTACCTACTTGTTTTTTACCTTTGGAGCACAGTCCTAGCGGAGTTTTGGTCCTGTGCTGATGTGCTCAGCACGCACCCAGATACAAAAGCTGACGTGCCCTGAATTAGTTCCTTTGCAAAGTTACAGCCGTCGTTACTACTACAGACTTCTTGCTTCCATGTTACCGAGCGTCCAAGACGCTGGGCTGGAAGTTTCCAAGCGCTCAACAGCTCTAATCAGTGTATTAATATCATCCCACCACGCGCCTGACGGCAACTCAGGAAGTCTCAAAATGCGTTGTGCAAGTTTGACACCAGCTGCCTGAAATGCCTGGGTCACGTCAGCCCTCACGCATTAAAGGGACATTATTAGATACTAGCTCCGTCTTCTCCTCAAATGACACAGGGCTAAACCACTTACTGCTCCCAGTGACCCACTTTCCACAGGGAACTGAGCCAGCCACCACCAGCCTGCTCGTATTGCGAATGTAGGTACCTGAGCAGCTTTGCAGATCAGGGCCTAAACGCTGCTGCAGATTTGGCCCTCAGTGTCCAAAYGATGCTGGAAAGACACTGAGACAATTTTTCTGGCTTGACAAGTACTGCCCAAGTTCATCAAGAACGAGCTCTCAGATCTGTCCGACAGGGCTACGATCTTCGCAGGGCAGGACTACAAAACACACCGTGCTCACTGGTGTCCGACCTTTGCTGTCACCGCTACTCGTTACTGGCTGAAAAGACAGCTACGTGAGTAGAGGATAAAACTGACAGGTATAAAAAGGCAAAGCCGCTTTCCTCTGCGATTTCCTTCGTCTCCCTTAAAACTGCTCTAGAAACCATCTCCTCCACCCTCACTCATTTTTCCCCACCAACAGCAGCACCACTTGGTGGGCGCACGCTAAAATGTGGACTGAGACCAGAGTGCAGGTCTGGTGAAGCCAACACCTGATGTATCTTACTGAGGGTTAAATTTTAGCTAACCATTTCAAAGCAAAAAAGCTTAGTGTCCCCGTCTAAGCTTCTATTTACCTTTGCCATTATCCAGAGCCGTCCACCCTCACTGAAAAATTTACTTAAATTCCCATAATCCAACAATGAAGTAACACAGATTGTGTCAGAATTCCAGACGCTAAACTGAATTAACCATCAACGCTGAACATAAAGCAGGAATACGCAACCAAAGGTATAAAGGCAAGAGGGACTCGCCRGTCAGAATTAAGTTAACAAGGAACTTCAACATAGAGAAGCTAGACATGGATCTTGCTGTAATCTTTGTATCAAGAAGTCCTATCAGTTGGTTCACCGCTTCTGGTTACTCCATCTGCTTGCCTCTGCCTTCCCAGTCTCACTAGCATCCTTCTCTCCTAGCTCCGCTTGAAAAAGCAGCACGACTACCATTTTGTAAGACAGCATTTTAAAACTAATCAGACACGGGCACTTTGTCTGCTTTGTAAGAATGAAACAAGGGAGAGGAAAGATGCTGCAAACTTGCAGAGCCATCTCCCGTCATAACCTCATGGTCAGCGTTATTTTTCCTTGCCGTTCCAATCTGGTAACTGCCAGAGGACAGCACTGCCAACCTTCTTAGTTTTATTAATTTTCAGAAGGCTTCTCATTCACTCAGTATAAAACTGGACCATTCATTACGTCTTTTGCATCTTGGAGAGGATCAAGGAAGTAATTGAGATTCAATCTCCTCTTCCTCTGGAAGCCTGAGAAGTTTGAGTACCGTATTTGAATCCACAATTGCTTTGGACTCAGAGCTGTCTTTGCCTTTAATCCCTTACAATACCTCCTCTTACCTCTTCCAAAGGCTTGAAAGCTTCACCAGTTTTACTCATTCTCACAGGTCACTCRCTGGATGCTAGAGTAGGACTATTACCTTCACTTTGCAGCTAAGGAGCTGAAGCAGAAGCTAAACGACTTGCCCCAAACTGCAAAGCTGCTCTGTGGCTAGAGACACAGCTCTTGGGATGGTACCTTCAGCACTGAACGATCAAATTGCGAGTAAAAAGCTCCAAAGGGTGTGGAACGGGCTGCAAACTCCAAGCAATCGGGGCTGAGAAGGTTTAAAAGGGCAAGTTTCAAACACAGAAGAGACCTGAGGACCAGGACACGCTACGCTTACGGAAAACCCTGGCTCCTGYTTTTTTGTCCCTATATTGCAAAAGCGTCCAAAGAGGAGTTTTGACCCAGGTCTTGATGCACATGGTTTGCGGGAAAAAAAAAATCCCTCCTCTCAGTTTTAAGGATGGATATCAGAGTTTAGTACAGTCCTACCAGACTGTGCCTAAATTAGGACGATCGCTTGCTATCTTTGCTCTGAAAGAAAGAAGAAAATACAGGAGCTCACAGTATTCTTTGCTGATGCCACGTGCTTTGAGATCCTAGGTGGAAACAGCATGACACAAAATTTATTTATTAATTGTGACACTGACTTGTGCTTATTCCCCCCTTCTTCAATACATATTTATGAACACGGAACGTCTGGGATGCACTTTACACTTGGGGGGGGGGGTGGAGTATGTTCTTTAAAAAAAATAAATAAATCAGTTGATAGGAACCAACTGGATTATTGCATTTAAACTAAGCTGTTGACAGCAAGGACAAGAGTATAAAATACAGTAAACCTCTCTTTACATTAAGGCCGAGAACAAAATTATGCCTTTAGCTGTACTTCCCCTCGAAATTATTGGGCTAAAAAAAAAGGAATTTAGCAAAGAAGAAAATCAGCTTTCCCTGTTATTAACTTCCTGCTTATCAGTCCGAGCATATGCGAACAAATCCAATTAGGGAAACGTTGCGATGGTTAAAAAGCAGCCTTCTGCGCAGGGATCTCACCGCTTCACAGTGCCTTCAGGACCCAAGCCAGCAGTCTTATCTCACTGCAGAACGCCACAGGTGGCTGCGCATATATATTATGTAAAATACACATATTGGTGAGCATTCAGTGCTTTTTTTATTTTTATTTTTTCCTCCTCCAAGGCAGGAGTTAAATGCAACAGCCTGAAAGATTAAGAGCCATCCAAAGTCTCTTTCAGCATTCAATCCTCCGGTCTCCTTCCTGATTCAGCTCTGAAAGAACCTCATCTCCCGCCACTAGTTTCAACTCTTTTCCCAAAATCCGCCTTTCCTACCGTCACAGCCAACAAGTCCCTAACCGATCAGTGTCACAACCGACTGTAGGCACGAAGCAGTTGCCATTGCAAAACTCCTTCAGCGATACGGAGAGGACGGGAGGATCGCCGTCCAGATGGAAAAGCCAGGCAAGAAACCCGTTTCCCCAAAGCAAAGCCAATGCAAAATGTTTCCCTCATTCTTATTCTCCGAGGAGAGCGCTGCAATTCAAAGGATCATTCTTGCCCGTCAGACAGACAAAAATCGAAGGACAGGAAAAGGCGCCAAGTTGCTAGATGCAGCCAGCTCTGTGAAAACAGGGTTACTCGTGGGGCCACGGTCCTTTAGCTACGGCCGTGAGAAAGTTTCCCTGCCAAATACCATATTCAGCATGGGGTTGAGAACAGACGTGAAGTGTGCCAGGTACTGCTGCAAGGTCTTCAGAGCTCGCTCTCGCTCTCCTCTTTCCACAAGACGGCAAAATGAACCCTGACATATTCTGGGCATGAAGTCCACAGACCCTGAAATACAGGCTGCTGAGATAGAGCGTGAATCTCACACTCTTTTAAAGCTTTTTCAGGGCTGACAAAGTGAACCAGAGACTAAGATCCTCTGCATTAACTGAAGCGAGCTACCTACCTCCTCCTTCGGTCTTAAGGCTGCCCTGAAAAATCAGTCTTTGCTGAAACTTAGAGGAACTAAAAGCCAAGTTTTGCTTTATTCCACCAATTTAACCTCAGGACAACGCTAGCACCATTTTCACTCTGTCCATCGCCCATTCATTTTTCCTTCAACATCCAAAGCCGGAAGGGACAGTAAGCGCGTAGGCTCTCGATGGCTGCAGAGATGGCTCTCCTTTAACAGATTCAGGAGCCCACAAAAGCTGTACGTTACAATCTAGCTTGATAGCGCGCAACGAGAAGGCATGAGACTTGTCACAGCAGGTTATCCGATCCATTCTGGAGGAAAAGAAAAGAAAAATGCCCAAAAAGCCATAAAACGAAAGCCTGCAGTGGTGAGGTTTAAGCTTGCACATATGCAGGCTGTAAACCGTCCGGTCACTTCTCCGCAGTGACCCCAGGCAGTTCTACCTCCAGGCCTCTAAACCTAAGTCAGAGGTCACTCGCTTCCACCCACAATTAGCCGGGATGTCGGCTTCCAAGACATCACCCTTCCATTGCAAAGGGGAATGGCAAAAACCAACCAACTCCCACAAAAAACAAACAGAAAAAGACCTGCCAGYGGGATGCTCCCCTCTATTTCTGTGGCGGTAGAAGCTGCTGCCATCGAAATACCCACTCGAAGCGTGGGGCAACCCACCTTCCAGAGCTGGGCAATAAAGCCAGGCTCTCTGGATTTTGAGGATGACAGAGCCAGGGAGGTGGCAAAGCCTTGGCCGTTATTCTGCCCAGGTGAGACAAGAAATCAAGCTTTTGACATTTCAAACCAGGGTTTAGATGCAGGAGACGGGCCTTGTGCTGAGAAGGACAGTGGGAAGCAGAACAGCATTTTGTCAGGGTTTTTTTGAACTGTCCCGACAGGCGGTGGAGAACTGAATCTGAGAAGTTGCAACACCGACAGGTAAGAATTTTGAGTGAAAAAAGAAGAAAAAAAAATCAGTTCATATTCCCTAATCTGCATACRTCAGCCATTCTCMGTAGCAARRCTGCATGGTAGYTGTTAAAYCTGGACCTATATGCTAAACAAAAAYCARTGACTTGTCGCTATTCTAAAATTCACCTTTCCACAGCTGTTTGATATTCAGCACTAAGTGACCTCAATTTTTACCCAAATGTGTTCGTTACACACAGTCAAAATACGGATTTCACATCTAAAATAATTTGACACTTGAATTAAACCTCCCGCATGAAAATTAACTAGACAGTAATTGTTCTGCTGAGTCAGAATATATTATTATGGATAAAAGTAATCAGYTATGGGAAGGTCAAATTTGCATTCAGCTTAATAAAAAAGATTTTATACAGGCTATAGGAGAAGTTCTCCCCAGACGCTTTCCCATTTCATTGAAGAATTTATTGACGTGTCCATAAAATCATCTCAGGCGATTCGACACAGAAGTTGYGAAGAAAAAGAATTAAGCTAGTGGTATCAAGAGCCTTACCCTGGAGAACTGTTTCAACAACTACTTATTACACTAAGAAAAAAAAAGGAACTTTCAAATGTTCCGCAGCACACAATAACAACTTTGACATTCCTGAAAATCCCAGTTCACGCCTGCAATACGAAGATCAAAAACCCATGGAAAAAAAAAAATCTATCCGTAGTTCTTTTCAAATATACGTTTATGGCTTTTGTTTCGATTTTACCTAGAGAAAGGCGGCACTTCGGAACGGTCCTCTGTCCAGTTCTGACAGCTGAATTACCAAATCCATGTTCTGACAAAAGAAAAGTCTTACAACATGTATCCTGCCAATTAAAATTAAGAGGCATAATTTGCGCAGAGCTCCGTGGTACAACTGAAAACTCTCTCTAGAGAGCGTGCAAGCGAGGCTACGGCTACAGAAACGGCTTCGTGCTCTGACAATCTCATTAATACAATCTCCAAAAGGCTTTAGCGTAAGACAAGAAGCTGAAGTTTGTTCCTTCGTAATGTATGAAATGGAGCTACTATCCTTAATGACCGCGGCAGCTTTATAAAGCACGTGTTTTATTAAACGCCAGCACCTCGTGCCAAGGTGGACAACGGRCATATCGTACCAGGTTTTCCTGCTAGCTTCTCCCAATCATCGCCGCTCCCACCCCAGCAGCGTTAACTGGCCTTAGAAGTCACAGGTTGCCTTACAGGCTTGGACACGGACTTGTGGCGATGTCTGCTACACACAGCAACTCCCTCGGGAAAAGCGGGAATGCAGAGCTTAGCCAACACCGTTCCTCTCAGGGAGGCGACTGCTCAAACGCTCAGCCCTCTTCTAAGGAAACGTTCAGGATCCCAACCCCAAATTCCAGCCTTAATTACAAGCCAGACCAATGAAAAAGCAATATCCCGTTAGGCACTGACTCGGTACGGAGCTCTCTAATTCCTGTTCTGCTAGTAACCACATTTGCTTACACAGCTAATAAGGCCAAACAAAATTCTTCTGTAAACACCAGAGCAGTTTTGCTGTGTTTACTGCTTTCACCAGTTCACTGTTTGCCAAGCGATTTATCTTCATTAACGCAGGCGCTAAAACCTTCGTCGAGCAGGTCAGGATTCAAAGGGCTGCAAGCTCATCTCACAACATAAAACCTAATATAGCTGCAGTTGCATCAGTTCAAACTACGTGTCACCGCTCTCCCCCAATTTAAAAGCATCTCAGCATCTAACAGAAATAGTTTAAGCTGCCCAAGAATATTTGCTCTTGCTTTCAGTGTCTTTCAATAAAGTGGGAAAAACAGTTTATACTGTCTCACTGCACAGCGGAAGCATTATTTTAACCCATTACATTCCTCCGTGGTTGGTTTGCCCGCATTCATTCACTAAACTAGTATCAGAAACAGCCCCTAGATCCACATTTCCCCATCTTTTTGGTTCATGCCTTTGTCCCTTCTGTCTAAACACCAGATCTGGATTATCCGGATTCTGGAAAGGTGCAATTCCATATCCAGATTCTTTCTCAATTCCTCTTTTCTGAGAGGAAAGAGGTTTCAAATCATTTGCTGCGAGGTCGAGGTTCCTTCCCGACCTCGGCCAACAGTTTAACTCGGATCTTGCTTGCTGGGTACGGACTATGCTGTTGCTCTAACGCCCTTCGCAGAGACGACGGCTCGGGGTTTGGGAACGCGTCCTGTTTCTGCAACGGTGCGTGAACAGAAGCAGGCTCAGGGCTGAAGGCAGCCAACGTCTTACTTACCTGTTTTACATTGTAGCCTGCTTTTGCACTAGTTTCAATGAACATTACATTCAGCTCTTTGGCTTTTCTTTCTCCTTCCTCGATGGACACTTGTCTGGGGAAGATAACAGAGAATTAAGGAAAATAATAATCATTTTAAAAAGACAAACATCTTGAGAATTCAAGCCAAGGAGATAACTACTATCTTTACAGTTCTCAAAGCATTTCATGTTATACGTGAAATCTGTACACAGATGCCACATATTGAGCACAGTTTTAGACAAGTGTCACCATCCTACTGTATCGGATAAACTTCTACAGGGCATCTAGCTGCAAAGTATAACTCAGCTTTCCGGTGGAACAACCAAGTGGCCCAGCTAGACTCTTCCAAGTCCCTGCCCAGGCAGCTATGCTTTTACATCTGAYAAAAATCAGCAACAATTTAAGGTTTGCCAAGCGGTATTTAACCTCTTTCAAGCAATACGTAACCCAAAAGAATCAAAAGATTTTTAATACCCACTAACAACTTTCAAGGCAACTTGCAGCCTMCAAAACTATTTCAGCAAAAGACTAAGTGCAGACATCTCATCTCAGATGAATTTTGCTCTGCTTTCCTTTTTCGCTAACTAGGTGTCCTGGCCATCAGGCAATCTGCTACGGCCAAAACCGGGGAAAACTTTGTTTCAAGAGCTTCCAGTCTTTTGGGGAGGGGGGATACAAGTTTGACAGAAAATATTAAGTTGGATAATTTGTAAAAAATAAAAAATAAAAAAAAGAAAACTTTGAGGAGTTTTAAAAGGGCTGATTACTTGCACCTCTCATTTATATCTGAGAAAGTTAAATGTAAATATTTGTTATTGCTTTAGCTGCTCTTTCATTGATGCGAATTGWGTTTAACGTTCCAGTCTCTCTTGGCACGTAGAGGCCAGTTTCTCAACYCATTCACGACATTACGCTGCAAACTGGTGCTGAACCAAACAGAAGGTTAAAAAAATCAAGATTTCTCTGGTCATATCCATCTCCCGCAGAGTCAAAACAAGCTTGAGCACTTTGGAAGAAGATACGAGCATCCCTTTCAGAAGGAATGTCTAGAAACATTTTTAAAAACCTCTAGGAGAGAACAAGCACTAAAATACATTTGAAAGACRAGTTCTTCCTCCGTACCTTTTATCTGCTAGATCTGTTTTGTTTCCCACCAGCATGATGATGACGTCGCTGCCCCTTTCCGTTCTGACGTCATCGATCCATTTTGTGGTTTGCTGGAACGAGTTTACATCTAACAGAGAACAGCGGAGAGCAACGTCACTGCACGGATTCTTCCCGGATCACCAGCGACACGCCTGCAAGCCTCAAATAAAAGCCTCGCGTGCTCCGGAATTGCCGTAAGAGGGTGATGAGGAATCGGCAAGCGAAATCCTATGTCCCCCCCCCGCCCCGAAGTATATGAAAGTTTTGACGTTAACCTCAAACGGGCTATGGTAGTACTTCACTCCCTGGCTTTGAATTCGGCTGTAATGAACGGAACTGAGCTCYAATTTGATTGTGATCGTGTATAAAATGAGTCTTATCGCTGTTTTTTAGACTAGTTCCTACTTCATTCAGCTGAACAAAAATCACTTCGTACAGAAAAAAGGGGATTACGTGATATTGCCCTTCACTCCGCAGGGCTCAGGACTTGAGAAATATCGAGCATCCGCATCTACAGCAAGACGTTCCTACATTTTCCTGGCTTCTCCTAAGTATTTAATACCAACTATGTGTTTTGTACAGCTTAACCGCTTTTTACTCGAGAGTTTTAGTTACATCARGTAACGATTACTAGCAACTCCTGTTCCATCGAACACCGAGTTCAGAATAATTTCAGAACCACTTGCATAGAACCGGAAATATAAACTGAAGCTATCCGCAGGTGCTTTTTCTTAATTGAAAGTCCCGGAARGCTGCAAAATAAGAACTTGAGGAAACTCTTCCGATCCCCTGAACCAGTGCCTCGTTTGAAGAGCCGCATCCCATAAGGGAACGCGAGTTGTACAGCAGCTGCCRTTAAGCTTAGCACACAAGAGCGTCCGAGCTGCCAAAGTATTTTTCGGTACTTAAATACGGGGGGGCTCTGCAGCAGCTCTTGGCAAGTGCCGGATTTTTTTTAATGGCTTCTACTGCATGGTAATATATTGTACATCCGACAGTCAAGACTTGATCGCTTGCCAGCGTCTTAATTCTCCTCTTCACTACTTGGCAATACTGAATTTGCTAGGTCAGTAAAAAAAAAAAAATTCCAAGTTCACAGATAACCTGTAATTTTAGCTCAAAYGAGAAGTGCCGTTTTTAATTGCTCAAGGTTTTATAGGTAAAGCCCTTATTCCTGCTGTAATCTTCTACTATTTATAAACCAAAGGACAAGCTCTTTYGCATTTGTATAGCGTTAGACCATCACTCTCAGTCATTTCTGGTTGAAAACTGAGTGTCTAAAGGTTTAGCTCTCTTGTAACAAGATTTCTGTTCTTCAAAACTATAGAAAGCCTGTAAGTTAGTGGTCTCTGGACTGAGGGGAGGGGGGAAAAAGAAGGGTTGAAAGCAGCACTAATATTTTAGTTCACAAAAAAACATACATACCTTAGTAAGAAATGAAAGAGCAGTTGTTAAAGGMGAAGGGCTTAGCGGTGAAGTTTTACATACCGCAAATGTGAACGGGACCCATTTAAATGAGAATGAAATGTTAATGCTTTTTTCGTCCCCCCCCCCCCCCCCGGCCCCCAGCCCGTGCCCAGATCTGGGGGGCGATGGAGTGAAGCAAGCCGCAGCTGTCAGCGCAAAGGCTCGAAGCTGAGAGCTCGGGGATATATGCACAGTTACGGTGTTGGAGACCAAAAGTCAAAACGGTGAGATTATGACCCAAAAAGCAGATGAGAGAGGGTAAAGTGCAACAAGACCAGGCAGTGCTCAAGGCTTCGGGAGGACGCGACAAGGAAGGGTCACAAAACAACGGCGTTTATGAGAAAGTTTATACGTTACGGCGGCCGCGATCAGGCGGCTCGGTTGAGACTTGACTACAAGAGAAGAAAACGGGTTTTCATGCCAGAATGAAGGACAAGCACGTGGCCGTGGTGTGACATGCAAAGCTAGGCTAAAGGATGAAAGGGGCAGAGTATTAGAAACGCAGAATTCCCCCCACTCACTTGTGATATCATAAACAACAACTGCAACAGTGGAGTCACGAATGTAGCTAGGAATCAAGCTCCTGAACCGTTCTTGACCTGCTGTGTCCCATAATTGCAATCGTACCTAACAAAATCAGTCAAACAAGCAAGAAAAATAAGAAAAGGTCAAAGCCAGTGCAATATACCTACTTGTGATATCGTAAACTACTACAGCAGCGGCAGAGTCACGGATGTAACTGGGAATGAGGCTACGGAAACGTTCCTGACCCGCAGTATCCCACAGCTGCAACCTGATCTGTGGGTGGGAGAAAATTAAAAAAGCCAAACTGCCACTAAAAAYGAAAGAGTAAATAAATTTTACTTTTTTGAAGAGGGGGAAAAAAAAAAAAGCTAAATAAAAATATAAGCTCATGCAGGGGATGACTGGGGACCGGGAGCAGCAGCAAACTGCCTCCTCGTTTGGAGCAATCTCTCCTAAGCTCTAGTCGTAGCCAAGCTGGTGTATGCGCACCTATCTCGGCCTTGCCCCKGCCTTGCTTTTCAAAAACCTTTCCCTCCCGAAAGGGGAGCAACAGGACCGCTCAGTTTTCTAACCGAGAGGATCCGCAGGGAAACTAAAGCAAACGTTTGCCCCGCAATCTACCCACGCGCCCTGGAGGACAGGGGCTGGCTGAAGAATCAGACCAGACCCACGGCGCTTCTAAAGGGAGAGTCTTCAGCTGCTGTCACGTCGCCGGAGAAAACTAACTAACGTGAATTTTCCAAGGAGGATAAAACGCTAGTCGTTACTCTCTATTTAAAGCCTTGGCCACAGCGCAAGGTAACGTGCATGCAGACGGAGCTGAAAAATCTCTTACCAGCAAGGTTCTGAAAGAAAAGACAAAGCGTGCTAAAAACGACACACACGGAAAGATGCACAAGGGCCGGGTTTGCTACGGAAAGAACATCTCGTTACCCAAGCACTTCTAACGCAATCACGTTTATTGTGGGTTTATCCAATACCATAAGCGTATGCGGCGCCGCACAGGGGTTTTTTTTTTTTTCCTGCAAATAGCTCCGTGGCTGAATTTCTTAATTAAGGATCGGAGCTAATTTTAAACCGCAGACTTGCTTCTGTGAAGCGCTGATTTCGTTTCAGAAACTGGAACTGCACTAAGCCAAGCAAACAAGTACGTAATTCTGGACTATTCCTGAAGGAAAACTTTTTCTATTTAAGTAATTTTAAGAGCTGTTGAGCTGGATACAAACTGGCAACTTTGTACGGTGACTCAGTCTATATCCTTCCCTCTTGCGGCATCAAAAACCGAAGGGGGTAAGCGTGGTCCCCTTCTCCAAATTCCCACCATTATCCACCCCTCGGACTATCCTATCTCATCTTTCTTCAAAAAAGAAGGACGACTACATGGCCCCTTCCACCATGTGTAAAATGGCACTCGTTAGACCGCTGGAGATGAGCCAAACGGCGATTTCCCATCTCCCTGGGGAAGGGAGCTGTCTCCACAACACTTGTTAGCCTGGAAGCAGCTGGTAAACGAAGGGCTCGGGCTCTGCTTCCAAGGGATCTCAGAGCTCTGTGCTGCACAATTATATTCTAACAGACGCAGATCCTGGTTCCAACTGCATGGGGAGAACTACAACAAAAAGCTTACTCACTGTTCGATCTTCCAAATACATGGTTTTCGATAAGAAGTCGATGCCAATTGTTGCCTGTTAAAAAAAAAAATACACTATTAAATAAAATATCGAAACAACTGTAGCAATTTTCAGGGGTAGCGAGCATTACTGCGGTATCAGAATTAAGCAGCTATACCGGACCTGCAAGAAAAGTACATTGGGTTTTCTTACTTTAAGGACGAGGCACTTCAGATTTTATAAGGAAGATTCAATAAATATTGTCTTAACATCCATAACCGGCACAACATCTTAAAGCGCACAAAACCCCCTTACATCTCAAATTAGGCTTAGTGATAATTAATCCATAGTCACATGGATATCAGCAAGGATCTTTGTGCATGTAGGGCCCAGACCTAAGCTCTCGTCCATCAGTTGAACCAGGGTATCTCAGCGCACGACAACCTCCGTGACTGTCAGGGAACCTGACGTAGCTTAGTGTCAGTGAAAAAGGCTTAAAATGAAGGTGGACATCCGCAAAACAAAAGCACGCACGCGCACACATGTCCCCTCCAGCAGTTAAAGCTCATTAAATACACCTAAATCACTGCAGCACGATCGCATTTGAGTTGTCAGACACCAGCGGGAGCTTTGCAGAGAACATCCCCATATGTACGCGAAAGGAAAACGCAGTTAAGGGCTTTCAGGAACCACTGCTGGAATCTCAGACCTTCGTCCCCCTTTCGAGCCTTTTTAAGGGAGCGACCCGAGTTTTAAGAGTTTGTTTGTGTCAGGGATACAACAGAGCTGATGTGCTGGGGCTATAAGGCTGCCTCGACTTCAACAGGGTATTGAGCGTCTCAAGCAGCGGAGAAACTCAGCAGTATCAATAGAGCCTGGAAGAGGATCCAAATAACCAATTGGCTTAATAAAAAAATTACTAAATAAACAAACACACCACACAGACAGTGGGTAATCCTCTCAGCTAGGGCAAAGAGTCCTGATCCAACATCCCGCCTGCTTTGGAGTAGGGAAGCAGGGATGTCTAATGGAGAGTCTACTCTGTTTTATCGTATCTGCTCTGAATTGCTGGGTTTATAGCATCTCCTCAGTATATTTCCCCCGTAATTAATTCCTTGTATTCTGCCATGGATTTCAGGAGGTAAGAAAAAAAGAATGGAGCCAGCCGGTTCACGATCAATACGCGAAAACTAGCCGCAAAAGGAAAAAAAAAAAAAACTCTAGAACTGAACAATCCAACTGAATTTCCATTTGCAACTAAATATAATGCATGGGAAGAACTTTCCTGGTTGGATGAGGACGGCAGTTTTGGAGTACTAGAGATGGAGAAGGATAAATACTAGAGGGTCTCAGCACGGCTGCCCGGTGTTTTTCATCAAGACCAGTTTGGGGAAGTGCTGCTGAAAGGCAGACGTGAGAGGCCTCGAAGGACTAACGCAACAACATGCCCCCGTTCCGCTTCTGCGCGCTGTCGTTCTCGTGAAGGGAACGCTTCTGAAGATTGTCTCCAAGACGTTTCTGCCCTCCCTTGCGTCCATTTGATTTCCCTTTACAGAAGTGGGGAAAAAAGCTACCAAATCCATTAAGACCTTGCAGCATATATAGAAGGATCCCATTCCGGCTGATTGAAAATCTGGGAGGTTCAGCAGGTTTTCTCGGCTTTCAGTAAGAGCTGGAACATGGAGTAAGAGCTGTCCCTCGTGCCATGCCTCCCACGCAGCCGCACAGCGGCAGCGAGAGCTCTGAAGCCCACTCGCTGCGATACGACGTCTCTGCGAGCCTGGTGGAAACGCTAAGTGACCAGGGAGACTCCTGCATCCTAACGCTCCGGCCACGGGAAAGACCAAAGGCCAAGCGCAAAACTCGTCTTGCATCTCGGCAACGAAGATATCTGGGCTAATGAGGCTTTTTGCAGCATGAAAGTAATGGGCCTGCCACACTTTGGGCCATCGCAGTCTTTAAGAACTACATGGAATAAACTTACAGCCAAAAGTATTTGTCCATCGTACTCTTCTAACCATATCGTGTTGATAAAAAGCAAAGAACTAAACTAAACTAAAACTAAGAAACTAAGAAACTAAACTAAAGCAAAGAACTAAACTAAACTAAATGAAAGCAAAGAACTAAACCCAAGTTTTCTTTCGAGTCACAGGCCAGCACCTTAGCGCTGCCCTCTCTCCTTCTCCAGAAGGCTGACGCTAACGGGAAGCACGGCCTAAAGTTTTCTTGCATAACGGGCACAGAATCATCATGCGTTTGCTGCTGTTGGTTAATACACAGTGCTACAGAACAAGGAAAACCTCGCCCAGCATTTCCACGGAGAGGAGTCATTCCTGGTAAAATATACAGTACCAAGGGCACAATTTTGTTTCTGGTGTTTAGGATTCCTTGACAAGGTACAGGGAGTTCTCGGTTTGATTCACAAATGCTGCTCTCATGAAAACAGCTTATCAATAAGCTATGGGCAACAGCCAAACACCTCTTATCTAGTAGTAAGCAAAAGAAAACTAATGAGTAGCACTGATTTGATTAAACAGCAGCTTTCTATTTTTACCAGCTGAACATGCAACACCCTTTTCAAATGACAGGTGGCAGCAGCTTTCAGAAACTATGCATTCAAAATTTAGCAGAAATGTCCAGAAAGAACAAGTCATCCATCAGCTAACATACAGCTGCAGTTAACCACGTATATAGTTTGATATACTTTATCAAAGCACTTAGCTTTAAGAAGTCTCTAAATAATACTGGGCAGGAAATCTATATTCTGGCTTGACCACTAACATGTCATGCGATTCTGGCCAAATCACTTAAACTTGTGACTCATTCTCTCTTCCAGCTATATAAAAATACAACACATTTCCCTACCTCAGTCATGATTTTAGTAAAATAGAGGGCTTTGGATGAATGACACCGTACAAAGTATATTAACACTCAAACTAGGAATGCATTGGTGATGGGTAAATTGAAGGCATCTTGTAAGGCCTTAAGATTCCTGACTGTTTTAAGTCCCACTCATCCATTTTGCAATCATTTAGTATATGTCAGACCAGCTTCCCATGGAGACCATCTAAACTATCATACAGCACAGAGGGTCAAACCTCTTCAAGAAAAAACTAGGACGTAAGCTCCAGAGAGAAAAGGAATAGACCTGAAAGAAAAAGACTGTGGGAAAAAAACAGATTAAATAAAAGAACTGCATTCACATGTCCATGTAATTACAGTGGGTAGAATTTGAAAGGATGTTTGCTCCCACGGGAGCAATGATGTGTACTCTAGCCCTCCTACACCATAGAAGCTTTGCTTCTCCTGTCATTAAGCGAGAACTTGCATCTCATTCTGTCCGACTTGCCTAGCAGCAGCAATGAAAAACTACTGAAGAGACGGGAAGAAAATCATTAATGGGTAAAAAGACTTAAACAAGAGATATTTGGATAGACACTAACTGACAGAAAAGTCACAGTTGGGCTTTTTATTACCTTCTCCTCCCCACCCCCAAAAATCCCTGCGCATTCTTTAGGGAACAGATTTTCTCAGTTTAGCGCACACAGAATGTCACTAACTGTAAATAACTCATGAAACATGCTTTTGTTTGGAGAGGACCCATTTTTGGCTTTGTGGCGTACTTTTATAAATTGCTGTCGTCTCAGGCTTCTCCTAGAATTTGAGGGTTAGCAACAGTAATTGCTCCCCTAGAATTTAGAAGCRGTAGCTTGAGTCAACTTGAACCGACTTGTCCGCAGACACGAAGCAGCGAGGGGCTGCAGGGCCAAGAGGATAAGAGACAACCACAGCCTCAGGCCCCCCTTGTCAATCCCAACCTTGTTGAGGGTTTTGCGGTCTTTGTTTCTGAAGGCAGTGTAAAATAGTGTCCTAAACTACACGCGGTCCTACACGCCACAAGTACCTCTTCACCCCACCACAGAAGCTCTTGGGGCTAAGCTTTATCACTACTATTTTTTAGAAGAGCCTCGCACCTGTTAGGTTTTCCCCACAGATACATTTGATTTGTGAAGGTCTKGTAGCAAATGGTGAAAAAACCCGGTAGACTTAATTGATATCACTTAGATGTACGTAAGAGGCCTGTCCTTTCAAACCACAGATCATCCTGCCACAAGTAGTGGATAAGCTACTTCAGCAGAATGTAAAACAAACACTGTTTTGAAAGGTCGTTCAACTAGAAAGCTTTGGAGATTCAACGCCTAAGAATCTGGCTGATGTACCAGCTCCTATTCACTGCAGTCAAATGGATTCTTCCTGCAACGGAAGACATGGTAACAGAGGGACCTTGCAGAAGACAATATGATGGATTGATTTACCTGGTAGGTGTTGTCAAAGCTGTCATACATGAACCTGGTGATCAAGGAAGTCTTCCCCACTAAAAGAAAGAAAGAAGAAAAAAAGGGTTCAAGGAACAAGTTTCAATGCAAGTTTGAGACAACCAAGTTCAAAGCGGTTTCAGGAGGAGTTTTACTCCGAGTCTCACAGATCTGCACCGTGCAACCAAGTTTCCCACAGGAGAAAGAGCACTTATTTGACTTTGCAGTTGCAGAGTCACCAGTAAGCACATTTTTTCTCAAAAAGATCGGTTCCCATATCATTCCTGAGCATCAGTTTTATGCTTTAAATACGCACGTTTCAAGCCAAAACCGAAAGATTCTTTTTCCTCTGTTCCACCAAGTTTCCACCAAGCCATTCAGAAGTTTTAGTTGAATTAAATGAACAAAGGTAATGCATCCGAAAACCTCTACAACAAAGAGTTAACGAGATAGCTGATTTCTTCTATGAACTGGAAGAGCTACGTCACTTCAGACTACATTTTACTACAGATCTCCTCAACACCACACTCCACATATTTCTCAYGTAAACGGCAGGCCCTGCTGCGCTATCAAGGCGGGGTAAGACAACGCTGATGGTCCTTACTGCGAAAGGCTTCTTTACCATCTGCCCRCAACGGCGGCCATCCTTATCACCCCATTCACTTCTCCCTTCCCTTGACGAGGTCCTCACTATGCCTTTTGGTATAAGCAGGTTCCCGTGCCGTTTAAAACGCCATGGTTCACCCCAGGCAGTGATGGCTGCTGGTCACCACTGGCGTATTCACCAAACACGGTACTTTTAAGTCCACCTTGCATCAGTGCGAAGGGYTTTTCCGCGCTAGGAGCAAGTCAGCGCTGCAATCAGAAGGGGTCACCGCAGTATAAGCGGGCATACCTGACGGCGCAAAAACCCACGGCACA
Organism: Apteryx rowi; assembly: GCF_003343035.1. NCBI lineage: Eukaryota > Metazoa > Chordata > Aves > Apterygiformes > Apterygidae > Apteryx > Apteryx rowi. Next base: position 218,397 of record NW_020450939.1, read on the forward strand.
GCCTTCCCTTTCACAGTAGATATCCGGTCTCGAGCACGCTGATGCCATTTACGATGCTGCAACTTCTCAGTAATTGCCACTCGACCCGGCCAAATTAAACCTCAGCTACGTTAACTCACGTCAAGCTTCTCATTTCACAACCAAGACCTACGTAAGCTGCGCGTGTTAGTAACCGTGCTTTTGTGGCATTCTGGGCAGGTATCAGACCACCCTCTAGTCTCATTTACCTTCAAAGAGAAGTAATAGGAGGTTCATTTTAAAATAATCATCGTCACAACAGCTACTCGCTGCGCTTTATAAGAACCAAGATACAGCTGAGCCGGGGCAAAGCATAACTCACACCTAATGGAAAATTTTTTTCCTATTCCATGTCATCTTCACCTTGAGCAGACAAGCAAAACCATACAGGAACAGGAATCTCTGAAGCTGCCTCATCTCAATATGTTTGTTTAAATACCCTTAACTGTAGGCAGGTCACCTAGCTAACAGCTGAAGTCACTCAAAATTTTATCACCTCCAGATGTTTTTTTTTAAAAAACAAAAACCCCGCAGCTTGAATCTGCAGTGTCCCACCACAAAGCTGGCAGAGAAGACCACATCAGCACATCTCATTTGTTGCAGCATGAAGCGTGTTAGGGAGCAGCTCATCCATGAAGAAAATAGTTTCCGGCAGAAAGATGGTAACAGGGTCTGCAACATCTTCTGCTCCATCTAGAGCTGCAAGAAAATGTCCGACCACACCTGCATTTCCAGGRCTAGGCAGGAGACACCTACTGCTCTTGGAGAATCGTTATATCATTAGGTACGGGTATAYGGAGTCCAACATAAAAGAACATATGTCAGGAGAGAAGAGCACGGAGACCGGTATGACTTATCCTGGCCAAACACTGCAGTTGCAAATTAAAGGCAGTTAGATGTGCCCATGCCAAAGCTTGGTTTTTGTCGTTCATACAAGCTTCCAGAGATGTTACTTCTCCGGGAGGGTGGCAGGGACCTTCAAGAGATCAAGGGAATTTAAAAAAAGATTTGCTTATTCCACTTAAAGCAGCATTTTAATCCAGCTGCAGACTTCAGTTAACTGTTGTTTCTGTTGTAGAAGAGCTGAACTAAAAGGAATYCAGTAAGCAGCCTCTGAGAAAAGGCCTTCCCAAGGCCAGATTGGAATTCCCGTGTGAATTTTTTTCTAAGCCCATTCCAAATCCATAGGTATAATCAGATTTCCCACAAAGTTAAAAAAGGTGCCTGTGCAGAGATAGAGCAAATATTCCCTTCGACGGGTAGATTTTTTGGAAGCAAYGCACCCCAGATAGGCGGGATTTCTGAACCCGCTGCTCTGGGTTTATCCCGGGGATTTATTGAACACTAGCGGAAGGCTGGTGCAGGACAAACAGCCACAAGCATTAAGGGGAGGAGGATTTCACTCTAGGAACAGCAGCAGTGACTATCCTCAAGGGACAGAGATGAGCAGATCCAATACCTTCCCGCCGCTGATACTAGCTGCTTGCAGGTTTAATTCCACTATGACTACTAAAACATCACCRTTTCTCCTTTAAAGAAGAAAAAAAAGCTTAAAATATCCTGGCAAAAGTGGAAGTCCACGATTCCCACTCTATCCGTAATTAAAAGGAAAAGTCAGTTAATCTTCACTTCAGCAATCCACAAGTTCAGATGACCCAGACACCTTGTCTGAAAATATCAGAAAATATCGTCAGCCTTAAAAAACAGCCGAACGGGAATCACCTCGGCCCTCGCCTACCCTCCGCTGTGCACCGAGAGGAGGTGACACCGGCATCCGCGCCACTTGGGGAAGCCACACTGCCCTTCGCGCTCTTCCGGAGCTAAAGGCACTACCGTGCAATTTTGTGACCAGACCGAATTACTCAAATACGCTAACTGTATTTGAGACAGACCCGGCAAAACGAGTGCAAAGCAAGTTCCCAGGAAGGATAATCCCTTCGGAAAGGAGGACAGACAGACCTCATTCAGCAGCCGGTACGCTACTGCCCACTGAACTAGCGGATCACTTTTTCCCCTTTGCAGAGCAGCGAAGGAGGGTCGCTGAGCCAGATTTCTCCATTTGCTTTTGGATTCAAGCCACTGCGCTCTTGGATGAGTTTTATTTTTACATCCGTTTTTATTCAGAACTTCATAATGGAGCATTAAGCTCCTGCACACGTGATTTTTTTTCTCAAATACTGCCAAAGAAGAACCAATTCACTGAATGAGGGTATGCAGTAGAGTTTGAATCCCATCCTGTTACATATTTTCACTTACTTTCTATTTATTAAAGGCAAAGGCAGCATCAATTTGGCAGTGACTGCAACTAAGACGCAGAATCAACATTCAAAAATCATCTTTAAAACCAGAAGTGACCTGGAAAAGCAAATGAAACTCAGCAAGAAGACATAGTAGAAGGCAATGTACATAGACAAGAATAATTGACTGCTTAAAATACAGATCACGGAACAACCGGGAAGCCAATCTTGGGTTATAACCAAAGGAAGCAGATAAGATAAACAGAGCTAAGGCTTGGTTYGCTAAGCAGATTTTTTTAAAACTCTATTGGGTTAACTTAATCTCTTGGAAAAACTTCAGTGCAAATACGTCCAAGACATTAGCTGGCCATGCAGTAGCACGCAACATCCTTTAGGCCAAAATGTTTCTATGCCGCTGGGACAAAAAGCGTTAACATTATCCCTGAAAAAAAAAAAAAAAAAAATCAGTGTGACAAGGAGGGAAGGGCAGGAATACTGAGAATGTGTGGTTGGGTTTTTTTTGTTTTGTTTTTTTAATCTCAGGACACAGTTTTGGCTGGAACACAGAAGGAAGTGCTGCTGGACATATTTAAGGCTAAGTTACAGGAAGGGAGGGGAAAAAAAAACAACCTTGAAACAATTCCAGAGCGGAGGAAGAGCTCAGCCTGCAGAGTTTGCAGAATGACTGAAAGGCGACTGATGGAGCCATAAGGAAAGTGGTTTCTAGCCTCTTTTGTCCCCTCCCCATAGATCAAGATTTAACAGCTAAAAGCTGAGTCCAAACAAATTCCTGCCACAAAAGGCATGTGATTATGAACAGTGAAGGCCATCGAACTCCAAAATAAACTATTCAAGCTAGGTAGCGGAGTCTTCATTTCTCGGCATGCAGAGCTGAGGTTCAGATGTCATTCCATCGTAGGGATTTACACACGAAGCATCTGGGAATTTTTTGAAGCAATGGAAGGTAAGAAAATAAGCGATTGACCAAAAATAAGGGTTTTTTTGTTCCAATACTGCACCTGAACACCAATTCCGGAAGCTCTTCTATTCTGTCGCTAAGTGTCTGAACAACGGGAGGGGTGCAGGTTTCGTTAGAAGAGTTTTCTGCTCCTGCAAGCTAGTCCTTCCGATCTGGCAAAAACAAGCGCCCAGATTATCAGCGTACACTTCCGAATGGAAAGGCAACCGACTCCAGTGGGAATTAAGTGTATAGCCCTCTCTTACTTGCTCAGATGGTTCTCTTCAGCTGTAGAAGCTCTGGGAAAATCTGGACCTAGAGAGATACCTGGTGGCTTCCATACTGACCTAGCTGCCACTGTAACTCATCTCCCTAACTATTAAACCTCAACAGCACAGAAGGTAACACACACTGAGGTCTGCGYGATGGTTTTTATCCTGGGGGAAGGGAGAGAAGTGTTTTACCGTAGAAGGCAATAAGTGGAAGCATTCAACTCCATTTATTCTGGAAAATCGCAACGCTTTTAGCACCCTACGGGATAAAACGTAGGCTATTCTAAATGATATACAAAATAGGAAACTCCTAAAAGGAAAGGTTTGATAACTGCGTCACCACAGAAACACAACTAGATGCCCAAATACCAGCATCTTTCTCAATCAACAGCTGAACCGGTGATAACAACAGAAAAGTATTTGAGACGCTTAATTGAGCCGAGACGCTAACGTGTGAAGTTTCTATCAGCTAAGCTGCCATTAGCTACGAGGGCCCAAATTCAAAGCCTGCAACAGCTAATCGAGTCAGCTGGATCAATATTCTTTGTCTGCAAGCCTCGAGCCACCGCCTGGCACTTATTTCAGAAGGCGTGTTCATCTCCAAGACGAAATCAATAGGCTCATCTCATAGTTCAGGCAACTTTGATGCGACAGCAGTTACTCGAGAGATTTCAAGGTCGCTCATCTGCCTCTCGGAAGAGCGCGCCGGCGATGTGCACGTCCAGCGCCAGCTGCCACTGCCGACGTCAATTAACAGGGGGCACCAACAACCCCTCAGTGCCGGCGCTCGCAGGACATACGCTCCTGCTGGCAGCGCTCCATGCTTCGCGCCGCAACGAGTCACAGGGGAGACTCGCGCAAGAGCCGGGCAGGGAGGAGACCCACTAGGTAATAAAAACCCTCTCCCTGCCGACGCGGGATTAGAAGGTCATTTGCTGCCAGGGAGAACCTGCGAGGAGTTCAGGCRCCAGTCAAGAGCGGCCCACAAAGGCAGAAGAACTTGGGATTGTGCCATTTCTGCTTCATGATGCACGAGAGCAGGAGCAGGCCCTGCCACCTCCCCGTTTCGTTTTAGAGGCACTCGCTTGTCTCTTTGGTATTGTCTCTGTACTTCACTGTCATGCTATGGAAATTTGATCCGGTCCCCCCCAAAGCAATGCACAAGACTCGTTCATTATGCTGAAGACCCTGAMGACTGCATTCGTTTAACAACCTCCCAATATGATTAAGTTTATTCATAACCAAAGCAGAGGAACTTGGAGGACAGCACTAAATCTCATCGTGGAGAGTAGAGGTAGAGGGAAAGTTCACGTGCTCTAACCTCCTTACACTAACTCCCRGCTACGATCGCAGAATTTGTCACCCTGAAGTATTTTTCCTTGATCTCACTTCTGTTCTGCTGTCAAACCGCTTTCATTCTGTCATTTTCTCTCCTGACACGAGATGCCAGATGAGATCAGACCAAGGGGCTATCTGATCCGGTACTTCATATCGGTCAGTGCCCGGTAAATCTAAAAAAAAGTCAGAAGAAAATCTGCAAAGAATAAAACTTCTTGAAATACATGCATAACTACTCTCAATATTTAGCTTTGTTTACAACTAAAAAATACAAAGTCAGGTTAAAAAAAAGCTCAGATATTTTCAGTAAAAAGAAGTGACTGTATTTTAGTCACTTCTATAGTGACTAAAACACTGACTTTACTCAGTATTTTAATATTGCAAAAGGGCAATATTAAATGCACACTTATCACACGTTTTCCAAGTATGCTTTGGCCAGCAYGGATAAAACTGGCTAAAGGATGCCCTTCGAGCGCAGTTTCTGGGATTGCCTGGCTGCTGCCATTGATTCCAGGAAACGGGAACTTTCTGTGCCGTTAACACTGCGGAAGAGCATCAAGGCACCTCGGCACTACTTCAGCGGTTCCTGCTTTACGCCAAAGCAGCAATGGCTTCTTTATATACAAAGAAAAAAGAGACTATTTTAACCATTTAAGATAATTTATTCCCGACCTAATTAAAAACCTAGGTTGTAAGCTATACTTTGTCCTTCTACACAGTTTTGCTTCTTCAAGAAGATATTTAAGATTGTTAGAATGTTAACTTTAAATATGCAGAGAGTTAAGAGAAAAGAAACCCCAGGACCTAGAAAAATAGMAGGTTTTAATAAAATAGTTTTAGTAATTTGAGATATTCCATCGTTTTCTACTGCGAGTATATTTTTCTTTCCCTCATGCCAGAGAACAGGGGTAATTTCRCTTCTACGATGTTGATATTTTTGATATTCACTTAAAATGAACGAACAACAGGCTAAAGCTTGCAGCCTAGATCAAACGGACACGAAGACACGCAAAGGCAATTAAAGTACCTCCAGTGAATCTGTCAGCTTCAGAGAGCATCTAGCAAAGAGGACCCTCGAGCAGTGAGCAAGTCCCTTTAATCTCCTTCTGGCAGTATCATCATGTCCGACTGGAGCTGCGAGTTCTCGGACAAATGAAATCAGCAGCTACGTTATTGCACTAGACAGGAGCTACGGGCGAGGGGGAACCCGCAGCGAACTCGCTGATGAAAAACCTTTAAGCCTTCATGCGTTTCTTTGGAGGTTCAGCATGCGTCTTGGTCCATCATAAGGACACTTTGGACAAGCAGAAAGTCCAAGCCCTTCAAGTATTTAAAAATGGATTCTGCGGGCCATGCAGGACAGAGCTCTGCAAAGCCGTTTGCTTGGGGTGTTGGGAGCAAACGAGAGGCAACAGCAGAGGAAACCGCCTGTTGCTTTGCTAACAGCAGATCCCAACACAGCAAAGTCGGTGACGAAGACGTAGAGGCGCCACCGGCAGAGGCGAGCGGTTCGTACGCTATCGTGGGGGGAAAGGAGGACAGGAAAAGCCACCACCGGTTGGGAGGGTTTTTTGGCAGTTTATGTAGCTTTGATGGCGTCCTACAGAGGAAAGCAATTCTAGAAAGCCGGACACAATCAATAACAACATCAAACAACTGCGCTTGACCTTTCCAGGCCAATGAACCAGTGCCAATCCTTAATTTCTTTTCAGGTCACCACCCACCCACACATAACAAAGCTTCTCTTCTCTTTTCTTTTTTCTTCTTCTTTTTTTTTTAATAATTAAAAGGGCTATTGAGAACTGTTTGATATGGTACCGGATCAATTACTTTGCCCTCAGGGATTGCCAGTAGTCCACAGCTCTAAATCTGAGACTTGTTGGCTTGTAACTAGAAGGGAAGTAGGTGAGTTTACTTACCGCCCCTAGGCGCACGTTTTTCCCCCACGCGCATTACTAGGACGGCTACATAAATTCACACACCTGCAGGATATACTGCAACGTTTGTATCATGCTATTACAGAATTTTAGGGAACTTAAGCRTGCTACACTTATCAAAATCAGCAGTTGCAAGTCTGCAAAAAAAAAGGCATAAAACCAGCACAATAAATTCGATTAGTTGGCAGGTATGTGGCAATGGGTCCTTGCAGAGGCAAATTCAGAGGAATAAAGTCCAGAGGAGAGCTGCCCCCTCGGCGCGTCATCGCAAACAAAACTGCAGCTCCACCGAGTTGCCCCTTGCAGTTGGCGGCGGGGGAGAGAGAGGCACCCTCAAGCCTTTTTTCAGGATTTTCTCCTCTATAATCCTACCCATCTTTGAGGAAATGCAGCATCTTTCACAGTTCAGGTCCCCTCTATGCTTTACCTTTTTTTAATAATAAAAAACACCTGCCCATAGGGGCTCCAGCGCTGAAAGAGACCTTTCATATTATACTTTGTGTCAGCTCGGAGCCACCAGCTATTATTTGTTATCAGAAGTTTTAAGGCAAACGAGTCCCTGGGAATTCCCAGCTGAGGTTTCCCACAGTGCAAGTTGTCCAGCCTTAATTAGAGACCTGCGGGGAAAAGACGCTTTTAGCATTTTCATGTTTTCTACCTCTGTTTGTCAGTCACCAGCTGACAAAATAACTGACCACAGCCAAAGATGAGCTTTTAATGGCTTCAACAGCAACTCTGCAAATATTCATCAACCTGGAGATACAGGAGACTTGTGGAAGCCCAAGGTAACCCTGAACCGTATCAACCTTTTTTTTTCCCCCTCATCCCAGATCATAATATTAGATATTACAGAGACTCATAACATCTCTAACCCTGAAGTCCTGAACACAGAGTGAACGTACATCACTACCCAATCCTCTGCCTCAGATGTGCTGCTCATCTTGTATTTCTTTTTCAGGTAAGGTGCTGGGGTTTTTTGATCCTCTTAAGTCACTTTTCTCGCATGCACTGCAACATCTTCCCAGAAACCCAGTAACACTATTACCCCAGTTTAAAAGCAATAAAATCAAATCAAGAGCAAGGGCTCTACACAAGATGGCAATGAATTTTGAGATACAGCATCTGACAGACAAATGAATCAGTGAAAGGACCGATATGATGATCGACCTCAGAATTAGCACCTTCACAGACCAGAAACGGGAACATCACAGCAGCCTTTCAGCTCACTAGACAGCCCCGATGCTAAGGAAAAACCTGCATTTAAAAATTAGAACAGACCATAAGCTAGGTATACAAGCCCAAAAGGACGGCAGGAAGTTTGCATGAATATTTATGACTGTCTGGTGCAGAACAGCAGGAAGGAAGGCAACCGAGCAGAGAGAAATGGCATGATATAACGAGGAACGACACCTACCTAGCAGATGAACACCCATAAAGCTATTATGTGAACGGCTGATATCATCTGCAGCTTCTTCTCACAGGGTGCAGTAACAGGGACACAAAGAGAGGAAGCAAGTCAATTTTCACGCTAGCACCATTTTAAGCACTAAGTATACGAAAAAGATACAACACTCCTGCGTTTCGCACATGCTGCTGTTACACCCGGCGCACGGCCTTTCAGAGAGAGGGGGAGATGATGTGATCTCCCTAAAGGGTTTTAAAGAGTTACTGCAAAAATATCTATTATTGATTTTTTGTTACAGCCCCCAGAAGCCAACGAAATCTGCAGCTCCTTAAATCCGTTGTCACGGTTAAACGTCTCTAAAGTAAAGCAGCAGACGCCCCAAGAGCTGCTTGCCATCCACGAGACCGAGATTCAACTCTTCTCCCTGACCGCGGCCCTTCGCAGATGAACTTTTCGGTGGCTTCTAACAGCAATGGACGCACACGCGTTTCAAGGCATGTTGAAAATTACACAAGAAGTTTCACAAGCGTTTGAGACCTTGCTGTTAGACGTGCTCTGCCTACCGAAAAGCAAATAGGAAATGCGGTTTTATCACAGTCCAGATGTCGGAGCAGGGCAAAGGGGGTTTTAGCTCCAGTCGCGCTCTCAAGGCAATAGCCCACGCAAACAAGAGCTTTCATGCCTGGTGTTTGGCCAGCTGCTCTTCCCCGTCGAGTATTTCCATAATTTACCAAAAAGAGACCAATTACTTCCTTATCTACAACAACCAGTAACAGAACGATTAACACTTCAGTAACTGTYTTACAAAAGAAGATGACTATGAAAAAGATGTTAGTCTGAAAGCCTCATTAATGTTAATTTTCAGTCTTTGTTTCCGAGTACCTCAGAAGAGACCGTACACAGCGCTATCCTCCAACTGGAAGGGGCCAGACCTGGCTTGCACTGCGATACTGCACCCAAGACAAAAGGAACTGAGGTTTAAGCCACTTCTCTGACCTACGAAACATTTTTTTGCCAGGGTCTGGCTGATGGCATGCCCAGTAAGGCCCATTTCATTTGACTGCTGGTGTTACTTTAAGTAACATCACAGTTCTTCCAACCTGGCTTCTTCAATTCCTGCTAAGGGAACCACCAGCTCTGCTTCGACGAGCTCAGGTTTCGACAGGAAAGGAGCCTGGCTCAAGAGCAAAAACACAATYTTTGATATGCTTTCTCTGCGATAACCTACCTATTTATTTGCCCATTAAAGAGGAAGAAGATTCTTATTCACTAGTCAAACCCCTGCAGTGAGCAGATTATTTATTCCGATACACACACGCATATTTTACGCCCTTCAATCTGAGGGATCAGGGCTGAAGCAAAGGCTGGTGGAATCAAGGACTGAAAAGTGGCCTTGGCGGTAGCGACCGTCTTCCAGAAGGAATCTGCAAGAGATTTTGGCACAAACATTAACAGAAGAAAAATTCTGAGAGTACCGTGCTCCCGGAGGAAGTTTCCCTTGAAACYGCCACAAAACAAACGTGAATATATTCAAGGGAATTTAAGAAATTCGTCATCTGCATTGATAGAAGAACTAGTTTGCGTCAGATTTCTGCTCCCTGCATTTTTTTTTTACCCTCTCACTACAGTAGCAAGACACGAAACATCAGCTCTCCGAAACTCTACACCCGCTGTCTTGTCTTTAAGTAAAAGCCAACACAACTTGATGCAGAAAAACTTTGAAGAATTTCAGGATACAGTCTCCTTAGAAGAAGAGAAAGTTTTCCAACACCAAACAGTTCTGGATTGGTTTTTGTCCCAAATCTGAAGTTCACAGCCTTAGATTAGATTAGCTAAATGCCTGGATATGAATGCACGCTTACGGGTTTAAACCTAGCTGAATACTGTTAATGTCTCGGCCTCCATAACAGAGGATGCATAGCTAGCCAGTGAAAGCTATTAGAAGATTGCTCTCATTTTCTTTTTTTTTAAATGCAAAAGGTTTTCATCTTAAGATTAACTTTGTAATGTAAATTGTCCCAGTCTAGTTTCTATTGTGCGTTGTTTCAGCTTTCTGCACACATCTGGCAAAAGAGTCAGTACCGGCCTTGCTTTTCGTTCTGAACTCTCAGACTCGCCTTCCCCCAACAGAACCTGTTGTTCTTAACACCGAGAAAAGCTCAGAGGTGGGTTATGGAACAACATCATGGTTTTTGCCACTCAAAAAGATGCAAGCTGACACACAGRCAAGGGGAAGAGCCCTTGTTCCCTTCAAGTCTGTTCCCTACCTCTTGCTACAAGATTCCTTGTTCCACCTTGACATCAGAGTTGGCTCAGTATCGGRTTTCAACAGTGCAGCATCTCCAAGTTGCTCAAATTCTCACACACCCTCTGTAAGGAAGGGTGTACGTTAAGAGTATTTTGTGTCCTGAACTAGGTTCTGCTGAACAAAACCATCTGTTAATACCTCTGGAAGACTTCTGGGGAAGCGTGGGCCAGCAAAGGTCTAACAGTGACCCAACGCTAAGCTTGTGCTAAGCCTCGCATACATATTCTTGAATGACACAAGATGGACGGGAATTGCCTTCAACGAGCAGAGCAGCAACTCGCCTCAAGGCCTCTGCCTTTTATATAACCAATCCACCAACACTCAAATGCCACACTACGAAGAAAACTGATTTTTACAGCTGACAGCTCGATATYGAAGGATGACTGGCTAAAAATCTGCTGTGCCACTGATCTAAGCACTCAGTGCCATATGGAGGTATTTTATGCTGTCTCTAGGCATTTTAACACTGGCAAGGGAAGCAAAGAGTTGTCACTTGTACTTAAAGTTTGGCAGGAGCCAAAGCAAAAGGAGGAGACAAAAAAAGGTATTATCTTAATGAATTTTTTTTTTAAACTATCATTAACCTGTTTGCTTACTTTAGACATGTTTAGAATTCCATTGGGTTTGCGAGCTCCACATTTTCTCGAGGGGGATGCAAGAGTTCGTTTTATATGGAGTTTGATACCAAAGGCAATGATACTGAAGTTCGTTTTGTATTAGGCTGCAGCATAAAACTTGGTCAAACACTAGGAGGGCAACAGCGTCAAGAACTGGTGTCACGTACAATCGAGAAAGAGATCCATGGTAGGTGTTTTGCTTGATCACCCATAAGCACATTCATCATCCGCAAGTTCTTCCTACTACAGCATTTCACAGAACCAAAGAAGAGCTGAGGCTGGACGGGACCTCTGGAGTTAATGTCATCCACCCCTCCTCCCTCAACTGGCATCAGCTACAGCAGGTTGCCCAGGACTGTGCCCAGGCGGGTTTGGAATATCTCCAAGGATGGAGACTCCACAGCCTCTCTGGGCAACCTGTCCCAGTGTTCAACCACCCTCACAAAAGTTTTTTTTCTTACATTTAAACAGGATTTCCTGTGTTTCAGTTTGTGCTCACTGCCTCTCGTCCTGTCGCTGCRCGTCACTGAGAAGAGTCTAGATTCATCTGGTTTACACCCTCCCTTCAGATATTTACACGCACTGATAAGGATCCTCCTGAGTCGTCTTCTCCACGCTGAACAGGCCCAGCTCTCTCAGCAGTTTCTCATACATCAGGTGCTCCGGTTCCTTAATCATCTTTGTGGCCCTTTGCTGGACTTGCTCCAGCTGCTCCACCTCACTCTCATACTGGGGAGCCCAGAACTGGACCCAGCACTCCAGGTGTGGCCTCACCAGTGCCAAGTAGAGGGGAAGGATCACCTCCCTTGACAGGCTGGCAACGCTCTGCCTAATGCAGCCCAGGAGGCTGGTGGCCCGAAGAGCACATTGCTGGCTCATGGTCAAGTTGCTGTCCACCAGGACTCCCAGGGCCTTCTCTGAAAAGCTGCTCTACAGCAGGTTGGCCCCCAGGCTCTTCCGGTGCTTGGGGTTATTCCTTCCTAGGTGCAGGACCCATGAGGTTCATGAGGTTCCTCTGCCCATTTCTCCAGCCTGTTGAGGTCCCTCTGAATGACACCACAACCCTCTGGTCTATCAGTCCCTCCTCCCGGTTCTGTATTGCTGCAGACTTGCTGACGGTGCACCCTGTCCCACAGCCAGGTCATTAATGAAGATCTTAAACTGTACTGGCCCCAGTATTGACTCCTGAGGTGCACCGCTAATGACTGGCCTCCAGCTGGACTTTGTGCCACTGATCACAATCCTCTGAGCCTGGCAGTTCAGCCAGTTTTCAATCCAACTCACTGACCATTTGTCTAGTCCATATTTCATTAGTTTGTCGATAAGGATGTTATGGGAGAGTGCTGAGAGCCTTACTGAAGTCAACATAAACAACATCCGCCGCTCTCCCCTCATCAACCGAGCCAGTCATCTCACTGCAGAAGACTGTCAGGTTGGTCAAGCATCATTTCCTCAAGCATGAATTGAAAGCAAGTTGCAGCGCTCGTTAAGGCAGGTCTCACCTCTGACAAATAACAGGAGCTGAATACTTTAAAGCAGCAAGTCTTCACACCTGCAGTTTAGCAAAGTTCTGGGGAGCACAACACTGCAAACAGCTCAAAACAAAAACAACCAACATACAATGTGGTGCTCAGAACAGGCGAGCGAACACAAGGAAGGGTGGTTTGCAGCACTGACTAATCAGGAGCTTGTGGGCTACTGCATTTTGCTTATGACTTCAGCCCATCTGAGAAATCATCGAGTCTTCTGTGGTTCAGCGACTGACAAATCAAAGTTGTTCATTTTTGATTTGGCTCCTCAGCATCATCAGTCAGCCTGGTAGAAGCACAACCACACTCCCACTGCTAGTTTTGTAATACGCTGAAGTTCATACACGTACAAAGGCCAACCCCCCAAGCACCATTTTTCTACAAAACAGTTTTCACAAGCAAGTTTTCCACCAATATCCTTCACACAGAATGTGTCATATGCGTGCGCTAGCACGTTTTGACTCAAATTGTTAAGAAAGTGATGAACAGCATGAAGCTAAGGCACATATTGAAGCTGAGCATTAATGGCCTGTCGTAGGCCAGATGAGAAGGCACAGCCTACCAACGCGAAGGGGGACAAAGCCTCCCTTTTGTATTTCACTATCTAYAGGGTTTGCACAGATCAATAAAAATTTGTGCAGACTAATCACAATTTTCATGATTTAAATTCAGTACTCCTTTCCACTAAGTAAACCCTAATAAGTGCTGGCACAGTTAATAAAACAGGCGAAGGCTCTGATTATTAATGCACGGGCTACATTTCCCTTGGGATACACACCATGCCTTGTGACAGTGACAAAAATACATGGTGATAAATGGCTTCATTAACTCTTGTTTTGCATTGGTAATTAGCTTTACTTTTCCTCCCAAATTGAGAAATATATGAAAGAGTCGTGTTTTATTTGTTCAGTCATGTCTATGAAGAAACAAAACGCCAAACATGGGTCAGCRTTCTCGTTCCGTCTCATAACCATTCGGTTTATAGATCTGCCATTTCTGACAGCGAACTGCGATTCTTTTTCACAACTTACTAAGCACACATTTCAGAGCCTTTAAAATAAGAGCCTTTTTCCACCACATCCACCAAACTGTAGAAGAGAATAAGCAAGAATCAGCCCCTTGTTGTTGCATAGGAAGGAGAGCCAAAACTTTGCAGCACAGAGACTAGCATGATCCGGCGGCACAGTTTTACCTTGCTTTTTTGTATAGACCCTTATTCAGCACGTACACTTGCCTTCCTTGCAAGGGCATGGTCTTAATCACGGTGGACTCCGCAGAGAGTGCACTCTGAACGGGAGTGTCCTAATAATGAGAAACGCACTAATCACCCCACTGCCTTTAGCCACTTTAGCAGTCTCTCACTGACATTCGTGCAGTTACCCTCAGCGTATTAAAAAAAATTCTGTGGGAAGAAAAAAAGTGAAGACCTTTAGAGCTCCAAGTGCCTGTTGATCCGCCTTAGAATCATTCTTCTGATCCATCCAAACTAAGAATTAACACATACATAAATATATTGAAATACCAGTTTAAGTTATAGAAAGCAAAACCATGGTAGTTCAATTACTCTGTCAAGACGATAGAGTAAAAAAATACAGAGAAATTAGCTCTTCAGCATAGCTATAGGAGAACTCACTCAAAAACACAGGCCTTTGTTTCTGAAGATGAAGCCACTTGCCTGGTTTTCTGTAGAGGAGTTCCAACTCAAGAATGTAACAGAACCCAGGCTAGTTTCACTGGAGAAAGGATTTCTAAAAAGGACAACATGTCAAAATTGGTATCACGGAAAGAGGATCTTCAGGCAATTTCAGCTTTCTTCATCCAGTGTAACATCAGGCATCTGAGAAGTTACACAATGCCATTTTACGTGAAGTATTTCCAGTTTTCTGTTACAGAGAACATCTGCAATCTCTTGGAGCTTTGAATCTTCCACCATTCTGTACAGGAAAGGCCAAAACTCCACCATCCCCTGAGCCTTGCACGCTGCATGGGCAGCTAAGAAGGAATTTGAGTGGTGCCACAACCTAAACTAAAGACCAGGCTAGGAAGACCTGGAACCAAAATGAAGATCTGTATGAATGGAGTGTGCGTGTGTGTGCGAACACACAAGAAACAGCTGAACAAGGGTTACAGTAACCGCATGTGCTAATTACTACATCGTATGGCAGATGTGGTTTCATTCAAATGATCAGATAACAAGAAGAGGAATAACAAACCTAAAAATAAGGTAGCAAGAAAATAAAGACCTGGAGAGCCATACTAAACCCCCAGACAAGGAAAACAAAGGAACAACGAGTGCTTAAGACTCAAGGGACAAGACAAGATACTGAGACAAAAGGTTCCCAAAAGGTCCCCTTCCACTCCTAAGTGGCGCACAAGATACGCCCACAAATATCAGTTCCAAAAACAGCACAAAAAGCAAGAATCCAAGAGCCATGTTGAGGACTCAATACTTATGTCCCTTGTCCTCTGCGTCGCATTATTCTGCCATAGCCCTTGGGCATAAGTCTTGATCCCTTTGAGCACATGGGTGAGAGCGAGCATGCAAGCAAAATCCATGACAGAATGAGTGCAAGCGACTGAAATCTTTCAATTTGAAGCAGGTATCACCTTTCCTGCCCATAAGGACCTGCACTGAATTCTGTTAGAATCATTTTCTATAGTTTAAGCCTTGAAGAATGGATTCTGGAAACTGGTTTCCACTCTATTTGTTCCCTGCTTCCCTATGTTAGGAGCAGGAATAAGGCACAGGGCTACCTATCATAGGGTCACCGAATTTGCTGTTAAAAAAGTGTATGTTTGTATAGATATGTTCCAAGAGCATGGGCTGGGGTCAGAAGCATTATGAGAATATTAACCCTAAAAATATTTTAAAAAGAAAAATCAATTCTTCACTTTTTTGATGACACTCATTTAAAGTGGTTTGGGGAAAAAAAAAATCACAAGGAGTAAGCATTTTTGTCCATAGCAGTGAGAAAGGACAGCTGTCGTGCAGATTAATTTAAAACCAGCCATCAGGAAGCATGAACGCTACTCCCATGTTTGCAAGGTGAGGAAGCCAGAAGGGGAAAAAAAGCATTAAGCTTCGTTAATTAACTAAAGGTACTCCCACATCACCTTTACATTTCAAAGACTGTTGCATAGTCTCTGCTATTTGCCAGTCACGAGGAGAAGACAAAAAACAACAACAACAAMAAAAAAACCACACAGAACACCAACATTTACAGAATCACAGAATGGTTGAGGTTGTAAGGAACCTCTGGAGATCATCTAGTCCAACCCCCCTGCTCAAGCAGGGTCACCTAGAGCACGTTGCACAGGATTTATGGTCTCAAGAAGTCATTTTTTACCACAGCCTGAAGATTCAGCTTTCCTTCTTGTCTTAAAGCTTTTAAAACAAGTTTCCAATTAGGCTTAAAATAGCCTCCAAAGAATCTAAACGCTTATGAAATGCCTCAGAAGTAAGGCTATTTTAGCCTCAAAATATTGCTAACACAAAGCTTTTTGGTGCGTCAAACCAACACCTCTACGAAACTACCGAGAGCACCCGGAAACGCTCTAAGACATGTGCCCCAAGGACTGAGAACAAAAAACATTCGGTGTGGAAGGTTAAGAAGCCAGATACCAAAGACGTGAAGTGGGAAATGAAAAACTAAGAAAAAGAGTAGCCTGCTAGCTGAAGCTCTCTATGATTTTCCGCCATTTCACAATTGATTATATATACATTTGATTTGGTATATACTTTGATTATATGTCACATATTCGGTCAAACACAAGTTAGGCTGGTCAAATTTGGCAAGCTCCTCGGAAGACAGCAGAGGCAATCAAAGAGGCAAAAAGCAGGGTGAAATGACACCCCAGTAGAAATAGTCCTGATCAAGCCTGGATGACCACGAAGCTAGGGAAGAAGAAAGATTTAATAGTACAGGTGTCTGTGGGATCACAGGTCTTTCTCCAGAAATTCTCAGCAGCAAGGCATGGCGAGCGGAGGAGGCAGGTCTCAGCTGCCGCCCAATCCAAGGAAGAGGATTTCACATGGATTTGATCGATAACTCTAATAGCTACAGAGAATAAGGATTTACAAGATTCGGCTTAAAATGCACGTCTGTTCTTGGTGGGTTCCAGGTGGTCCCCCTGGGGAAAGAGCAAATGGATTTTCTATTCTCAACAGACCAGTGAATGAAAGTTAATTCAAGCTCTACAATGACACCTGCATGTTTAGGCAAAGCATGGAAGACTCCTCTCGCTACAGAGCTGTTGCCTTTGGACTGTCATCCAAGGGTCCCAGAAGAGTTAAAGGGCTGCACTGAAGCCGGGCAGTAAACAGGAGCTGAAAGAGTCAGGACAGATGACATTTAATATTTACTTATAACCAAAACATCTTGCTTAGTTGTTACTTCAAAGGAGCCAGCACCACCTTGGCTAAATGTTTCCTTAATGCAGTTTTTCGACACAGTAATAGTTTTAGGTTTGGGGTTGAAATTTCAGAACCACTCTACTGAAATTTGTTCCAATGTACTCCATGATAAAAAGACACGCTTCGCTGTGAGCACGTTCAGACAAATTCAGTGCTTTTAGAGACATCTCATCCTCACAATGTCCCCAGTCCAGGCAGAAACGCAATTACGTTAACACTTCGCAAGATGTTTGGAGTACCAGCAAAACTGCAATCTGGGCCTTGTTTATGTAAGGGCTCGCAGATAATTTCTACTTGCTGTACTTCTGCTTTCATGCATTCACGTTGCATAAAATTTCAAGCAGAATTTCAGTTCCAGTTTGTGGATATTTTTACAACGCGAGAACACTGGCACGCATTGCCAACATTAAGGAAACCATCTTCACCAAAAACGTTAGCCCTTTGGGTCAGGTTGTTTCAGAAAGAGTTCTTGTAAAGCTACATTGCTAAACATTTGGGTGAAGCATCAAATTATTACGCATACTGAATTTTAAGTCTCTTCTAGCCTAATCAGTGTTTTCTAAGCTACACTCCTCAAATAAAGCCAAAAGGAGGAAAGTTTTGCTGATTAAATATTTACTCTGCCTTTAATTTTAACTGCTTGTTTATTTATTGCTTGAACTGTTTTTATTTTAATTGCTTTAACGAACCACTGGCATCTTATACAAAAATTTGAGCCTTTTTTCATTATTGTCATGCAGGGATAGCTTCATGTTCACTTTATATACAATGGCAGTTAAAGCCTGAAGGGATGAATTCACTTTTTGAAGCACATATTACACACAGGCCGTATCGTTCAGATACTCCATTAAAAACCAAGTATAGCACAGGGGAAAAAATCCGCAAAGAGACCTTAATTAGTTAATCATTCATAAGATCCAATTTTTACATCAGTATTTTATTTCTAAATACCTAACTAGCTGCTTGCAAAGTACTTTGAAGGTGTAAAATGCTACCTACCACAGATAAGAGTAATTAAGCTGCTTTAGACGGACATCAAATTGGAAGCGTCAATCTACTCTTTAAGGAGTGGTTCTAGTAAATGCAACTATTGCTCTGCCCTGGGCTCCTCTTGCAAAAGGGGAATGAGTTAAGAGCGCCTCTTCCTCATCACCTAGCCCACAAGATTCAAGCAAAACAACTATAAAAAACAGTGTTTCCAAATTCAAAGATCTGTTCTGGATAGTTTATATTGGTATAAAGTCAGAATTAACACGATTGTTTCCCTCTTTTTGACATTACTATTGGTTTTGGAATGAGCAGGTTAAGAGTGAAAACACATATTCAGGACTTCATTCCACTTCTCTAAAATTAGTCAGGTTTAGGAGAATACGAGCAAAGGTACAATCCATGCTCCCGTGAAACACTTTCCTTCAGTAAGGAGGAGCAAAGTAGGGCAAGAGGAAGAACGCGGCAAGAGGAGATACGCCTCAAATAGATTCCCAAATTTTACTGACGCTTTGTTAAGTTTCAATTTAAATGAGAAATTAAATGGCCGTAGGAAGCATTTTGAAAATAAGAGGCAGACAGTCAGGAGGTAAGCATAAATCTCTGGTTTAACTACCTTTAACACACTATTCATTCCCAGCATGAGCTATATCCATGAGCAGTTTCCACAGGTATCTGTGTATAAATCCTCAGGCATAACAAGGTTTTCCCTAAAAAGCATTAAAATGGAATAAACTAAAAAGGAGAGGCTAATACAACATTTAATACAAGAAATACTGCTCTGGATTCTTCAGAATTATGTTGTAGTGGTGACATTTCCCTGCAAAATTACCTCTTTCATTTTCTCCACTTAAGGCACCACAAAGAATAATGTCTGTTTCTCTGCCACCGTCTGTAACAAATCTTAATATCTGGGCAACATAACAAGGTAACAAGGGAGATTCTTCTTTCCTATACAAAAGTGCTTAAAATATTTTCAGAAATATCGAATTTTTCTTTGCATTGTTCATTCTCCCCGAGACTGAGCATTAATAGTGACAATCGTAATATACGTTAGAAACTACATCAGTGAAAACACTGGGTGCCATGTCTAACGATTTTTTTTTTTTACCCAAAACTAAAAAAAATTAACTGCTAGCGAAGCTCCTTCCTAGAAAATCTCAGATTATCTTCCTTTTCTCATTTGTGAGGGAGTCACAGGACTGTGATAGGTTACTTCTCATTGCAACCTTAACAGTATTCAAATTCCAGTGGTCTTCATCCTTTAAGACATAAGCTTCAGAGAGATGAACAACACTATATCAGTAGATGGTCCAAGACTAGCATAATGATTATGACTGTAATGTCCACCAAAGGCTTTATTCACCAGATGAAAGTAATCATATCTGCTCTGGAGAGCAGAAAATACAGGTAAAAATCAACATAAAAGGAGAGAGGAGATTCAGAAGTTAGGGTAGATATGGCAGGGTGGTGGGGGGAAGTATTTCTCTCAGTTTTAAAGGCATTTTAGTTCTCAGATTTTTGCAGTTATTACAATAAAACTGGACTCTGATTTCCTGAGACAAAAGGCACCGGCTTCTTCTATTGCCTCTCCCTCAGAGAAGCGACAGGAGCAAGAAGGCTGCTTAGACTTGAACTCAGAGGCAAGACAGACAGGTTTCCTTCAACATATTAACATTAATTCCTACTAATCAGCATTTTTTTAAATATTCCTATCATGGAAGGCACAAACGGCCCCACAAGAAATGTATTTAACCTAATTTTATTGACAGTGAATGTCAATGAATGCTGTTTAACTGGTCCAGCATTTGCGGAAATTCCTAATGAGGACGTGTTCAGCTGCTGTCAAGTAACTGTGTGGCTTAACTAGGTGTGAATTTTTAAATCAGCCCCTTGGTAAGGTTAATACAATGCTCATCATACTAAAATACCTTACTTCGCTTTCAAAGCTACTGAAGCAAAACAGCAGCTTCTCTCACTCAGCAGCAGCCCCTAATTGAGAGAGTAAGCAAAGCATTTCTCAGGTTACACAGACAGAGTCCTGTTAGTTTAGTCCATAAATACATTCCACAAAAATACCAAAGCATTGCAGGTACACCCAAAGAAAACCAGATCCCCTTTACTGTTTCTTTCATCCCCCGCTACTGCACGAACGCATCAGAATCTGAATCAGTGGATTTTTAAAGGCTACCAGGCCCATACCTCCTCTCAACACTATATATACGTTGAAAACATAACCTGAGACTTTGTAGTTTCCCCAGTGGTGCTTGTGTTACAAATTTCCAAAGTTAAAAACCTAACAAAAGGGAATTCCAATTTTCAAAGTTATTAGACACCAAAATCAGGTGGAAACAGCTGAATATCATGGATAATGCTGCATATAAAGACAAACTATCTGAGTTTGATTGAGGAACGGGCACCTCTGAAAGAACCTCGCAGCAATCGTGCTTCTGAACAGCCTCGTTCCCTTCACCTCCCTTGCAGCAGTCGCGTTGTAACCTTTTCTTCTTTTTCTTCTACTTCCAACTCCATCCTGCTTCCCGCTGACAGCTTCCCGGATAGCACACTGAACTGCTGACACCCAGCAGCGTCTCACTCCTTGGTTCCAGAGCAGCCCAAAAAGAGTGCTATATACATATATAGCACCTTTAAGAAGGAACAAATTCCTTTACTAGACACTAGTAACACAGAGGAGGTCCAGCCTTTGGGATTGCTCTTGAACCATACAGAGTAAGTTTCATTAAAAATTTGATTTGGGGGGGAGAAAAGGATAATATTTGACATAAAATTATTGATACTCTTTTATGAGCCTTTATCAGAGCTCTTAAGACACTGTAAACACATTTTTAGACTAAGTTTTTCCCTTATTTACTGCAATAAATTATTCTTTCATCTCAGGAACTATCTAGGTAAACTGGCTCCAGCAGTAACATACCAAGTAAATCACAAAATCCAAAGGTTTTGACTAGGCCAAGCTAGAATATTCCCACAGAAGATAAAAAGTATTTACTAAACACTGCAAACAGGACAAAACATGTACAATACCTCTATTTAAAAAACACTGGTTAAATACTTTGCCATATAAGAGGTGTTTTCAAGTGCAAAACCTAGACAGATACCATCTAGAAGTGGTAAATATATTAGGAAATGGAATGCCGCAAATAAAGATCTGGAAAAGCTCAGTGTGAGCAAAGTTTCTACCTGGGTCATCAAGAGATGACCTAGTTCAAACGTTTGGACACCTTCGCAATGCCAATACAGGCCTTGCAATAGCGCTTAATTAACATTTTAATAGGTATTCCAGCTTGGACAAAATGCAAGGGAGTAATCCAGATGATTCAGCTTCCATTCCAGTAATCTCTGGGCACAACAGAAACTTGGGATTGCCCTGTTCCAGGAGATACGTAACCCACAGCAAGCCTCAGACTTCTCCCAAGACAGCCAGAAGTGAATTTCAAATATGTATTCGTTTCCACTGAGAGATGGCAGGTTCCTGACCAGGGTTCCTCTCTCTTCTTGAAGGACCATCACTGAAAAGACGGATCAGTACCAGTGAGGGAGTTCAGAGTCCAACTGAGATTGGAAATTTGGTGTACATCCCCAGTTTGAATTAAGAGACCTTCCTATTAGAACAGATTTTTGCTTTCAACTGAACAAGAAGTGGCAGGAAACTGCAGGGAAGGGGACAAAAGGCAACTTGAAACTGCCCTGTTTCACTGTGGATACAGCTGAACCACGTAACAGTTTAGCATAACTTTTTTGCTTCCAAAATATGTACAGTAAAAAAGTCTGAAGAGTTGAGAATATTTTCAAGAAGTGTTAACTGAACTTGTCACTACTCAAGTGACTTCACATTTCACTTTTTACAGTTTTGAATGTATTAATATCACAGACAGGAAGCTATAAACTGATCTGCCCAAATTCACAGCAGTTCTGTGGCAAAGCAGGGACTGAACTGAGGTCTTCCATATGGAAGATGAATAATTTGAGAAGCATATTATTTTCTTCCTCCCCTGGAACTATTGGAAAGTGAGAAGAAAACTAGTTTCCACTGGCTAATTCTCATACATACAGGTTATATATAAATTATGGAAGGCAAGGTAAACTTGGTCTATTGTCTTCCTTCCTCACATTTAGCTGAAGTTAGATTAAGTCCAAACTAGTCACCCAAACTTCCCATTGTGATTGGTGGCATCTACTTCAATAAAAATGAATGTATGTTTCTACAACAAGTTCACATGAAGGTTATCTTAACCTTACAAACAGCTGTATCACAACAGTAGTCTCAGAAGTTCCAACACAGAAAAGAGTAAAGTTAGTCTATAGAGCCTCAGGATCCTTACCTTACTTTGCCCTAAAGCCCAAAGAATAATTGGACTCTGATCTTCACAGCAAGACACCGGACACTACTGCTATAAATTTAAACTTCATCCTTTCTGCCTTACTAGCTGCCCAAAGCACCTCTAAGAGTGCTAGTTTAGTAAAAATTCTCCATGTTGTTATAGAAACTCCTATTTTACTTAAAATTATCATCCATCAACCTTGCATTCTCAGCTCCAACCCTAACCAGTACAGCATCTGAGTAGATTTGTTATTTGCAGTTGTTTTTTTTAAACAGGGAACTACTTCTTTTCTCCACTTTAAAGACATATAGAGCATTCTCCGAGTTCCATTTCCCTCCACGAAGAAGCCTATTCTGCCTCCACTATCTTCTCTTTAAAAGAAGAGCCAGATTCAGTGCTGTGATAGGAATAATCTGAATTTTCCCCAAACCAGCCTACATTCAGCTGTCAGCCCACCTCTCTTCTTAGCATACTGTCTTTGGAAAAAGCAAAGAGAAGGAGTCAAATTTATGCAAACAAAAAGCAGCCAAACATGCATCTTTGACATTTTGACTAAAACTCCTTTCCTATAATGTTTGATTATCTGAAGTTTGATTCATCTCCTTTTCCTACAGAGGATTCCTTTCTAGTCAACCCCCACTTTCTGCAGTCATCAAGAAATATAGCATTAGGGCATCTTTCACCACCACATCTCTCACTGTGCTTGAACATTAACTGCTTCTTGTCCCTTTTTCCCAACCTAGAAGACTTCATTTATGTTTCTTAGAGCCACAATTACCTGACACCTCATTTCTGCAATGCCTCGACACAGCTGAATCAATCCCTTCTTAAGCTACCACCACTGTAAATCAAAGGATTTATTAAGATGACACAACTCCTTTGGTCCAATCACAAGCTGGGCAAACGTGGATACTGTCATTCTTCCTCCAGAAGCTATTTTTGTAAGCAGGAAGTTTGAGGTGAAGTCTTGGTCACTGTTACAAAGCATGCATTCCTGAACCAAGCCCACTGCGGGCTTTCAAACACTTGTTTTATCGTTCACCTTTCCCTCTAAACAAGTATACACATTGCCACCTCCTCCTTTGGGCTCCATTTCCACATATTCTTCCCCTCCTCGTGTTAAGCATTATTCACATAATTTAATAAGTACCCAAACCTGCATTATATGAGGTACTAGCAACACTGGCGAATTAGAGAAAACAAAATTCCAAGCAACAGGCTGCAATACTGAGAGATAAGATACAGTAGATAAAGTCCATCTCACAGGAGAAATCCCTCCTTCACAGTGTTGTGCTACGTGACATGCAACACTTTCTGTAGCTACTGAAAGTAATGTTAAGGCAGCAAAATCCTTAGGCAGAAAACAGCTGCATAGGTGAGGAGATAAAAATGGGTGGCCACCTGAGTATACACTTCCGGAGGGAAACATCTATGGTCTCTACTCTTTCCTACATGAAACGTTATTCTGATGCAAGCTAAACCAGCATATCCTGTCATATAGCTAAGGGTACTCGGTCACCGTTTCCCTGTTCCACATGCTGAATAGAGTCCTTAAAACAAGCTGTCAGTATCTTCCTAAATACATTTTGCCCGTGGACATTACTGCTTGTTGTGCTTTTAAGGCAGGCTTTCCAATTTTTGGAGAGATGAATCAGAAGGTTCAGGAGACTCATCAAAATGCTAGGGATAACTCCTAGAGACTTTTCTCCCCCTTCTTTACCTAACTTAAGTTTTCCTTAACGTTTCCCCAGCACCGTCATCTACCTGGCAAAATAAGGGGAATACTTCCTCCGGTCCCCTCTTCTCACCGCTATCCATCCTAAGATTCTGCCCTCTCACACAGCAGCAGATTTTGACCTGGCTGGGAGAAGACAAGACAGATAGAGCCCCACATAGCTTCCTCCTCAGTGATTCCATCGTATTCACGTAACCTACCACCTTCTGGGAAATTCTGTGAGGACTAAGGTTTGACCTCAACTTTTCCACACGAGAGCAACACGACAGCCTCCACAGAGGCTCTTTTCCTCTCAAACCCATTCTTTGGATGACACACTTCTGAATTTCTTCTGAATGAAGCTTGAACAAATTCTTAAAGCAGTCCTGCTTCAAGGGCCGTGTAGTCTGGGTTCTCAGGAGGAGACCTGTCAGCACGCAGAGTACCTCCTGCGCGCTTTCGTTGAGCGCACCCCTGCGCAAAGTACAGCACAAATTCGGTCAGCATTTGCTGATCCAAGTTAATAACCGTATCTGCGGAGAATACCAAGGGACTGCTCCAAAAATAACCAAAGATGCACACAGTCCGCTACACAACAGTACACATAGCTGAACCTGTATGATGCAATTCCGCAGCAACGCAGGGGAAAAATACCAGAAACTAAATTAGAACATGTATGCCACGGCATATGGCAAGAGCAGCAGAGGACCCTGCTTTTCAGGAGCTTTTTTTTTGGGGGAGGGGAAACAAACCAAAAAACATCTAGAACTCGAGAATAACACAGTATTGCTAAAAAGTTGTACACCTCAGGTTCCTCAGGCTCTTGCACAAGTCCAGGCAACGCATGGCTACCGATACTTCATGTTAGGAATTCACACTCCCCGTTTTCTCTTTCACAGCTTGGCTCCTAAACTGCGATAGCTTTCCCCCTCAGGGAGCGAGTCAGAATAGAGGCAATCGCACGGACACTTCAGCACGTCTGCTGCCTGCTCTACCTGCCCTGCAGATGAAGAACTTCAAGTTAAGAGGACGTTAATCCGTCAAGCTAAGCGATGTTAATCTGGCACAATAGTTTTCAGTCTTTCAGTGTGCAGACGTCTAAAAATTTCCTCAGACGCAGACTTCTCTGTAGGGAGCTGAAGCCTGCTGACAGTAAACTTGTTTTTCCCAGTTGCATTTCACAAATGCCTTGGAAATAGGCCAGGGAGCCTGAGGGGTCTGCAGACCCAAGGTTTAAAATTAATCTAGTAGAACTTTAAAAAAAAAAGTCTTTAAAAGATAGGAATTTGGCTTCAAATAGTCAGTGGAACATGGCAGGGGGGTTTGCTTTTGCTTTTAAATTCTTATTCTAGAAAAAGGCTACTCAAAGAATTTTAGGGCTCAACAGCGAATAAAAGAAAGAGGGCTCATATGAGAAGTTGAGTTTGGAACAGGCAGTTCTTTAGAAAATAATTAACTACACTCCAGCTGCAACATGGTATCTTGAAATGAATATTCTCCTCAAGCAGTATTATTTGGAGGTGCAATAATAAATCCCTTCATACAAGGGCTGTAAGGACATATACTAGCTAAGTTCTTATCCAACCCTAGCAATTCCTTGTATAAACATGCACAGAAGATAATTTTGGGGTCTTCATGCTGTCACACCTACAAAGCCAGCTTAGAAGTTCACCATGAGGTTCTCAGAGAACCTTGAAGAAACACTGCCAAGCAGAAGCTCATGGTTTTTTCCATTAAGACCCACAGAAGAGCTGCCACCATGTATAGTAAAGACTAGAATCACAACTGCTTGCCATCTTCCTCTGCATGTCTGATGGTGATAGCGGGGAATCATCCACTGAAACCAAAGCAGCTTGGAGATGCAAAGGAAAACCCAAGTCAGGCATTTTAGGCAAGCGCTTGAGAAACATCAGGGAAGAAGCATCAAGATGTTTTGAAACTCCTTAAGAACATATCATTCAGGACACTTCTTCCCCTCCCTTTCCAAAGGGCCTTTGTTCCTGCAGGGATCAAGCCTCCAGAAATACTAACCAACACACAGCTCCCACACCTTTCACGGGGAATCGTTCTAACTTGCAACAGACTGCAAACCAGGTAAGGTTCTGACATGTAACCTGAAATCAAGCACACAAAGCTGGATCTTGAGTCTGATTCATTCTTAGCTGTGCAAGTCATACACTGACTACAACAACAGTTTAAAATATCATCCAGACAGTTCTCTAGAGAAATATTTCTCTGGAGTTAAGGACTTACTGTGGGGAATGTATGTAGTAATTAGGCTACGGTTCCTCTTGAATTTACTATATATTCTGCAGTTTAATGATTTGGGGAAACCCTAACTGTACACTAGAGAAGTAAATCCCTCTTGTAATTTTAAGTAAAATTGTAGAATCCCTAAGACCAAGACTGTCTTCACTGTAAATTACCTGCTGCAGAGTAACCAGTCAAAGTCCACAGATATGAATAAAAACCAGATGCAACCTACCAGCCCTCTGCATTCAGAGAGAGAGAGGAAAATATTTTTTTAAGGAGCAAACCAGACAACAATTACAAGACTGAGGCTTTCACTGAAAAAAGCTTTTTCAGGTCTGCTATTACACTATAGCATCCAAAGAAAGAGGCAAATCTCACAGGACGCAAGCCTATGATCTGCATACTGTTTACACAGTTTCAGAAAAAAAATTATCCCCTTCTCCAAATCACACTGAGGTTTAACAGCAACTAAAAATAAAAACAGTGGGAAAGAACTATGGTCACAAAGTAAAACATACAATATTGGATAAAAACCACTAGGATGACTGCCTAACAAGAGAGGCAAAAATGTAACTGAACTAGAATAAAAATACTGTAAGAAAGTTGGAAGAACTGAAAGAACAGGAACATAATTAAGAAGCAAAATACATAAAGGACTGATATTAAAACACAGCTTGGAAAGCTGAGAAGGCATTACAAGAACCTGAACCAACGGGTGGGTCTGGAAATGAGAGGCTGGAAGAGACCTGCCCTGTGAAAAACTCTTTGTAAGGCATTTCTGAGGTCAAGAAGAAAGGCAAAATGAAAGCCTAGAATTCATTTGAGATCTTATGCCAAATTCGAGTTTTCTTCAGCCATTTTAATGAGCCCCTCCCACTGCATTCACCTGCTAGGCTGAAAGGTTCTCCCATAACAGTCCAAGCAAGCAGCAGCAGCTCAGCTTTAATAAAGCCATCCTAGAGGCTCTCCAAGCGTTCACATAGGCCTGAGGGATTTTCAGCCATTTTGAGGAAACCAAGGACACAACATTCAAAAACTGCTTTAGCAGCAAACGCATCCACCTGAAACCAGAAAGAACAAAACAGGTAATGCAGAAAAGGCAACAAAGGAGGACCTGTCTACTGTGCTCTACTAAAGTCAGGAAAGGGTCAGAATTTCCTCTGAAAGAGGAGATGCTGCAGCGCAGTATTTCACTGCCAATTAATTCTGTCACACATGAAAGTTAAACCCTGTTCATCTACTCAATACCGACTGCACCCATCAGGCAACAATACCTGCGGATTCAGTTGCTTTTCTAAGAGAAAGCATTCTCCATTTACCTGCATTTCTAATAGAATGCCCTCTACCCTGGTTCTGAGCTCATGCTGCTCTCACCAAGATTTATTGATCTCTGTGCGCACGCTATGCTTTTGCTCTCAGCACTTACAATAAATTTTGTTCTCTCCATTTCCTCTACCACCTCAGACATCCACGGGATGATTCAATCACCCATCTAGTTCAGATTCCTCTGCTAAATGTTCCTTCTGTCAGGTCATTAAAAAAAAAAATCCTCCCATCGCTGACAAGTAGGGTTTCTCATGGCCATTTCTGCACTGGCAGAAGAGGACAGGGCCAGTAACGAGCAAACATTTTCTGCTTCTAGAGAACGCAACAGCTTCATTAAAACAAATGAAGTGCCTAGCCCTACAAGCTGCAGAGAAACACTTCTGTGCCCAGATTAATGCGATGCTGCCTGTCCATTTCTACGCAGACAGCTTTAGGGCCTCTGCAGGCCGGAGCTCTCTGGGCCTGTTAACAGGATTTCACTGTCCTCAATCTCAGCAGCAGCTACTCAGACCCCCCACCCACCACCACCATGCTCCTCATCCCCAGCAGCCCTGGCTTGGGGCTTTGCCAGGGAGACTTCACCCTCTCCAGCCCCGCTCCTGGCAGCCACTCTTCTATTCGGATTTAATTTCCCTTCCTTTTGCGTTTCCCCATATCAAGAACATTAAGAAAATGAATTAGTTCTAACTCAAACCTAGACAGAGGCAAGTACAGGAAGCATAACAGGAAGCATTTAGAGGAATGGAATAAACTAGCCTCCACGTTAATTACAGAAATGTTGGAGTGGGTTTTCTTGCTGTACCAATCGCTGGTTGCACTCCTGGAAGGAAATCATTAAATAATGTCACTCAGCAAGATTTAAAAAAAAAGAATACTATTTATATGGTTACAAACATTAACAAACACTGAAGTGGTCAGAATAAGTTTCAAGACACAAGGTAAAGTAAGTGAAACTTGAAAACATTTTCTCAATAGCAGGTTTCTTGCACCTTCCACTGACACAGCTGGTTCGGCCATGTCTGAAGTCAAAATGCCTAGCTGCTCATCAGCACACTCCAATATTTCCTCCAGACTCTTTCAGTTCTGGGGAAATATGTTTTAGATTTAATCCAAAGACGTAATTCTGTGTGTTGATGACTCCTACACATGTCTGGATCAGAGAACACTACGAGCCTGCAAATCTCAGAATAGCTATGTCGCATCTCCAGGGGATACTGGCATGCAGTCAAGCAATGGAAACTCTTAAAAGTATGCCCCAACTTTGTGCATTAAAATGGAAGCAACTACCACAAGCATAAAATAACAGGGTGAATCCGTGTGCGGCTGCACCTCAGTAGGTATCCGAGATCTACAAAGGAGCCAAGATCAATTGGGATGACCAAACACTTGCAGAGTTACCTTGCAGACTCTGGTGCAGCACAGCAACTGGCATTTCCAGCTCTGGTATTTGTGATGGGATTAAGAAGTTACAGTATGGACAAAAACATCCTAACAGAAGGAAAGGGATTTGGGGGCACACAGTCTTTTTACCCAGTCCTCATCACAATCGAGTGTCTCAAGGATGGCGTGTTTGGCTTTGCAGAAATACTTTAAAGCTCAAACTTTGTAATATAAATAGCGTATTCCTCAGCTTCCCTCATGCACAGGGCGGCTAAACCAATTAACATGGCACTGGGTATACTAGAGGTTCAAGAAGTCTTTTCAAAGCCTAAAGCTGACTAGAAAACCATGCACCAGCATTCTGGCAACACCGACTCAGCTTACAGCAGTCCAGAAGAAGGAGCGTGCTAACCAGGAATGATAAAGGAAAGTCACACCCTTGTTCTAAAAAGTTAAATGAAAGAGATGCCACGGCTGTGCTGCAGAGCTGAATAATCTGAAAATTAAACTGTGCGACAGAGTCAACTCGAGGCAACTCCAAGTCAGCATGGTAGCCAGAAGCAAGCAAGGGGCTCAAGAACGCGGTGGCCCACAAAGAGCAGGTCCACCTAGCGAAAGGTAAGCGTTAATAGCAGGCTTTCCAATCATATCACATTGTACGTGGCATCAGAAGTGGGAAGAAGACATAGGTTTTCTACTTAAATCACCAATTTTGATACTGCTTTGCGTTTAGAGTTGGTTATTTTCTTCAGTCAGTATTTACTCGCTGACAACTAATGACAAGTGATTTTCATCTCAAAAGGATCTCCGTCATTCAGTGTGGCCTTTGCACCAAGTTCAGTATTTTTTAAGTATAACATATATACACCCATACACACAAATTTACTGAACCATTAGTAAGTTCACAGAGGTGAAAAGCATTTGTTTCATAAAGTATTTGCTTCCCAGACTAATATTTTTTTCTTTGTGACGCACTAAGCTGCAATTGGTAAGAGCTGAATTTAACTGAAATGCACAAAAAAATTATTTCAGCTAACATATTTAGTCTGTCAAATTCTAAATACAAAATAAAATAGCTGATATAAAGTAACTGATTTGATTGTTTGCTCTCACTGGGCCCTTCAATATATTAGAGCTAGAAGAGGTTGTTTTATGCTGAGGGGAAAAAGAAAGAATCCATTTAGCATCTCACCCTTGTGTAAGCTTAGTAAATAAATGAAGAAGAGAGACCTGAAAATTTCTAGTTTCACTCCCAGTCCATATTTTGACTGCTGTTCATCTGCTGAGGCACACACCTTTTTTTGTTTAGACTACTTCCATAAATAATTTATACTAGTGTGTCCAACTTGTAATCATTTTGATTACATCAGCTCACTTTCAAAATAGTGTTTTAATTTATATTATATATATATTTATATTTTTATATCCTGTTTCATACCAGAACTCTCTCAGAAGCGTTCTTCTGTCACAAGCTAACTTTTCTTGCAGGGTACAGAACTCACAGGCGAGTTTTGGAGGTTGTCTTGAAAAAAATATTACGGTGTTCACGTCAAGACAGAGAATCTTTGATTTCTTCTGAGACGTATTTCAAACCATTGAGAGTTTCTGATTGCTTTCTTGGTTTGGTTGTGGTTTGTTGTTTTTGTTTTGTTTTAATCAGTAGCATATTAGCTCAGGTCTTTAAAGGCAAGCAGGAAGGAAGTTACTTGCCTTCATTACAAAATGCTTATAGAAGATACTTTTCATGGTCAGAGGTCCAGAAGAATGGCTGACAACTGCAAGCTCTCTGACAATTTCCCACTGCTAGATCTTCTGCTCAGGCCAACCTCAGATGAGGTTCTTCACCTTTGTTTCTTTATTAGCTGCAAAGTATTGGGCAGCAGCTCCACAGAGCCTGCATCATGGGCTAAGAAAGCGCCAAGTATCACCAAACTCCCCAACAGCTGCAGATATAAAATCTATTATTTTTATCAAGGGGTAGGACAATCATTTCCTTCCTTATAAGTTCACAAATTATTTCTCATAGACGCAGACTGAAAAAACTACAGAAGTGCAGACAGGTACAGCTATTTTTCCTCTGTAAAAAAAGATCCATCTCCTTCAGAAGCTTCCACAAATAGATAAATATCAAAAGGCACTATGAAAGCAGGCCTCACAAAGCATTTAAGTCCTTTTCTCCAAGTCTGGCTCTTCTTCGAGACATTGTTGGAAAGGCTATTTCAGAGATGGGGAAGAGAAAGAACAGGGACAATATGCCAGAAGTGCCCAGGCAAATGAGGCTAGCGACCCATGTAAAAAATACATATAGTATAAACCCAAATATCTAGAGTCCCAATCACTCAGTCAATATACTCCTGTTAGTGAACCTTCCATGAAGAGGAAAAAGAAAATAAAAAGACCCACAGGAAAACCACAGCACTAGGAAATTCACAGGAGGGAAGAGGGCAAGATTTTACTCACTGGTGGGACAAGTTCACACCTCTCTGCAGCCTGTAAACCAGATGAAACTCTTCTTTTTAAAGACTCAAGTTACATGGGGATGGCAGTCTCCACAGATAGCGGCTGAACTGTGATGAGTGTTATGCCAGCTTCTCACACGCAAACCACCTGCAGTTCTCCAGTTATCTAATAAGACACATCATACTACTCAGCTGTGTCTGTACCAACCCTGTTATGCAACACCACAGTTCGTTAGAGGTTTCTAAACAGTTACATGCTACAAGTTATTATGTTGTACTTATGCCAGCATTTTCAATTACTAAAATCCTGATTCCTGATAAAAACCTCTAATTGGTTATCCTTTCTTTAGATCATCTTATACAATGCAGAAATGATTGTAGTGAGATACGACAGGGACTTATTCTGCTTTCTGTATATATTAATGCCCTTCAGAGTTCCTCTCCAATACAGCCTGCAGCAGGAACCCACATGATGAAAGAATGTTTCCATTACTGCGCCCCAGCATTCAGTTCTGCCCAGGCAAACGTAAATTGACATATAAAGAGCAGAAGATGTTCATATGCAAGACAAAACTAAAGATGTTGCTAAATATTTGGGGGGTATATAGCATATTTATTGTAAGCAACCTTAGTAGAGGTGATGTATACACTAACTGATGTGACCCAGAAACCAGAATTTATTACTTAATGCATTAGGACTCATGAAAGTCACCTGACAAAACAAGATCAAAGGCAGTAAGCAGCATACATTTTTTTTTTCCTACAGTAGCTATATCTAATCCCTCAGCACAGAGCTCTGCCTTTTCAGTAAAGATTTGCCTTTTCAGTAAAGATTAACATATTTAAAACTACTAAACTCTGTATAATCTCCAATCATTGGGAAAAGTAATTCAATTAAGACAAGCACTGGTTAAGTTTCCTTCTCTCTAGTCACCCAATGCTATATCCTTGTGCTGCAAGTAAGGAAAAAAAGAGCTAGAAAAAGAAAGAGGAGCTTCTTTTCAGCTGGACACGGATTATATTGCAGGCTGGTGATGAATCCACAGTACACGCGGCAAGTATCCAAGCTTTGCCGATCCAGTTTGGGTGGGGAGGGCCGCGGGGGACAAAGACCATATTGCTACCGAGAAGCAATGACTTGCAGTAAATCCTGAAAGAAGCTGCAAGTGACCTTATGTCGTTTAGCCAACACGCAGCCCCGGCTGATCAGCGCCGGCAGGACTCTGCTGAGCAGAACTGCAGCAGTGTGTCAGCTTTCTTTCCATGGCACCGACCGCTCGAGGAGCTGGCGCAATAAGAGCATAAAAGGCAGACAATGTAAGTAACAGGCACTGGAGGCAGGAAGATTCTGGAGGTCAGGGAACAAGGGAAGGGAAGGGTGGTGGTTTTTTTTTTTCCTTTAAAGAAACATCAGCAGCTTAATGCATAAGAGAACCAGCAGCTAATGACGAACAGCATCACCAGGCAGAATCACTGCAGTCCAGGTAAACACGTCTAGGTATACGGCACTGAACTACCACAATATGGCTGAGGACACCAGCAAAAATTACAGGCTGCACCCACTGCACAATTTTGGTTTCAGGTAAGGTTACAAGAAGGAAATGTCTAGAAATGCTTCCAGATCTTTCACAGCAAGATATCACCTTTGATCAAACAACTGCATCTAAAGGCTCTAAAGCCTGCACAGTAAATGAACTCCAGGTAAGAATCTCTTAACCGTAACGTACACATTTATTGAAGAGACTGTATACAATCAGCACAGAGGTCTGATACTAGGTGGCTTTGGTCGCTGATCCACCTAATCAGCGTTGCACCCCTTTATAACATTTCATTTGCCATTCTGAAGTGCCCGAATGAAATAAACAGAAGCATCCTATATCCCTAGAAACAGCAGTAGGATATCTTTAATTATGGCCTTCCAGCAGGGCAGACAACCTTTCAGCTAAACAGGAAGTAAATGCAGTAATTCAGTGCAACAGTTGTATAAAGAGACATTTGATTTACAAAAGCTATAAGAACTTTTTTATTTCTACGTTTCCCTTCATCTTCAAAAACAAGGACGACAACGGGAGCTACGTGTAAGCAAACCCCCTTAGACCTCCCCTGCAGAACGCAAGGTGCTTCCATATTATCCCCATTATGTGGAAGAACATTATTAGGACATTCATTCTTTCAGCAGCCATATGTAATGGGAGCTATTAACACAGTAAAAATATAAATAAATAAAATACACAGAATTATATCAAGAGACACGATGCGAATTCAGAGAAAGCTGTTTCTCCAGCAAATACGAGAATCRTCTGGGAGCTGCGCTGGAGCGTGCCTGCGCTGCAGCACCTGTAGGCTGCGCGGACATGCGGGGCTCTCCGTCGCGCTCGGCATAGCCGTGTTAGCCCTGAGTCCGGTGTGGACCAGCTGCCGAGCGATCGCCCCCGATCCAGACAAAGGCAGGGCTGAAACCCGCACCGCAGCTGCCAGCACTACCTAGTTCACCACCAGCCCGAATACAGCAATAAGCCACAGTCACAACAGTGGCACTGTTACGTATATTTAGTTAGGAGTATTTTGCTACGCTATACCCCTCAAACCCCTTCTCTCCTCCGCAGATTTGAAGCTATCGATGGGAATCATTTATAATCATAGATGATTAGCTGGGGGGGGGGGGTGTCAAGATTAGAGGAAGCAGATATCAGCTGATATGTCTGCCAGACTAGATAGACAAGAAATTCATGTGTAAACTAAGCTGCTGTGATTTAAGATCTGCACTTAGATGCCTCCCATGGAGGCATCCTAAAAGCTTCAGGAAATCAAAGCTCAGAAATGCAGGAAAACAAGCAAAGCATTTTGCAAACGCACAGGCGACGTTCTAGATTCGTCTTGTCAAATAATACCTTGAAGAAAACCAGCATTTTTCACACATGACCCTCTTCCAAAATCCTCATAAAATGGCTGGCCAAACAGCACCTCACCAAGTAGATCAGGTGACTTAGCTGAGAAGAAATGCCCAAGTTGAACTCGTGGCTCCCCGCATCCCTAACATCGGAGGGGCTCCAACACAAAAAAGGGGATGAGAAGAACAGACTAAAGGGAACCACCAACATACAGGTAAATACATTTTAATAGCAGTCTTACCACCAAGCTCACCTACGCTTAACTGAAGAAACACCACTATATAAGTCACCGGGGGGGGGGTGGAGTATTTCATCAGCTCCTACCACATAGAGAGCAAAGGTGGCTGAGGGAGCAAACACCCCACCCTGAGACAGAGAATATTTTGCTCCTTCTCATTATATCAAAGATTCTTCAATATTTGACCAGGATGACAAAGCATCCTATTTTTCAGAAAAAAAACCCACTCCCCCCAAAAWGTAAGATTCAGATTCAACACTGCAGACAGAGGCCTTCCGTTTAGGAAAGAGCTGACATCCCGATTTCTCAGGGTGTTGTTTTGGGGTTGGCTGGTTTTTTTTTTTTCCCCCTTCCCCTCCCAGCAAAGAAAGGGGAAGAAAAATCTCATTTGCTACATTAAATATCCGGAGCGCTTGATCCGCCGTGCCGAGACGTAACTCCCTTTTCAAAAGCAAATAAATAAATAAATACACAGAAAAGAAATACTATATTGAAGCAGGAGATATCAGGGATTGATACTCCCTTCCCCAGCAAAGCCTGAAGCGCTCGGGCTAAATGAATCAGCAACTGCTTCGAGAGATGGGGCTGCCCGGGGGCTTAATAAAAATAAAAATAAAATAAAATAATGAATAAATAAAACGCAGACGGCGGGGGAAGGGGGGGGGGGAGCCTTGCCGCCGCCTGTGTGAGGGGACGCCGGGCCGGGCCGGGCCGGTGACTCACCGCTCTGCTCGCCCAGAAACACCAGCTTGAATTTCCGCAGCGGGTTGCCGAAGTCCCCGCCCGCCGACATGATGGAGGAGCCGCCGCCGCTCCGCGCTCGCTCCGCTCCCCGCGGCGGCACCCGCGACCGCTCTCACTCGCTCGCTGAGCTCCTTTTCCCTCCCCCCTCGTCGGTGAAGGCGGCGGCGGGAGGCGAGGCGAGGCCGGGCGCGGCGAGGCGCAGGCGGCGGAGCCGGCTCGGCCGAGGCGCGGTCGCGTAACGGCGGC
>NW_020450939.1:254275-257788 GCF_003343035.1 Apteryx rowi
CTCCCCCCCCTCCCCTCGGCCGAGGGGGGTGTTCACTCTGGAGCCTAACGGCGGCCGCGTGTTGGAGGGGTGGGCGGTTTTGTATGGGCAGTGGAGCTAGCCTGCTGAAATGCCTGAGCTGTCGGGCACCTGTAGGGGGGGGAAGTGAGGCGGGGGGGACGCCAAAGGTGCCCTCCCTCAGGGAACACCRCAGCATGGGGAAAGCAAAAGCACACGCACGCGCTGTCCGTAGCACGTGCGGCCCCAAAGACGGTCTGTGGTGCCTGCGCGCTGCTGAGCTGTGAGGCAGCGGCGCTCAGCTGAGCCCCCGGTCACCGCAGACGGCAGCAGCGCCGTTTGCCCTGCTGGCACATCGGTCATTCCCACGGAGGAGCCTCCGTCCCAGCTCTGTGCCCGCCAAGGGAGCTGCATGCAGGGCCAGGCCCGGCCTTGCAACTCCTGCTCGTCTTCCAAATGAGCTTGCTAATCACAGCCATCCCCTGAGCCCTCTCCTCCCTCCGCTCCCCTCCCCGAGCCTCRGCATTAAACGACGCCTTCGGGCTCGGCCGCGGCAGGTTTTGAGCAGGCGCCGCAAACCTCACGCCTCTATTTTTGCTTTGCCGGAGAAAATCGGCGCCGGTTGCCCAGGAAGTCACGGGAAGCCCGGGCCACGCACCGAAACGAAGGAAGCTCTTGGCAACCTTTGCTRTTTCTGGATCCCAGGAGATAAACCCAGCCGGAAACGAGAGCAGCCTCCGGCAAGGGGCCCGGATTCGGGCACGTTTGGCCTGATTGCATTCACACACCCCTTCACCCCGTTCCCAAAGCGGTGCCCACGCACTCGGCCGCAGGGGCCGGAGCAATGCTCCTCGCTAAGGTTGCTTGGACACGCACGCAAAATGTGGTTTTCGCAAGTATTCGCTCCCTGCGCTTCCCGAGGCTTCAGCTGGCGTTGTCGGCACCTGCTGTTCCCACAAATATCTCAGCTTGGCTGCCTGAAACGAGGACGCGCTTAATCACGCAGCCTTTTCGGGGTCTGCAGCGTCTGCCTGGTAGTTTTCTTCATGTTGGTGTTGACGCCAATCTAGTCAACAAGGTTCACGTAACACGACGTGGGGGGTGCCTGGAGCAAGCCCGGTGGGACCCACCGCGCCGGCACAGCGACAGCACGTCACAGCTCCATCACCACTTCCCTTCCGCCTGGAAACAGGCGGGTTTTCCTCCACTTCTCCATCCGGGGAAGTTGCTCCAGGACCTCTTCTGCTCTGATGGTCAGGGTATCATCTCCGCTTTCCTAGACCCGAGAGCTACGTCTCAGCGCCATGTTTCTTCTGCTAAGGGGACACCACGCGCCAACTCTTTGCCTCCTCTTTGGACAACGTCATGGAGCAAAACTAATGTTATTCCATCTCTGTGTGCTGGATTTGTAGATGGTCCATGTAGCCATGGGGTAAGGTCCACATAGCTATGGGGTAAGGTCCACATAGCTATGGGGTAAGGTCCATGTAGCTATAGGGTAAGGTCCATGTAGCTATGGGGTAAGGAGGTAGGTCACCCTCGGCCATGAATATCCTTCGTTCAGCGTCTCTGCTCGAGACCCCCATGCTCCGTCTGTGCCTGATTCATGGAAATGCTCATTGAACTTCTCTGCTCTGGAGATTTGGTCTCGGACATGCATCTCGCCCCTACCAGAGCCCACGGTTCAGGAGCAGATTTAGAAGGTATTTTGAAGACCAAATGGTCTCTCCTTTCTATTTTTGATCATTTCATTCACATTGCCTCAACGTGATTAACTGCTTCTCCCAGGGTTTTTTCTTTTTCCCCAGGCCTTGAACTGCCAGTGAACTGAAAATGTGCCTTTAATACGGTGATTAAATTCAAGGAAGTTTTAATAAGGACATGAGCAAGAAATGTAATTTTGCTTTGCACCGGGCATTTGTGAGCACATCCCTGCTGTGCAGCGCCGTGACACTGGTCTCCTGCTAAGATGGGGGAAAGGGAACCCAGACTGGCAAAGAGCTGGTTTGAATAGTTTCGACATCGTTTTAAATACATAAATTGTCCTTGTTTGTCGATAAGGATTCAGGGATCTTACTCAACAACACCAGGGAAAGCGATGGCTCTGCACCAGGGAGAGGTCTTCGCTGTTAGTGAGGATCATTTTTATCACTGATCTGTCCAAAAGCTCCGCTCAGGCTCAGTGTCTCTTTGAGCCGGGCGAAGGAAACACTTTGCATYGCCTGCCAAAGAGGTTTCAGCCTGAGGGGCTGGCAGGAGATATGGAGGAAGATTTCAAGATAAAGCAGTTCAGGGACCTTCCTCAGTTCACTGAAGCCAGGGGAGATCTTCTCCCTGACTCCTGCAGGCCTTACACACGCTCCTAAGAAACTGCAGAAAGTAGAAAAGGAGGAGACAGGCACATCAGAGGAGGTCTTATCCCAAGTTGTATTTAAACGCTTTTTGTTTAATAGTCTTTGCAACCAGACAAGTCAGTAAAGATGTGAAGACTTCCACGCGCTGTATCTCAGCTGCCCTAGGACAGCTTTATTCTTCTGGACAGCCTGGTGGAGACTGAGAGAGAAGGGGCAGGGGGGGCCGTAACAACCTTCTGGATAGCTCGCAAACCACTTGAGCATCATCTTTGCCAGCCCTTGTGCTATGCACCGCGCTGGGTCATGGACGGGGCACACCACGGGGCATCTGGCTACGTGGCAGGGGAGGGATCTGCGGCGAAGCAGGCGAGGAAGGATCGCTGAGGATGGATGAAACGACCCCTCCAGCGAGGCCTGGCCACGGCTCCTCTCAACAGACGAGGGCGTCTCAAGAGGAAGAAAAGTCCTCTGTGGTTCAGTGCAGCACAGAGGTGGCTTAGGTTTCTGATCTGATTCCCATCAAACGTCAGTCTCCCAAGGCAGGATGCTGTGGGCAAACGTCACGGAAAGACAGGCCCYGCTCCTGGAAACAAAGTCGGTACTTTGGTGACCTGGCTGTGAAAGGGTCCGTTAGTCAAGCAGAAGAAGGCACGGCAAGAACCAGCGGCTGGCAGCTAAAGCTGGGCCACGTTCAAATCAGAAGGAAGGCCCCACGTTTGCAACGTGATCGCTTGCCAGAGCAAACTGCCAAGAGCAGCGCTGTCTTCGCGTTGGGGGGGGAAATCGAGAGCCTTTAGGAGAGAAATGCTTTCGCCAAATGCTTTCTGCTTCCACGCAGCTGTAACTCAGAGGAAATGTAGAGCGTGCAGCATGCAGGAGACAGAATCGTACGCCAGAACGGTCCCTTTTGGCCTGAAAATTTATGAGGCTGTGATAGATGTGAGGGAAACTCTGCTGTGCAGGAATGGCCTGTTCTTTCACTGAGACATCTAGGAGGACAATGATGGTCAYTGAAGGAGTGGGATGGGGGAGGATTCTTGTAATATTTTTAGCGATGATTGCAGCACTCCAGACTCACTCTGTCCTCAGCCACGTTTTATGCACAGCCAAAAGATTATTCTCCAGTAGGGAGGAAGGTACTGAGGGGAATTAGAGGGTTGCG
>NW_020450939.1:257903-259744 GCF_003343035.1 Apteryx rowi
GGGGGGGGGGGCGGTGTCACGGGTGTGACCTGCTCCCCAAATATCAGCTGCAGGGCCTGTTGCTGCCCCTCGCCCCTGCAGACCCAGGAGCAGCAGACTCCTCTCCGGTTACAGCAGCCCTTCCTCAAGCACGGCGTTTCCTCCAGGACTTCAAAGTCCACCGGAGGAGAAGCCCAGCTTTCCTGGAAGGGGAGTGCTGGCCCCRACCCGGCTCAAACTCCGCTCAGCGCCTCGGCGTTATCGAAGCGGCGTCGCCGCCAGGGCGGCCCTGCCTGGGACGCCCAAGGCGAGAGCAAAGGGCGGTTTTGTGGCGCTCAGGGACGGCCGTGAAGACGCAGCCCGGAGCCGGGCGCCTGCGTCCTCGTGAGGCGGAGAGGCGAAGGCACTGGGTCGCGATAGGGATGCGCATCCGGGGTGTCCGGTGTGCGCTGGGGGGGAATCTCCCTCCTGGCAGGAGGAAACCTGTGCCAAAATTCAGGGAGGCCCTGAATCACTACAGCTTTGGCCATACTGATTATATATCAAGGGCAGAGGCCCAGTCCTGCCTCTGCAACCACAGAAACCCCCTTCGCAGCAGCTTTAAAACCTCCATAGCTGCCTCCCCTCAGGCCCCTGGCCGCACTAACATGGCCGCCCCGAGGCGGGGCCGGCCAGGCCACACTCAATATGGCCGCCGCACCGCGCCACCGAGGCGCTGGCCAGGCCACACTCGCCGTAGCCGCTTGGCCACGCCAGGAAGGATCCAGGCAGGCCACACTCAACATGGCCGCACCAACGTGCCGCAGCGCTGTCGCCCCCCCTACTCCCGCCAGGCTTGATGGACGTTGAGGATGGCCAATCAGAGCGCGAGAAGGGAGTGGGGGCGGAGCCAGCAGGGTAGGGTGGTGCTGGGCGCAGCGTTGGGTGCGCCGCGCAGAGCTGCCACGTTGTTCTGCTCTTTGGCCAGCGCCACCGATGGCACTTGGGGGTGGCCCCAGTGGGGCAGAGGGGACGGGGACAGGGCTGTCCTCCCTGGCACGCTGCAAGCAAAAGCTTACCTGTTTGTCCTTACATTGCACGGTGTTGCATTATTGCACATTTTTGCAATATTGCCCATTGGGACAATATTGCACGTTATTGCCCACATTTCCCATGCTGCAACCCCAAAGGRGCATCTTGCAGGGTGGGGGTCACCTCAGCAGCCCCCTCCAGACAGCAGTTTGCAAATGGCCATGCTGGTCAACATAGGGCACAGCAGGATTGGCAGTTCCTGGCTGCTGGTGGTGCTGGATGGAGCATGGCACGGTGGGATCATTGGATCCTGGCACGCTGCAGCTCACAGGCCCTGTCTGACCTAGAAGAGTCACTAATTAACCCCACAAATTAGCCTCATCGATCCTCTCAGTGCCGCGTCGCTCTCTACGTGCTATTTATTTTAGCAGAGATGATGTAACCCACAAGTCATACTGCAAACACAGCTGAAAAAATACCCCCCCTCCCCAAGAGCATGCCTAGTCTTAAAAAAAACCCTTCCCAGGCAGGCTGCGAAGCCTTTTTTCTCCCCCACGGCCCCTCATGAGCACCAGGGCTTTTTTTGGACAAAGCTGAACGCATCTGAGTTAAATTAACCCCAGCGTGTCCAGCCTGCCTCGTGTCCTCGCTAAAACCAACCGCGTGAAGAGCCGCAGCTCCCGCAGCCGCGCAAGGGCGGCGGCGGCGGCGGCGGCGGCGAAACCCCGCTTCGATTTTTCCGCCGCTGCCCAGCAAGTGCTGCTGCTGCTGCTGCTGCTGCCGGAGGCGCCCAAACCGGTGCCCAGGCACGGGAGGATTTGTTTCGGGATGTGCATAAAGCCAGCTTCGTT
>NW_020450939.1:260715-269906 GCF_003343035.1 Apteryx rowi
AACCCGGGCAGAGACCCCCCCACCCCATCCCCACCAGCCTTTGGGGGTCACCCCGGTGACACGGGGGGGCCATTACAGCCCCCAGCTGCGGACGCATCGGCGGGTGTATTCATACGCCGAGAGGGTCTCGAGTTTTGCTTTGAGGGATGCGTCCTGGGACGGGCCGGCGGAAACTCGCCAAACATCTGCCGTGCTGTTTGTGCGCTGACCGGTGCTTCGTTGCAGGTTCTGCGCTCGGAGAAGCAAACCTTGCTGAAGCGGGCGTTCGCGCTCAGCCGGTGAGTAGTTTAAAATCGAACCTGCTAGATAAAGCACTGCGCAAGGCGTTAAAAACACTGGGACGATTCTACGGGCTGCGCCAGGAAACTTGTATGATAACAGAATACTTCTGGCCAAGGAAAGGCTTTCAGAGGTGCCTGGGAACTGGAAGGCCTGGAGGGTGCGAAGAAGAGAAAGTCTGGTAATGTTCAGCTGGGAAGGGGCATTGCAGGTGCTGCCCTTAATCCTGATCCCTTCCGCGAGCTGTATTTGTAGTTCCCTGCTTCAGCACAGTTTGGGGTAAGGGAATAGTGGAAAGTGTTGCAGGGTAGTAAAACACCCCAAGGTGAAAACTATGCTGCAGCACGAACTAAAGGTGTTGGCAGCTTCTTGCTGGCCAGCCCTAGCAGCAAAAATAGGATTAGGTGGTAAAGGAGGAGGGAAGAAGTCATGCTTTTTAATGGTTTGGGGAGGAAAGAAGTAGAGGAAAGAGTGAACGTTTAGTTCCTTCAAAAACACTGTTCTCTTTCTTCACCTTTTTTTGATGTTGCTGAAGCCCTTATCCTGGACCAAGGAGAGGGTCTCGTCCTCAGTGTGTGCCCCATTTCGTTGGCCACAAACTTGGGATCCGCTCCGTGTCCGAGGATATCTGGGGATACGAGTCTCCATTCAAGGAGATTGATTAGATAGGTGGTGTTTCCACAGGGGGGTGAAATAGCGGGTTTTAACTACTGACTTGTTTCTTGTAGAGCAGCAACGCCCCAAGAAAGCCGCCTGTGCGCTGCAGGTAAGACTTCTCGGATTATTAATTCAACGCAAGACGAAACATCTCTTACCTGAAACAAATATTTCGCATCTGAGTGTTTGCGTTGCCTTTTGAATTTTTTTCAGGCACGTTTGGGCTGGTTGAATAACCTGGGCTGGTGCCATCCCACTTCTACCAGTACCTTTGTTCTGGCCTTTTCTTCCATTTCCTCTTATTCTGTTCTTGGCTAAGCAGATGCTCCCAGGCACGTTATGCTGTGGAGCGCTTTCAGCCAGACACTGTTCCCTTTATTACTGCCCAGGAACTGATTTACACCCACGTGAGGTCCCACTTTAACATTTATTGAGCTGGTGGAGTCTGCTGTAGCAATTTAAAATAGAATTTGATTTTGATGTGGAGGCAAAGTGTAACTGAGTGCCTCAGATCCTTGGAGTTCAGTTTCTCTTTGCTGTTCTGAGCTTCATTTATTAAAGTGAAGGCTCTTCAGGGTTTCATTTTACCCTGGAGAAGGAAGTATAAATAAAAGCTGATACCGTTTTGATTTGGTTTCCTAGCACATGAATATTTGAACAGGGCTGGATTTAAAATTAAGTGGGGTTCAGGTCCATCATAATACCATCGCTGCCATCACGTAAAAGGAGACAGATGTAACGTTTCGTTAGTATCCTCACCATCCACGGGCACTGACAAGTCTGTCTTTTTGTGTGTGTGTGTGTGTGTTTGCCTGAGAATTCACCTGGGAAATGAGTTACCTTTAGTCTCTTCCGCCCTTATTTGTTGCTTGCTGTAACCAACTGTGAATTGTAATGGGCTTGCGGAGACCT
The DNA here is from genome assembly GCF_003343035.1 of Apteryx rowi. NCBI lineage: Eukaryota > Metazoa > Chordata > Aves > Apterygiformes > Apterygidae > Apteryx > Apteryx rowi. The sequence goes on from NW_020450939.1 coordinate 262,564, forward strand.
CCTAAAGCTTTAGCCCGCCTTTGCCTTCTGTGAGGGCAAAGAGCTCAGGACAAACTCTTAGGTCCCTGTGTGGATTTTCGAGCTCTCGCAACAGCCATGGCCGTTTGTCAAAAGACGGGGTGTCCGCCGTTTGCCCACAAACACGTTTGCTCTGCTTTCGTTTTAAGGTGACGCGCTTGCGAGTTGCTGCAGACACTACAGATCCCGTCCTACGCATGGCATCGGGAGGTTTAAATACCTGCTCCCACGGGAGGTAGGCATAAAAACTCCCCCGCTTTTGCTGGCTTTCAATTGATCGATCTATTCAAAATGTTGGTGCTATTAATTCCCGGGCTGATGAATTCTTCCTATTAAGAAGGAAGAAGGAATTCTAGCAAGGGAGCAGGTTTACTGCTACTTTTCTCAGCAGAGACAGTTACATCTCATGAAGTGCCCACTGACAGCACGTAGATGCCTTCTTGTGTGCTGTACGTTGTTTAAACTTCCAAGTAATTTGGGAGGGAGGCATCTCTTCCTAACGTTCAATTTAACAACCCAACTTCAAGTTATCGCTGAATATTGCGAGCAGGTCTTACTTGCCTTTAAACACTTTACATTCCCTGAAATYTGGAAAGAAGACCGTATTTGAGGAATGAGGAAACAATAACTCATCTTGACAGCTGCCTCGAAGGCAGGAACTGAAATAAAAGCAGTTTGTTTTCTACTGGTTGGTTTCTTCTGGAAGAAATTAATCATGGGGTGCTTGTATTTTCTGTGCGTCTTCGGTGSTGCTGCCATCCAAGAACTTGAACTGCTGTATTTCAGAACATCTGTTCAGATAATGTCATCCCCGTTTCATAGTCAGGGAAAGCGAGCGCAGGTGGGCTATGATTTTTCTTTAGCGTAGTTCAACAAACCCTTCTCCGAAGAGAGTACTGAACCACTAGCAGAGTCTCCCTGTGTTGGCCAAGAGTTAATGTTTTTTTTTTATTTCAAGCTGTATCCAGAACAGATCCGCCTTTTTTTTTTTTTAATTTGAATTTTTATTTTTTTTAATACAGGCTCCAAAGAGGAGAAGGGACAGGCTACAGATGAAAGAGATAAATGTTGGGACTGAATACGAGTACGGAGACATCAACATTCAGATGACTTCCTACGATATGTGTCTCGTGGAGCAATTTGCTCAGTACGTGCATAAACTCTGCAACCGCCTCTCCGTTAGGGTCAACGAAAGGTATGAAGAACCTGACGCCATGCGTTTGTTGTCCCTTGCGGTTATAGTGTAGTGGGTCAGGTGAGGCTCGTAGCTGCTGATCCTGGCAGACAAGGACACAATATGATCTTGTGCTGGACGCACACCGGTAAATCTGAATCTTCTGTCATCTGCCTGGTGTTCCCTTTTACCTGTCTTGTTCGTCTGTACGGTTTTGGAAACTTCTTCGTGTAAGGCTGAAATAGAATTGGTAAGACACCGAATGAATAAATCTCAAGGAAAAAAATAGCTGCTATTTTTCATCCCTTTGAGAAAAGCGCATAAGCCTGTGGGTGCTGAGCCTAGAAACGCAGGCATGCGTGATGCTGAGTTCTCCCCTGTTTTTTTTCTTTCCGTCATTCCATCCAGGCTCTTTCCTCTGTTTGTGTGTTGTGGAGCAGGCAGGGGTTACCGTACGGACCACTACGGACTAGGATGAGCTTGGGAAACTGCTGCAGTGAAGGCTGCAGGAGAGCTACGTGCGCCTCTAGTTTAGCAGTGGGTGCTTTAGTAGAGGGTGTCTCGGTTGCACCCGAGACCTCTGAAGCAGGTGTACAGATACAGGTAGATCTGCAGATTATCTGAAATGTCCATCTTTACCTCCACCTCCAAGTATAAACGCTGGTTACTGCTTCATGCTTATTAAACCTATCGAAAAATCGTGTTCTTTACATTCATCCACCTTGCTGAACTGTCAGCTTTGGATCTGAAATCCTGTGTCCATGGATCAATAGCGTATAGTCTCTCCCTGTGACATCTYTTGTGCCCGACAGCACTAAAAGCTGTGACACGGCAGTGACTTTGATAGGTGTCTGCTTCAAGGAGGTACCCAGCGACACTCGGAAATTGTAACGCTGTCGACTGGGATGAACTTGAAAGCATTCACCGAGAAATCCCGCAGCCTGAGGCTATTTATAGCRCTTCAGATGCAAAGCAGCGTTACCCTGCATCGTACTCGTGCCCTCCGAGGTTGGACTCGGTGCGCGAAGTTCAGCGTGTGCGGAAAGATACAGTTTGTTGTTTAGGAGAAAAATAGATCGGGCGAAATGGAGGAGAAGGGGAGTATTTTTTGTCCCTCTCTGCAGATGCAAAACCGAAGCAGGCAGAGGTTGTATGGTGCGCTCAAAATTGCACAGGGGCTCTGCAGCAGACACGGGTAGCGAACCCAAACGCGGCGAGCGTCCTGTGCCTCGACCTTTTGGGCAGGCAGAAGGCAGCGTCCGTGGGGCAGGTGGTAGGATGTCATCTGTTGGTATCGGTCCTATGAAAATCCGATGCGGAGGCTGAGGTCCGTGTGTTAATGTGGATAAAAGGAGAAGGGACCTAGTGCACGATCTTACAGCTGTTAAATTCACAGAGGTGAAAACAGTGTCTTGGGAGCGGTGTGTTGCAGCAGCGTTTCTTAGCTGCGTTCCTGAGCGGTGGGAAGGGTATAACTGCTGATGAGGATAAAGAGACTATTACAAAATAAGTCATCGCTTTTGCTTTCCAGCTCTCCTTCGGCAATAAAGAAATGAAATAAAGTTCTTAGGCTGGTACTTAGAGCTGAAAGAGGTTTTTGCTGGCAGTAGCGCTGCCAACTTCTCCCTTATCTCTTTCCAGTAAAACACCCGGCTTCTGCCAGGGCTTGATTTGCAAGATACATTGTTTGCATAATTAATTCCTCATGAAAACTTAATCTTCTTCCACATTCTCTGCTGTTGGAAGCTGATTCATCCCTGTAAAGTCGTGCAAATCTGTCCTCCCCCTCCTGAATRCTTGACCTCTGGTTCCTGCAGCTATGCGATGCCCACCAAGACCAATGAGGTGCTGTTCTTGGAAGAGCGAGGTTCCAAAATGCAGCTGGATGCGGTCCTTACTACCCATCAGAGGGTCGTCCAGGTAGGAGCTGGTGTTTGCTGATGGGGCGACTGCTCTTGTGCAGCACTTCGTGTTTCAGGCTCTCAGAACCCATCGACAATGGAGTTCAGTCCCTTGATCGAACGGACGGCATAATTGTGTGTAAATTGCCTCACAAAAAAAGTCTAACTAGATTTCTTGCTAAAGGTTACTCGCAAAGTAGAAGACGGAGAGATGGGATTCCTGGCTTCTCAATTCCAGCCATAAGATTTATTACCTATTTTATGCAGAGTACTAGATACGAAGAGTAGAAAAATTTGTGTTTAAGGATGAACGATTGCACAAACATGACCAAAATTAGAAATACCATCAGTATCAYGACCAGTTTCAAAAGTGCCCAAGTAACCGTTGAGGTAAATAGGTGTTTCTCCTAAGCGACTCTTTCCTTCTCGTCAGTGTGTTCACTCGCTCTGTGCTGGGAAGTTGGACTGTAAACCTCCAGGTAGACATTTTTAACTGGAGAGAGTTCATGTGAGATGAACRCTGGCGTTTGCAGGTTTGCCCTGACAGCTTCTGCAGTAGCTCTCGCCTAAAGGAAAGACCTCAATGCACGGTGAAGTCTCTTTGCATGTACTTCCTGTGTCTACGCAGCGTGGAAAAGAGGCAAGAAATGTGTTTTTACCGAGCGGGAGAACAACGGTGGCTGCGTGCAGCAGCGGTGAAAGCTGTCACGCAGGCAGAGGAGATGGTGCGGGCAGGGACAGCAAGCCCAGTGCCACGGAGGAGAGCCAAAACGAGAGCTTTGTGTGCGCGAGAGGTGTGCGTGCTGAGGCACGGAGTGCTTCTCTAATGACGTGACTGACTGCCGCGGGCTCCTACTGAAGTGGCCTCTCTTCCCGTGCCGTTAGCGTAACGAGTCCGGTTTATATTTGGGTTGTTTTGCTCCCGCAGTGCTTTATTTCTGCTTTCAGATCAGCGGTTTGAGTTCGACGTTTGCTCCGATACTCTTGGAAGTTATTCAGAGTAATCAGCCTGAAGGGGTCCATCTGTTAGTGAAAGAGGTACGTTTAATTTTACTAACGCAGGAAAAAAAGACTCAAAGACTGGAAACCCGAATCCTGGGTCCTGCTCTCATGGGATTTGCTCTGGGAGAGGTTATGCTTGTCTTCTGCAGAACCTCTTACCAGTGTCCAGAGCACTGAGGACTTCGGGACAGAGCTTTGCTCCTTGGCCAGAGCTCTTACTGGACTGGGGATAGGGAGATATTTAAACCCTTGTTGTTTTACATTCAGACAAAACAGTCCCAGGAGCCCTGTTTATTCAAGGACTAAAAGATTTTGCAGCTGGAAGATACTGCACATTAAATTCAAATATGAAAACACCGTTGGCTTCTTAGTGGCCTTTGAAGAATGTTTAGTTATCTCTAGCTCTGCAAAAACAGAGGGAATGTAGGAGAAGGTCTCCTGAGTCCAGTAATCTCTGCTTTGGTCACAGTCCTGTCTCTCTGCCTTAGGGTTGCCATTYCTTTTTTAATTTTGGCTAATGGCCCTTTTCTCTGGAGTGGGAACTGTGACATTGTGCCATCTGCAAAGTCATCGCAGTCTGATGCAGGAAGCCCRAGGGAGAGACCCAAGCTGGTTTCATAAGACTGGCAATGTAGAAGAGAGGTCAAGGCTTTGGGACGCTCTTACAAAGTTCTTCTCCTTTCCCCCCCTCTCTCCACAGCACACAGAAGCGGACTTCAAGAGCCGATTGAAGTCTCGACCGGAACTTGAAGAGCTGCTRGCACAGATGAACTGAGATGAGGAAGAATTATCCGTCCGTTTCAGAGCCGTCCCTGGGAAATGGAAGCTTCTCCTTCGTGGCTGCTTGAGCCTCCAAAAAGCGACCGTGAGCACTGTATGTAGCAGTTTGCGGCTTGGAAGAAATTTGCACTGTCATCAGGCATCTTCTTTTAATAAAGGCAAAATGCATGTGTTTATCTGGCTGGTTTGTAGCCCGAGGGAAGAAGGTCCACAGTGAAACGTGCTTCTGCTTGTTTCAGTTCTTCCGCTTTGTTTCTGCTTGTTTTGCTTTTCGTACACGAGGAGCTCTGCAAGCCGCGGGCCACAGAAGTCCCTGCGGGTTAGTAACGCTAACCTGTACCAGATGCTGCCGATGGGGACGYGACTGTCCCGCTCCTTCCTTCAACCGAAGGCTGAAACAATGTGTTATTCTTGCAGAGCCGCTTAGATCGGAGCTTTGTCAACGTGAATGGAGCCCTCAGAGCCCTGGGAGGGTTGAGGGTGACCATCCCCACGCAGCCGAACAATCGCTGCTTAACAGAAAAATGCCGCAGAGGCCGGTGAYGGGAAGGCTGGAGCCATCCATGGGGCTGTGCGTGCAAAATGACRCCTTGCCTTGCCTTGCCTTCACTCCTGCCTTTTGAGGCATAAAGGATAAGCTTTCCCTTGGATCCCTTAAGTCTGTCTCCTTTCTGCAGCAGCCATTTGCAAAAGGAGAAACCAGGGTGCTTTCAAAGGATGGATTTTAGAAGAGCAAAGCGGTTTGGGGAAGCCCCTGAGACAGCGCCGGAGACCAACGCTTGGGCAGGGAGAGCGAAAGCTGGGGCTGATGCTCCTCAAACGCTCGCTTTACGCAACGGAGTCTCCCCATTTGTTAGAGGGGACGTACGCCATCTCTTGCCACCGACGTGGAGTGGAGTTAGGCCTAGCTTGTCCCCGAAGATAGACCTATAAACAGCCTCGCTGTYGTGATGAGTCAGAGCTGAGATTTCCAAAAATTCCTCTCTAGATGATGAGGCGATGAGCAGGGATCGTGCTGGCAACGCCGCCGGCTGGCCAGCTGGGCGTAGGTGGCGCTACGTGGTATCYTGCTGCGAGGTGCCAAGGATGCCGTCATCGAGAAGCAGCTCGATCCCGTTTCCCRGTGGATTCGGGGATTCGGGTATCGAAACGCTGCCCCTGCTACTCGGCCGGGCCGAGCRGTTTGCGGGGAACAGCCCGACGGCTCCGCGCCCGCACGTGAATACTGCTCAGCACCGCCGGTATTTAACAGGAGGCTGCGCATCTCCCTCCTTCCTTCTTTTCCCGGCCTGTGGTCCGGGCAGGAGCAGTGTCGAGGGATGCGGGGTGGAGGAAGCCCCCGTATTTGGCTGGCCTCGCTCTTCTTGCAAAAACAGAGAGGCTGCAGGAGCTCAGCCCCGGGCTCCTGCTCCCTCCGTCGCTCCGTTCCTCCCCCAAAACCTGTTTTTCCCTCTAAGTGCCAGCTCTTTCAACAGAGGGAAAATCACGCATTCGTTCGCATCCTCCCTYGAACCGGGGCTCGCTGAGAACAGCCCCCGCCGGGCTGCAGGCGCAAGCGCCGGCGGGGGTAAATCCGCACCGTCGCGGAAACGGGCCCCCGGGTTTCCCTCCCGCCTGGCGCAACCGTCCCCTCTGCGCTCTCCCCGGCGCCGCGGAACAACACGAGCAACTCGGGCAGGATGGAAACGCCGCCGGCTTTAATTTCCTGGSTCAAATTTAAGCGCAGCTTTCACCGAGATATCTATGATCTTAAAAAAATATATTATATGAGAAGCATCTTATTGCAAAGCGCCGCGGTCTCCTGAGCGCAGTCCCATTCGGAGGAGGGTGGTGACACCGTGCCGGGGGTGGCTTCGGTCCCGGGGGCTGCTCCGGGCTCCCGGCGCTAGCTGTCGGCGCTGCCCGAGCGCTGCCGGCCGCGCAGCTCCTCGGCTCGCTGCCGCTGCCGCTCRGCCATGCAGGCGCGGAAAGCCTGCACCTGCACCTGGCACCGGCGCCAGTCCTGCTGCGCGGCCATGCACTCCTGCACCGCGTGGTGCTGCGCCGTGCAGCCCGTCCGCGCGATCATCGCGTCCACCGGGTCTTCCTCCTCCTCTTCTTCCTCCTCCTCCTTTTTGGCCGGCCGGCTCCACTTGTGGCCGGGCCCCGGCATCCCCCTGGATCCGGAGAGYGGAGCTGCACGGGGAGAGGAAGGCGTCAGGCATCGCACTGCCCTTGCGGGGTGCCCAGCGCCCCCTAAGCTCCGTGCAGCCCCACTGGGTGCTCAGCACCCACCGTGCTGCCCCCGTGGGTGCCCCGTGCCCCCCATGCGCCCCCATCAGGTACAAAGCGCCCCCCATTTGCCCCCCCCCCAAACCATGGGTGCCCAACACCTCCCATGCACCCCCTCCAACTCATGGGTTTGTAGCGCCCCTCATGCACCCCCCCCGGGTGCTCAGCACCCCCACAGACCCCCCATGGGTGCCCAG
>NW_020450939.1:271419-283470 GCF_003343035.1 Apteryx rowi
GAAGCCCTGGAGAGAGCAGGGGAGCTCTTGGGGGACTCCTGGAGCTCTGGGTGGGGGGAAACCCCTTGGGGGAGCCCGAGGGCTTGGGGGGGGAAGCCTCGGAGACTGTGGGAAAGCTCCGGGGAAAACCCTGGAGCTGGTTGTGGGGGAAGCTCTGGGGTGGAGGGGAAGCAGGGGCCTGAGAAGGCTTTAGGGATCCCTCTGGGTGAGGGGAGGATGAGGAAGGTTATGGTGGTGGGGATCGAGGGAGGTCCGGGATCCGAGGGGAAGCCGGGGCTGACAGCCGTGTCCCCGCAGGGAAGCCGACCCTGTACGGCAGCCTGACCCACCGCGGGCTCAGCGCCGAGGGCGTCCCTGACATCGCTGCCTCCGAGGGCTTCGTGGTCGGCGCGGTCACCAAGGTGCTGGCGTGGGGGGAGGCGGGGGGGCAGCGAGGGACCCTTCCACCCGCCAAGGGCGATAGTTGCGCGACAGCCAAAGGGTCACCCGAGGCTGTCACCAAAGGGAGGAGCCCGGCGCTGCGTCTTCTTTCGGCCTTCGGGCTGCGTGAGACCAGACCCACATCTGGTTTGCAGCTCTGGCTTGTCGCCTTTTGAGCCTCTGCGCGTCGGCGACCTGCGGTGGTTTGTCCGTAACGCTCCTGTCGGGGCGCAGGGTTAGCAGCCGGCTTGCGGTAGGACTAACGGCACTTCTGTTTTTCTGTGTGTTTTTCCCCTCCTCTTTCCTCCTCTAGAAAAGCATTCTCGTTTCCTGTCCTCACGAAAATGTGTCCACCAAGTTCTTGGCACCGTACACGACGTTTTGTAGGATTCATCAGAAAAGCGTAAGTAACCTTGTGGAGCGAGAGGGAAATACCTGGAAGTGACTGTGACCTTCCATAGTGCGTCCGACTGCTGCGTGCCCGTTCGAGCGAATGGCCTGCGGGGTGGCTTCGTTTATAAACTAGGTAACAAACCGTATCAGAGCTCAGAAACCTGGGAAAATTGATCATACCTGCTGGCACATTTTGTTGGGGCGGATCTCTGAGGGCTCCGAGTGTCCGTCGCTGCGCGGACCAGACGTGGCCCTTCTCGAAACCTTTCCTCTTCTAATTAACTCGCTTAGTTTTGAACTCTGCTCTCTCGCAAGCCGTCAGGTTTCCGCTCGCTTCAGACCCGCAACAGATCCCACTGTAAAGGAGTAAGACGGGTTAATTAGTATATCAGGGAAAAAAAAAGACAAAAATAAGAGGCTCCAGGTGTCGAGCTCTTCATCTCTGACTGATTCAAATCCATCCCAGGCTCGTAGTGGCTGTTTGCCTTCGTATAATGAAGTTGCCGATAATATTTGCCATAGGACTCTGCACTGAATTCTGTGTTGGGAGAGTCAATAGAGGGGTCGAGAATTGAGTGCTGCATAAATCGACCTGGGGGGAATTTGAGACAAAGAAAGGCCCAGCTTGTATTAAAAAATAAATAAAATAAAATCATTTTTGCTAGTTATGTTGTTCATTTAAAAGCAGTCTTTCTTGTTTTGTCAGATAATCTTTTAACTTGCTTTGTACTGTCCAGCTCGTTGATCCGGGGGTGAAATAAGTCCTGTTCCTCCCTGAACAGTGACACGGAAAGGCTGACTCTGGCCTGAAGCTTCATTTTGGCCCTGAAGAGAAGCACGTGGCTTGGCTGTACTGGAAAGCAGCCTGTGCTTTTGCAGAGCGCTTAACCCTGTATGGAAGGGATCCAAGAAACTAGAGTCCGATATCAACCTGCTATCCTAAAGGGTGTCCCTGAAGGCTCCCGGAGCTGTTATATATACACCTGACCCGAGATTTATTGAGCAAACTGTTGTGATAAACCCAGCAGAAAGTGCTGAAAAGCTAAAAAGTCAGTCTCTCTTGCTCAAGCTCAAAAGCGATGTAAATCAAGGTGTATTTTGACAATTCCACATCTCTGCAGCTGTTTTAAGAGGAAGCGAGGCCGTGTTGATAGACTGAGCTTGGCAGTAGCTCCTGACGCAGAGGTGAATCGCTTCGGAGAGCTTTGTGCTGCTTAAGAGTCCCCAGCTGCCCTTTTGTGTGATAAACGGCATCGGCATTCAGAGCGCAGCGAAATGGAAATGCGGCCTTGAGTGTTTAGTCTGCTGTCAAATGGGTACGATGGGTTCCAGCTGCACTGCGGCGCTCTCCTCTRGAAAGCGGCTGGAGTGATATCTATTAGTATGTAGATGAGTTTAAAGCTGCTGCGGACTAAGCTCCGGTTATCCCATTTACCTGCCGCCTCTTGTTCYGAGCGCTCGGGCTTTGGCCTGCCCGTTTACGTATCCCCGTGGAAAGTTTGTGGGTATGTCAAACACCAGTGACGTTTTTTTCGTTCCTGCTCGAGTATCCTGCGCAGTCTCTTATTTTATTTTATTTTTTGCTTGCGAGGGAGCAAGTTGCCACGGAGAGGGTTGGTTGCTAGATAAAATGACATTGGAGTTTTCTCACGTGGTCAAGATAAAAGTGAATGTACTTAATGGCTGTTGTAACGGCTAAACCRTTACCTTATGCTTAAAAAAACCAGCAAACAAAAAAACCGCTTCTAATACCTGTTTACTTTAATTCACAAACTGATTTTTTTTGTTGTTTGTTAAGGACAAGTAGAGCATCGATATCTGCAGCCTGTTAAAGCCAGCTGTGATTTGAGCAGTCAGGTTTTTAGGAGAACAACTTGGTCTCGCTCTTGCTTGGAGAGGAGAACTTGTGACTGAGAAGAGTGTGGCGCGTCATGTCCCTCGTTAATGCAGAACAAGCGCAGTAATGTGATGCCGTAGAATGTCCTCAAATTAACGTCTGGAAATGGAATTAGAGACTGATGCAGGTCTGTTAGGTTCTCGGCCTGCTTGAGGGCATCTTCCTCAAATCCCAGGCCTCTGGCAATCATCTTTCTTGGCGAAGTTCCCCAGTCTACTCCTGTCTCTGGGCTTCACCGTGGACATGGTGGTAAATCCGTGTCTCTTCAGGCTGGTTTTTAGCTAACGTCGAGCGCACTTGAGCAATGACAAAGCTGAGTGCTGTTTGGGAAGGGTGAATTGTTCAAAAAAGCATTTCAGTCGAAACTTGGTGTGAAGGTGAGCAGCCTGCTCCCTTGCCTACCTGACCAGGTGTCTAGGACCTGTTTGCAGTCCCTCAGCATGCTTACCTTAAGAAGGCTGGAAACCCTTCAGTGCTTTCTTCCGGTGGTGAGAAGAGCGGAGTCGTGATGGAGCTGTGATCTCCGTTTCTCATGTAGCGGGGTTTTTGCCGCCGTGARATTTTTGTGCTCGTCCAGTGAGCCAAAACAGAATAGCTGGGCAGCTCCTTAAGGTAGCGCAGCCTGAATCAAGGCATCTCCAAATCCTCCAGGACAAGGCAGCTGTTCCGCTACAAAGTTGTGATACCTTTTCGCTGTGTTTTGCAGGATGCAATGCGGGGTTAACCTTTATCGGGATCTATGTACTTGTTTTTGCAGCAACACTAATACAGACTTCAGATCGTCTCCAGATGTCGCCATCGCTTAGTTCAGTTGTCTYGCTCAAGGCTAGAATACACGTTATCTTAAATTATTTCACCCAAAGCTAAAATGTGGCTGGTGCTTTCCCGCAGCAATAGTGTCTCGCATCATGGGAAGGGCGACCCTTTCGCAAGAATAGAAGCTCAACGTCTGCTTCCTTCAAAAGGATTCAGCTCTCCCAAATGTTCCTGCAGAGCAGACCATTGTTAATACCTCAGCGTGGTGGACCGTGCGGGGAGTCAGCCTACCTGCATAAGGAGCTAGTTTTGATTCAGTGTTTCAGGAAAATTTAGGCTGTGCTGTTGGCTGTACAAGTATCTCGGATGATGTCTTGCAGGCTCTCAAGCTGGCTGGCTATCTTGATACAGCGTGGAACGGCTTGGCTCAATTTTGTAATTGCATACAGGACTTTTTAGAAAAAAAATCCATATTTCTGCTTCACCTGCACTAAACCTGAAATATAACTGTTCTCTGTGCAGGCTTCTGACTCAGCACGCCGTGTCTCCCTGCTTTGCAGAGCTCTGCAGAGCCACAGGCGGAGAATAACAATTTCTCTGTCAAACTGGTGGCAACTGCAAGGGATCTGGGGTGCTGCTTGCCAGGTTCCTGTCGCCTAGCGCTCGTCTGAGCTCTGGCTGCAGACCAGCAGCTCGTTCTTCAAGCAGGAATGCATCTGTCTGTGTAAACAGATCAACCGAGCAGAATTTCTCTTTACGCTGTCCTTGCCCTCTGGAAAAAGCCTGATGCTCGGGAGCTGCTTTTTTGGGTTCTTGCAGGTGTTTTGGCAAGTCCAGCAGTAAGTCTCTAGGAGACCGTAGCGCTGAATGATGTACTTAGCAGGTCTCCCCCGTATGAAGTTATGCTCAAGAGCAGAAACATCTATGTGCAGGTCAAATAAACCTGTTTTTTTTGTTTTGTTTTGTTCCCATGCAGATCACCTGTCTTGATATTTCCAGTGGTGGAGGGCTTGGCGTGTCCACCAGCACAGATGGGACCATGAAAATCTGGCAGGCTGCAAATGGAGAAATAAGAGTAAGAGCATCCGGCTTTGCTTGGAGGTGTTGTGTGCTGACGTTACTGAAGTCACTCAGCCGTAATTTCGATCACTGTGGGCCGGGGCAGGCAGGCGAGAAACTGGCTTTTGACTGAGAAGCTAATGAAAATCTGATTTCTTGGAGATTTAAAATTTTCCTCTGTTGGAAAGCGCAGTTTCCCCAAGGGAAGCGATGCCCAGCAGTCTGGGGATGAGTCCCAGGGTGAAAACAAGAAGAGGTAGTCAGGAATGACAGCTAGAGCACAAGAGGTGACTGTCACCTCCTCTACTGCAGAAGAAATTCGTTGCTTGGGCCACGCAGGTTAGAAGAGGAGAGGAAAATAGCACTTGCCCATGTTGGATTAGCCACGTCATGGGTTGCTCTCCCAGTTAAGGTGTTTCTTTCGGAGCTTGGCCTGACAACTGCTTGCTCAGAAGACGCTGAGGATGTTTAACTTGTTATTAGAGAGGGACGTGATGTTCTTTGCCATGTAATTAGTTATCCGGATGTCAAAGCGAGGCCCAGGGTGTACCTGGTAACTTAGCAACTGCCTCCAAGTCGCAGACAAGTCTGAAACCAGGGACTTAAACCCAGAGGACATCTGTCCACTTGGGAACACTGAGCTTCCCGGTGACGTAGTGCGAAAATTGCTCGGCGTGAGGATGCTAACGACGGAACTAGCACCTAGTTCTTTGTTTTTCCAGAGACTATTGGAAGGCCATGTGTATGATGTGAATTGTTGCAGGTTTTTCCCATCGGGCCTTGTGGTTCTGAGTGGGGGAATGGATGCCCAGCTAAAGATCTGGTCGGCAGAAGATGCCAGCTGCGTAGTCACGTTTAAAGGTCACAAAGGAGGTACAGAGTACTCAGCCTTTACAATGCTTTGTCTGCTGCGTATAACTGCGTCGCGCCCGAGGGCTGACGTTCAGCCACTGGCCTGCTGCGCTCCGCTCTGCGTTTATATTAGACGTGAGCGTTATCTTTTTCAGGCTCCCAGGACGTGAATAAAAAATCAGTGGTTGCTCTATTAGACAGCTGAAGCTGTTTCTCTCGCTGACCTGGATTTTCTTCATTTATTAAAGGGGGGGGAAAAAGCGGGAGGATGCAGTCCGTTAGCCTGCGCTGAGCGCCGGAGGTGGAGGGCGTTGTGTTCCTCCAGCGCGGTCTCAGCTGTCCGCGGCTCTGACCTGCGTCCAGCAGGCTCGCTGCCTGCCTCCYGCTCGCGCCCACATCATCACGCTGACCTTGAGCTGCTCCAGAGCCTCTGTCTTGTGGTTTTTTGTTTTTTTTTTCCTGTCCAGAAAAGCATATAGCAGTTTATTAGGGACTCGCAGAACTGGGGTGAGCAGTTACCTGTCTTGAGGACTCACGCTGCTGGAAGCGAGCAAGGCGCAGCAAGAGCGGCTGCAAGGTTACTTAAGTGAATATTCTTGAAGGAGGGCTGGAAGGAGCTTGTCCATCCTTGTACCGAGGGCGGATGTTCCGCTCCGCCCTCGTAGATGGTCTCGCTGCTGAAACGGAGCAAATCCCTCGCCCTGCTTGTCCTCCCACGGAGCACGTATAGGCCATCTTACGTGGCAAGATGAGCGCCCCGTTCCTGCATTCAGGATCCACCTTGCCTGTGGTTAAGACAGTTCTCTGGACAGAGCTGACCCTACCTCCGTTAGGCTTAATCTCTGAAGAGAGGATTTGGTTTCCAGGACCCTTCATTCAGAAGCACAGTGGATTTATAAGCAATGCTTAAGCAGGCTCTTTTTGYGCCTGGCCCAGCGCACGATGGTTAGCGATGCTGTCTAGACCTGGCAGGCGGTTGTTCCCGAAGGAACACTGACTTTTGAACACTTGTGTGATCACGAGCGGGGCCCAAGTGAGTTGTGTATCTGGGAGGAGATCCCCAAAGTCCTGCCTCAGTTCCCTCCTCCCCGAACAGCTTAACGTGGTGCTGTAYGGACTCTCGCTTTCCCCGTCTTGCAAGGTGCTTTTGAAAAGCACTCCACGAGTGTAAACCCTGCGATAGTGCAAAACTTAACTTGAAAACTGGTCTTGCGCTGAACCTGCCRGTGTTTTAACGTCATCAAATTGTGCGGATTCAAAAAAATGCAAAATGCTCTTGACGCAAACGTCCTGTGAACAAACTGAGGCAGGCAGCGTAACGGCGCTTCGGTCAGGAGGACTCTGGCTGGCTCCCCGTGGCCCTGGAGTTGACTTTATCCGCTTTGCGTAACTCCAGTCCGAACTGCTGCAGTCGGCACGTAACTACGTTTGGGTTCACTTGGCTTCCACAGGCTTATTCTGAACTTGTTCTGTCATTTGAACTTGTCATGCTTAATTACCGCTTCCGTCAGGAGAGCGTTAATTATATCTCCAAACTGCCCGACTGTTCCCTTCCGAAGAACGCTGTGTCATCTTTCGKATCGAGACACAGCGACCCTTAGTGAAATGAAGCAGCTGGGAGGCGTTAACATCTGCTAGGACTGTTCTCCTGATGTTGCTGTAGCTGGAAAATGTGGATGTTACTTGCCCCACCCCAGTTCTGGGGTTTTGCAGAGCTGGAGATGACAATGTTTTAAGAGTGTTGGGCCAAACTCTTTCCTTCCCAAATTAGAGGTTAATCATGGAGGTGGAAACTCGGTAGCGGCTGCAGGAGATATTGTCTCCTGACCGGTGGGGACAGCAGCTCGGGGCTTGTAGCTTAGCGTGTTCGTTCGCCTTGGGTTGTGCGAGATGCTCTTCTCAGCCTTGTCCCTGCCTTCCGCGCTCTCCGTCTGAGTGCGGCCTTTGCTTTCACGCAGGTATTTTGGACACCGCCATTGTGGATCGGGGAAGAAACGTCCTCTCCTGTTCCAGAGATGGCACCGCCCGTCTCTGGGACTGCGGGAAGTCCGCCTGCCTGGGGGTCGTCACCGACTGCGGCTCTCCCGTCAACGGCATCGCCGCGGGCGCTGCCGACAACTCGCTGAACCTGGGCGCGCCTGAAAAAGCTCCTAGTAAGAAACTTTCTCTTAAGTCAACCTTCTTCCCCCACCTCACTCTTTAGGTTTGTCACCTGGGTGCTGCCGGCAAAATCCTGAGAGCGCGGCATGTYCCTGTGTGCCCTCGTACCAGCTGGGGAAGGGAATTAGGGCCACCGGAATAGAGCGCTCCMGTCCTGGGAAGGAACTGAGCCTCCTTAAACAGTGTCAGCGATTAAGACTGGGATCTCTCCGATTCCTGGCCTGCTTTGCCCAAAGAGATTCAGCAGGAGCGATCCRAACTGTCCGACTTTGGTACAGATGTTGAGACCATCAGATCGGCTCCCCTCCTGCTGACATTTGGCCTGTAGCCACCGCTGCAGTTAACTGTCGTCCTTTTTGCCAGGTGAACGTGAGATTGGGACGGAAGGGAAAATCCTGCTGTTGGCCCGAGAAGACAAGAAGCTTCAAGGAGTGGGACTGCAGAGCAGGCAGCCGGTAAGGAGTCGGAGACGATCAGAAATGCCCTGGCCGCAGCAGGGGCTGTAGATGGTCTGGGCAGGGAACTRTGTGTGACGGTGGTTTTCATCTCCTAATCGTATGGCGCTCGCCTGCGTGAGCGCGCCGAGATGCCGCTATAAAAGCAGCGCCCGGGCCCCAGTCCTCGGTTTCCATTCCTGCTGCAGCAGTTCCTCTCTTTAAGCTGACGCTTAACCTAGTTAAGTGAACTGGTTAGCGTTAAGCCGGCTCCATCCCCCTGGTGACCTTCGCCACGTGGCACAAAGAAAGGGGCAGAACCAGGCTGCGTGGAGGCAGGTGGCTGGAGGCAGGGGAGGGCTGAGCTGCCCGTCTTTGGCCGACGTCCCGTATTGYGGTGTTCTCCCCTGTATTTATTCCCTGGAAGAGCAGAGACGCTAAAACTGGTAYGATAAAGAGACTTTCTCTCCTTCCTACTGGCTAGATTTGCAGGTGGCKGTTTGAGGAGTAAGAACTGCTTGTGTGTTTTGAACCCAGGTGCGTGTAAGACTATTTAAGYGCTGGCCAGTAGATGTCATGATGAGCTCAGGAACTGCAGGTTGTCCCTGCAGAGCTGCTGCCTTCTCAGCAAGTCCCTCCTTGTAGCCTGCTCCTGGRCGGTGGGACAGGAACTCCTGCCATCAAACACTTAACTCCTTGTGGTGTTTGCRGAGAGTGAAAACTGGGTGGGAGAGGCGTGATCTGTGAAGTATCTGGCGTTTACATTTGTTCCTCTCTTCCCAGGTGTTTCTCTTTGTCGGATCTGATGCGTTTAACTGCTGTACGTTCCTCTCGAGTACCTATTTCCTAGCGGGGACTCAGGATGGGAACATATATCAGCTGGATATGAGAAACACAAAGTGAGTGCCTGGGGCTGGCAGCGTTTAAACAGTGCTGTGTTTTGGTGGTGTTGCTGGTGAGGGGAGCCGGACGGAGGGTGCTGGCAGATGGTGCCTCTTCTGAGGGGTGGATACAAGCCCAAGCGGTGGCAYTACAAGCTTTTGAGCCTCTTGCAGCCGTTGCTTTCTCTTGGGGAGCACCGAGGAGAGGGCACTGCTGCTGGTGGTGATCTGAGGAGGTGTTCTTGTGAAGCTCTTCCTAAAGGACTATGGATTCTATGCAGATTCCCAAGTTAATGAATAACTCTTCAGCCTTGTCTCGTGACCGGGAGGGCTGTTGGCATAGCCTTACCTCTCGTATTACTGTCGTTTTTTTAATATATGTTTATTTATAAAGTATATATGTGAACAGTAGCATTCTTCCCATGAAATGCACAGCCCCTTCCTCTTCTTCACCAATATGACGTGAGTGTCTTTGTAGGCTCTGATCAGTTACGGTGATGGTCGTTCCAGCATGGCACTGCTGAGCTGTTGCTGAGGGCAGGAGCGGGTCTAACTCGTTTTTTTTAGCGGTGTCAAAGGCTGGTACTTGAAGGCGAACGGGACTCAGATGGTGCTTTCGGATGGGTGCCAGAGGCATCAAGTTCCCATGTCCTTTATGTTCTCCTTATGTATCTTTTAACCACAAGCTTGTGGTTCTTTTTTTTTTTTTTCATTTCATTTTCATTGGGATGGTCCCTGACTATTGACCGTAATACTTTTCCCTTGTTTTTGCTCCTTTTTCTAGCGCTCCAATCCAGGTCATTCATAGATCAGGAGCACCAGTGCTTTCTCTGCTCCCTTACCAAGATGGATTTATTGCCAGCCAAGGTAACTCAAGTGCTCTGTTGTGGCAGTACAATTTATATAATTGAATCAAGTACTTTTCTGCTCTTTGTTTATTGCCCGCTTGTATACAAGCAGTGGCTGTCTGTCCAGGCAATTAGAGGGCTGGACAGAGCGTCTGTGACCAAAAAAAAGTGACATAGAAGCTGCATCACACAGATGCTTTTTGTCTTGCATTTTTTTTTTCTGCATTGATGCTCCCCCAAAATAGGGCCTCCAAGGTGCCTCCCAACCTTTTGCCATCTCGCTGGCATCCTTGCAGCACGCTGCCCCTTTCCCAGGGGCTCCGTAGCCTCTGAACAGGCAGTTCTGATGCGCCYGTTGCTTTTGTAAYGAGATCGTGGCTCATTGCGCTAATYGGCCRATGTTCCTTCCTTGCCTGGCRACTCTCCYRCTTCTGTAGGCGATGGAACCTGCTTTGTCGTTCAGCAAGACCTCGACTACRTCATCGATCTCACYGAAGCGGACTGTGACCCTGTGTACAAGGTAAGGAATATGGTGTGTCAACTCGGAGGACGTAGGGAAAGGCGATGCCAGGTAGCAGGCAGCTGCCTTTATCCGGGGATTCGGCAGCCCACAGAACTGGCTCGTTCGCACCATTGACTTTTAAGCTTATTTTCTCCAGTTGAATAATGTTAACATTTTGCATAAACAGATCCTGTCAGCATGTCTCTGCGGTGTGCTAGCATGATCTCCATCATGCAGGGCTAAAACTGAAGCAGCAGAGCAACCTGATTGTCGGAGCAGATCTGGCAGAGCTGCGTTTCCTGCCTCTGCAAAGAGACCRGAATTAATCCGTGCTCAGAAGATCATCTGGGTGAAAACAGCAGTCAGCTRCACGGTGCTGCCCGCTGTCTTTTACTCCCTGGAGACTTGAGACCAGGAAATACTTCTGCTGTTCTGTTTTCAGAAACTCTGCTGAATGCGCACGGGTCTGGGAGAAGGACCTGGGTTCCCTGGGCCCTGAACCACCGTGGAAGATCAGCTCTTGCTGGAAAGGGAGCGCGCTTAAATGCTGCTTTCGTTTCTCCCCTTGCAGGTCGCTTCTTGGGAGAAGCAGATTTACACGTGCTGCAGGGACGGGATGGTGAGGAGATACCAACTTTCCGACCTCTAGAGGTTCGGATTGGCTGAATATCCGAGAGAAGTGTCCGAGCAACTCTTCCACGCTTGTTTTCCTGTACAGCATATTTGAGATATGTATATAGAAGTGTCTGAGCTTATCGTGATAGCAGGCTGTATATAAAGTTTGTGGTGAGGGGTGATATTTCTTATTACAACGTAATTCAGAACGCTTTTTTTTTTCCCTTGGGTAAGTGGCTCCAAGATCTTTGTGCAGGATCCTGCACAATCTGCTGTATAATTACAGGCCATTTTCTTTTCTACTGCCCTGGGTGTAACTGCTCTTTCTAGGAAAAAGAGACAAAAACCTGACCTGGGGGTGGGGGGGGGAGCTGAAGGTGACTGAAATAAAGCGATTGCTTTGGTAACACCTCTGTGGAGAAATGTGTGTGTTTTTCAAGAAAAGTGTTTAAAAAAAAAAACCAAACCATACAAATGAGGCACAAATTGTTCGCATTTGTAGGTGAATGATGTGCGGGGACCCGGAAGTGCGGCGAGCGAACTACAGCTCCCGCCATGCCCCGCGCGCGCGGGAGGAAGGGGAGGGRCAGGAAGTGGCGCTCCGCACTGCCGCTCCCGGCACGCCCCGCGCGAGGGGGAAGCGGTGGCCATAGCAACGGACGCGGGAGCGGGGGGGAGGCCGCCATGGGGCAGGACTACTACGCCGCGCTGGAGCTCGGCCGCGGCGCCACGGACGCCGACATCAAGCAGGCGTGAGGGGGCCCACGGGGGTAGTGGGCGGGGGGGGGAGGGGTTCCCCGCGGCCTCGGTGGGGCTGGGGCGCCACAAGCGGGGCCCTCCGGCTGCCGGGCCCCGCTGCGCCACCGGCCTGAGGGGGGGGGGTCTCGGCGGCCTGCGGGACCGGACTCACCCTGCTTCCCCCCCCCGTAGCTATCGGAAGCTCGCCTTGAGGAACCACCCGTTAAAATGCAAGGAGCCCTGGGCGCAGGAGCGCTTCAGGCAGCTGGCCGAGGCCTACGACGTGCTCAGCGACCGTAAGCGGGGAGACGGGGACGGGCCTGATGGGCGCGAAGCAGCTCTGGTCTGGCGGGGGGGCATCCCCATTTCCCCCCCCCCCTTCTCCTCCTCCTCTTCCTCTTCCCCTGGGCTGCTGGGGATCCTGCAGAGTCTGTCGAGAGCGTTGCAGCTGCAGACAAAACTCCAGGGGGGAGGTTTGCTGTGGTCTGACCCCCCC
>NW_020450939.1:283540-330331 GCF_003343035.1 Apteryx rowi
CCCGGGGGACACGTGAGCTCTGGGGGCAGTGAGGGGATTTGGAGCAGGATCAGCGCGGGGCTGGGTCCGTGCGCATGGCCCTGCGTCCATCCCGCCTCCCACGCTGCAAAGCGGGGAAACCCGTGGCCGCGGCCGATGCCTCGCTGTTCCCTAGCCAAGAAGAAAGGAGTCTACGATAAGTTTGGAGAAGAGGGTCTCAAGGGCGGGATCCCCCTGGAGTTCGGCACGGAGAACTCCTGGACCGTCGGCTACGTGTTTCACAACAACCCCTACAAAGTCTTCAAGGAGTTTTTCGGCGGCGACAACCCCTTCGCGGGTAGGTGGGGGCCCTGCCAGCTGTCCCGGGGTGACCCAGGCCCGGCCTGGCGTTGGGACAGGGCCTGGCGTTGGGACAAGGCCTGGCCCTGGCTGCTGTAGCCACCGGCACCTGCTGACCTTTAAAGGAATGTTTATGGGGACATTTATGGGGAACGTCTCCCTGCCCGGCTACTCCCGCATGCGCTGCCCGTGTCCCGGGATCGCTGCCGAATGAGCTCTGCTTCCGGCCTCCGGGCTGCTTCTTGCCTCGGGGCTCCCTCTGGAATTTGCTTTGCTTGGAGGCAGCGGCCACCTCCGCAGCCTGCTTTTCCGCGGGGCTTTAACAGCATCCCGGGGGGGCTGTCGCTGCCGTTCCGCTTCTCCGGAGCCCGAGGGATGCTTCCTTTTCTGGAAAGATGTGATTCGGAGTGCTTGGCTTCCCCAGTAAGGAGGCCCTGAGGGATCCCCGATCCAAGTGAGCTGCCTGGTGGCAGTGGGGGGGGGTTCATGCCAAGGCTGGGGCTGGAATTCTGAGTTGCCGGCTGTGAGCCGAGAGCTGGCCCCGCTCCCCCGGCCCCGCGCTGCCCTCGCGTCTCGCTCTTCCCCCCCGTCTTTGCTCGCTCGCGCGGAGTTCTTTGCCGAGGACGGCTCGGAGCCGAACGTGGCCTTCGGAGGGCTGCGGGGACGAGGCGTGAGGAAGCAGGACCCCCCGATCGAGCGCGACCTCTACCTCTCGCTTGAAGACCTCTTCTACGGCTGCACCAAGAAGATTAAGATCTCCCGGCGGGTAGGGGCAGGCCGGATTCGGGGGGGGGGGGAGGCAGGGCTCGCGTTTCCCAATCGGTGGAGGGGGGCAGCGATCCCCACCCAAGGGATTTCGGCGCGAGAGCCGACGTGAAAGCTGGTGGCGACGGCTGATTTCAGAGCGGGGGGAAGGAACCGGAGAAGGGCCGGGTTCGTTTCGCCCGCTCCCGTTGTTTCAGGCTCCCGGGGTTTCGTTTCCGCGCTGGATCCRGGAGACCTGTTCTCTCTCCCGTTTCCCTTTCTGCTCTGAGTTAATGACTCGCGTCCCTCCCGTCGCTGCTCTCGTGGTCCCCGGTCTCCTGTTTTTCCCTACTCCGTCTGGTCCCGTTTGCGGGAGGAGCAGCGCGAGGGAGCCCCCGTGTTCAACCCCTAGGTGATGAACGAAGACGGACAGACGACCGCCATCAGGGACAAGATCCTGACCATCGACGTGCGGCCCGGCTGGAAGCAGGGCACCAGGATCACCTTCGAGAAAGAAGGCGACCAGGTGACGAGGGGCACGTTCGATCCGGGGYCGCGTTGCGCTGGGACGGCCGGCGGCCGTAACGGAGCTTCCCGGAGGTGCCCGGGCGGTTTAGGGACGTGTCCCTGCCTTGCCGGAGCCGCGCTGCCGATGYGGGACCCGGCAAGACGCCCCCGGGTGACATGGGAACTGTGAGACCCTAGTTTCTACTGTAAAAATCATTAAGTGGGATTTATTTTTTAAGGAAGAAAATACCTCTCCTCTCTCCCCAGCCAGCTGGGAGCAGCGACGAAAGGGCGTTCATCCCCGCCGCCTTTCCCTGTGTAAAACCGTCGGCGTTATGCCGAACCRTTGCCCTTTTTCCTCGCTTTTAGGGCCCAAACGTCATTCCAGCCGACATCACCTTCGTCGTGCAAGAGAAACTCCACCCCAGGTTTAAAAGAGCGGGCGACAACCTGATTTACGTGGCCGCCATCCCCTTGGGAAAGGTAAAAAAACTCTTCCCGAGGCCTGGCCCCGATCCCTGCCGAGCGAAAGCGAAGCAGCTGAGCCAGATCCCGGGCGGCTGCGAAACCCCGGGGCTGCGGGGTGACAGGCTTTATTCGCGGTGTAGCCGCGCGCCTGTGATTTTTTTGGCCCCCTTTCGCTCACGCGATCGTTAAAAAAGGGGGGAGGCGGGGGGAAGGCAGCTGGGGGCCCSGCTCCGTGTCGCGCAGGCGCTCGTCGGCTGCACGGTGGAGGTGAAGACGCTGGACGGGCGGCTGCTGAACATCCCCGTCAACGACGTCGTGGAGTAAGTGCCCGTCGGATGCGGCGCCTCCGCGGAGCTGGAGGCTGCGGCTTCGGGAGGGGGGGGGAAGGAACGGCGGGACACGCGGGTGAAGCCGGGACAGGCCACAGCCCTAAAATCCACCCCGGGCGGTGCGCGCGGGGCTCTGCACGGCGCGGGGAGAACAGATGTCGCGCACATCTGGCTTCGGCTCTAGCGCCGGCGGCCTGCGACCCCCCCCCCCACCGTGCGCCCCGCGCTCGGCTCTCGGGGCCGCGAGCCTCTCGCCGCTCCTCTCAGTCGCTCCCGTCGCTTCGCAGCCCCAAGTACCGCAAAGTCGTGCCGGGCGAGGGGATGCCGCTCCTCCGGGAGCCCGCGCGCAAAGGCGACCTCGTCATTTATTTCGATATCGCCTTTCCCAAGCAGCTCACGCCCGACAAGAAAAAGCTCTTGAGAAACGCGCTGCTGTGCTAGACGGGGAGGGGGGGAGAGGGTCCCCCCCGCTCTCCTCCCACCAATAAAGCCGTTATCCGTGTAAAGACTAGGGAGTTTTCCGGGTGTCCGGCGCCCTACGAACGCGGAGCGCCTTGGAGACGGTGTTTTTCGCTTCCTGGTCTCCACTCGGTAGCTGGGATGGGCTGGTCCCAGGCCTCTAGCTAGGATGGAGGCTCCCGGAGCCCTCAAAGCTTTCCGAGGGAGCCGGAGGGCCTGGTCCTCCTCCGTCTCCTAGCTCACAAACGTTCTTCCACAGCAGGCCGAGCCAAGGTTGTTCAAACGTTGGTTTTACTCAAAGATGCGCCCAAGGCGGGTTCATCGTGGCTCCACCAAAGCTGCCCGGAGGCAGGGGTGGTCTTTTGAGTTAAAAAAAGAGAGTTTCTAGTCCTCCGAAAAGCTGCTTCCTTCTCCCCTGCAGCAGCTCCTCGTTTTGGGGAGAGCCCAAGAGTGGGCCGCGGCACGGTCCTCGCACCCCAACGCCACGTGCAGGTTGTTCCTGCACCTGCTCCGAGCCCGGGGCTCCAGCCCGGCACCCGCGATGGAGCTGGACCTCCTCCACCGCGGGGTCAGCGTGGACCCAGCAACGCGGCGGGGGCGGAAGTCAGTCCCCCTTGGAAAATGGCTCGAGTCTTTCCGAAAAAAGGAGGCGCACAGTTTACTGAAAGCCTCGCTGCGGTCACCGCGAGGGCCGAGGCTTTCCGCCTGCTGGCCAGGGGGACCTGTCTCCTCCTCCTCTTCCTCCTCCTCTTCCTCCTCCTGGAGAGCAGGCAGCTCTGAGCTGGACGAGGTGCCGCCCTTCGGCGGCGGCGGCGGCACGGCGGGAGCTCCGGGCGGTCGGGCTCAGAAGGGGGCTTCGCGGGAGGCGCGCGCGGCCATCAGGGCCCGTTTCAGCTGCTCGTAGGTCACGAACATCACCACGTTCCAGGAGCCCAGGCGCAGGAAGGCGGGCGTGAACCTGCGCCGCAGCGGCCGGGGCGAGGGGGGTCACCGATCCGCCCGGCAGCCCCCCCAAGCTGGGGCCACCAGCTTTCCACGGTCATCTCCATCGCCGAGAGGGCGGCTCCACCGCGGAGGTGGCCACGTCGCGCGCGAACCCCCTACTCACCCCTTGTAGAAGGCCGCGGGCCCCTCGCGGCGGAGCGTGGCGAGGGCGCAGCGCGCGGCGCCGCCGTACTGCCCGGGCGCCGCGTTCATGTAGCGCGTCTTCACCACGTCCACGGGCGAGGCGACGAGCGTGGCGCAGAAGCCGGCCCCGAAGGCGGCGGCGAAGTGGCACGGGAGGTTATCTGCCAAGGGGGGGGTGACGGACGGATGGACCATCCAGGACGGATGGCCTCTGGCAGCCGCCCCCACCCGGTCCCGGCCCCGGCGGACTCACCCGTCATCAGGTGGGACTCGAGCAGCGCCTCCTTGACGAGATCGTAGGTCACCAGCTCGGCGCAGTTGACGATGGCGTTGCGGGCGATGTTGGGCGCCGTCCCTGCGGACAGAGCGTGCGGATGCGCTCAGCGCCGCCGGAGCGACCGCTCGCGGCGGGATCCGGGGGATCGGCTCCCACCTTTCCACAGCCCGCGCACTCCTTCCTCCTTGGCGATGGTCCTGTAGGCGTCCACGGTGCCCTGGTAACGCCGGGAGCCCTCGGCGCGGGCCTGGGCTTGGAATCGCACCTTCACCACGTCCGTGGGCTGGGCGAGGGCCACCGCCAGGGCTCCCGTGGTGCAGCCGGCGAGCAACCGGCTCCCCAAACCGGCGTCTGCAGGAGCCGGGAAGGGAAAGAAGAGCGGGATGGGGTTGGCACCATGCTGAGCCGCTCCTCCGGAACGCGGCCTCCCCCGCCCAATCCCGCCGCCGCCGGGGACTTACGCTCGGAGCCTTTGGTGTAGACCTGCTTCACGGAGTCGTAGAGGCCGATGCGGACGGAGGCGAAGCTGAGCTGGCGCTGGAGCCCCGCCGCCAGCCCGCTGTAGAGGCTGCCGGGCCCCTCCGTCCTCACCATGGTGGCCATGGTGCCGAAGACGCCCTTGTAGCGGGCGCCTGGCGCGCCACCCGCAGCCTTCGCCTCCCCCTGGATCTGGGCAGCGGAGCCCGCGAGGAGGAGGAGGAGGAGGAGGAAGAGGAGGCTTGACATGGTTCCTCCCCATCGGGGATCACGGGGGGGTTACGGCAGGGGGCTAAAACCAACTGTCGCGGGCGCCCGCCTCACCTGCAGCCGCACTTTGGCCGTGTCCAGCGGGAAGGTGACGAGGTCGGCGACGCACGCGGCCGCCCCGGCCCCCACGAACTTCACRGCGGCCGTCGGGGGCACCTCGCCGGGCTGGAAACCCACCATGCCGGCGAGGGGTGAGCGGGAAGCAGGGAGGCACCGACCGAGCGAACCGCCCCCCGTCTAGAAGAGATGAGAGGCGGCAGCAGTGAGCGAGGCCGCAAATCCCGTTTTTTTTCCCACCTGCCCCGCGTTGCCTTCCGACGCCGTCGCTCTACCCGCTCCTAACGGGCACCGGCTCCCGGTTTTTACTTAGCGCAGGAGTTTGGGGCTCGAGCGGGATTCCCTGAAAGCGTCGCGCTCCTCGAAGGTATTTCGGGCAGCCGCTCGGTGGGTCCTGTCCCCTTCCATAGACGGCGGAGCAAGGCGACGTCTCAGGCTCATGCTAGTCCTGCGGGAAGGACACCGCGTGGGCGACGTGCCGGGGAAGGGGAGGGCACGGGGGGGCCCCGGGGTCGCCGCTCCGGCTCCCCCCCCACCCCGGTCGCCGGACTCACCTGCTGCAGGCGGAGGCGGCGAGCACGGAACGAGCGGGCGCGGGGGCTTCGCTGCGCCGCGGCTCTTATAGCGCCGCCGCCCCGCCCCGGGGAGGGACCCGGGTTCGAGCCCCGGCGGCGGCGGGAGGGGCCGCGCTGGGGGGAACCCGGGTTCGAGCCCCGGCGGCGGCGGCGGGAGGGGCCGAGCGGGGGGACCCGGGTTCGAGCCCCGGCGGCGGCAGCGGGAGGGGCCGCGCGGGGGGACCCGGGTTCGAGCCCCGGTGCCCCGGCGGCAGCTTGCGTCCACCCTAGCGAGGCGAAATAGCTGTCAAGCAAGGATAAAATTGGCTATTAACAGGCTGAGAGGCGAGTTTGAGGGTCCCGCTCTGCTCCTTGCCAGCTTGCATGGGGGAAGGGGGGGCAAACAGGCCCTGGAGGGGGCGAGACGCGGAAAACACCAGTGCAAACGCTCACTCGGAACAGGCACAGCTGGCGCCAACCTCCTTCAAGGCCGCACATCCCAGCAAACGAGCGTGCGGAGAGGGGTTTCGGGCTGGGCCGATGCTCCAACTCGCGGCCCCCGGGGTCAGCTCAGGACGGGCCCTCGCTGCCCCCGCGAGCTGCCGTTTGCCTCCTCCCTCGGGCGGCCGCTGGGCTCCCTGGCAGCCGGCCGAGGACACTCGATTCCAGCGGTACCTGGAAGATTTGCTGACATCTTCCCCCCCCCCCCATTCCCTGGGCAGCAATTCCCTGAAAAACAAGCGTAGCAAGGCGGCTGCCCGGAGAGGATCCTCTTTCACGGCTCGTCCCGGCTTCCCTGCCAAGTGGCAGCAACGCCTTTAAGCACGAGACGCCAAGAAACCGGTGTAATTTTATTGAAACACAAACAGCGTTTGCATAGCGGTACAAAAATAACGTCGCTTCCTTTGCTTTGTACTCCGTTATCCGAAAGATACCCGATAAAAATGTACAAAAATAAGTTACAGGACAAAATTATCTATTTCTGGTAAAAGCCCTTTGTACACGGATTGAGATTTTTTACATTCATCCTTGGCTTGTGCTTGCCAGGGACCGGTCTTGCAAGACTCACAGCTCCCTCAGCTTCCCACGGGAGCTGATCCCTTGGTTGACCACCGGGATTTAACTCCCTTTAAATGCACGGCAATTCGGCAAATTAAAAAATGGGAGAGCGAAACCTGCTAATGCCGTTTCGGCCGCCCCGGCAGAGCTGGCGTTTGCCCGCGCCGGGTGCAAGCGGCAGCCGGGAAGCGGCTCCTTCCCAACGGGTGCGCGCGCGGACCTACTCCTTCTTGGACAGCCGAGCGGAGAATATCCTGGCGATTCTTTCGGTTTCCTCTTCCGGGAGATCGGCCGAGGCCAGGTTTGGCCTGGGACGCTTCAGGCTCCGGTAGGGAATTCCCAGCGCAGCCCCGCTTCCGCTCTAAGGAGAGAAAGAGAGAGAGAGAAAAGCTTACGGCGCTGCGAGCGCTGCCTGACACCAGCTTTCCGATCGCGGCACAGTGCCGTGCCACCTGCGCAGCCCGCGGCTACTCCGACATCTGGAAAACGCCTCGGGCTGCGTTTTCTGCTGGTGGCCGGTTCCGCTTCGAGCGCTTCGTCCCTCGTCGCATCCACCAAGAGGCATCACGGCCCCGGCGCCGCGCTCCTCGTTCCTAAAAACACCTCGGTATTCCCCATTCCCGCTTTCCAACAAAGCAAAACATTAATTATATTAAAACCCTGCCGTTACCGCTGCTTGGATGATTATATCTTGGATAATTTAAACCTCGTCTTCTCCCGTTTCATTTTTGCTGCTTGCTTCCGCTCTGCTCATGAGCTAACCGGGCTCACGAGAACGTATCATCGGCCTCGTCCATCCCTATATTAAACGGGAACGAGAGGAGCGAGCGGCGTTTCGGCCGTTTCCCATCCTTTAGCGGCCGCCTTTCCGCACCGAGCTTCCAGGGGAGGGACGAACTGGCCCACGGGATTTACATGTTTCCCCGCATCTCTCGGTGCCCCGAGATGCTCGGAAATTCCCTTGTTCCCCTCGGGAGCAAAACGCCACCTTGCAAATCCCAAACCAACCGCCACGAGCGAAATAGAAAATCCTGCGCCCTGAACGCGACCCGCTTTCACGCATGGTACAAATACAGCAGCAGCGCTGTAAAAGCCTCCGAACCGCATCCGGGAGAACTGCTGGAGCCTGCAATACTTTAAAATAGGGAAAAGGAGCGGTGAAAGGCTCCCGGGTTTTGTGCGTTAAGCGGCATTTTCTTCTTTTGACCTATTTGCAGAGTGCACAGGGTGCCGTGTCCCGCAGCTCCGCAAGGCTTGTAGCCTTAAAAAGCAAAAAGCACAAGGAAATTCTGGCTCGGAAAGCCAAGACTGCAGCCAAATTGCAGCCAGGCGGCTCCGCGCCGCTTCCCTGCACTTCCGCCGTGCTCCCAAACCTCTCCGTCCTTCCAGAGGAGGCTACGGAGATTAACGTAGCTAAATGCTCGTTTGCACCGCAGCGCGCACGCAGCTCGGGAAATGCTTCCGCAAGGGAACCCCGCTGTTAAAATTTCGGTTTCATCATTGAAAATAAATGCCGTCGACCAGGATCCGCCTTCGGATCAACCGGGCTACGAAATCCCCCTGCTACGGGCACCTGCGCTACGCAAGGACTTTATTTTTTCCCTATTTCCCTCGTGTCACCCAGTGACCCAGATCAGCCGTCAGCTGCTCAGCAGCTGTTCCCGTCGCTACTCGAGCCCCGCGGGTGCGAATCCAAAGAAAAGACGGGAATTAAAAGCCGCTCGCGGCGTCAGCTCTCGCCGAGGACCAGCGGCCGGAGGAAGTTACGCCCGCGGGTYCAACCTCACCGGCGTTTTGGGGACAGGGGCACGGCAAAGAGCCGCGCTTCGACACCCACTTCCGAATAAAGCTCTTTTCCTTCGCGACGCGCAAACATCTCGCGGGGGGGGGCGACGCTTCGTGGGACGCCCCGGCCTCGGCGCCGCGTTTCTCCGCCGCCGCTCCGCTTTCCTTTTTATAGAAACGGCAGCGGGACGAAAGGACACTTAAACCGGCCCGGGATTAGTTAAGCGCCGCGTGCCAGGGCTTCGAGCAGAGCCAGCGGGTTTAAGAGCATGTGATAAGCCTGGGGGGGCGGCTTAGCTCAAGGTCAAAGAAATAGGGCAGCGGCCTTGCTCGGGGAGCCGCACGGCTGCTCGACGGCTGGGTTTGTCCGTGCACGGAGCAAGGAGCGGAAACGGAGCGGCGTTAAGAGGCTCCGACCTGTCCGCCGGGGTGAGGTGCTACCCGCTCCTGCTTTCGGGGCAGGAAAAGGTTTTACCCTGTAGCATCCCAACGGGGAGAGGGACAACACGGAAACCTGTTCTTCCTTTCCCGATCGCTCACGGAAGTGAAAAAGACCTTCAGCCTTTCTGTCGGATGGGTTGGGAGGACGGATTTGCCACGTGAAAGTCTCAGCTCTGCTTTCCGGGTAACTCGAGGGAGGAAAAAGAAGAAACGAGTTATTGGCTTTAGGGGCTGCAGCTGAAACAGGAGCAGAACAAGCACAAACGTTGCCCGTATCCGAGAACGGCTCTTCGGACGGCTGTCAGCCAGCTGCGTTTTTAAGGGATAAACCCCCCCCCCCCGTTATCCTGACTCTGCCCACGCCTGTGTTAAAATATTAAAGTGCGATTTCTCATTTACACCGAAGGTAAATCTATGTGAAATAAGCACTAAAAATATACTTCTTCTAAGTCGGGTTGCTTTCAGCGCAAGCTCCTTACCCGTTGGAAGTACTCTTAGAGGTGAGGGGGGGAAAAAACCTCATGGAAAGTTTAACTCTCCAGTTTTTAAAGCACCTTTTTCCCCAAACAGCGTCGCACTCCRAAAGGCAGCGAGCCTTAATTTGGGTTTGCCAGCCGGCATCCCGTATCGCAATCGCCGCGAGCGTTTTCACTCTGGCGTAGGYTTATTCCAAACCCTAGCTGGAATCGGCGTCGCAGTGCGCTCTGGGCTACGCCACACACCTGGATACACTGCGCACCTTGGATAATTTCTCCCGGGTTATACTAGGAACAGGCTGGAAAAGGGCAGAGCGGAAGAGAGCTCGCGGCCGCTCGCCGCACTCGCTAAGCGGCAGAGGGGGATCCCAGGCTGCCGGACCGCGGGGGACCAGCACGGAGCAGGGAAGGACCTCGAGAACAGGAAGCCGCTCCGTGGTTTTGGGTAGGAAGGTGGGAAAAGCAGGGAGCGGGAGCAGAGAGGAAGAGGCGGCGGTGACGCTGGAGATTCGCCGGCTGCCGTGCGAGCGAGAGGCGATCGCCGCGCTCCGGATGCAAACAGCGCCGCGGCTCGGATTTCAGCCTGGCTGTCAGGAGCGACGTGTCTGAAGCCTGCTGAACCGAAACCAGGCAAACCCGGATTTAGAAACCGATGCTGCTTYGTGCCGATCAAGAATAAAACCAGCGGAAAACACGCTTCAGGAACTGCCGTTTACTTACTGCCATAGGCGAAAACCTTCTTGCTCCTCACGTTTGGCGTTTGATGCCGCCTGCGTAACCCCGGGCGCAAYGGAGCCCGTCCCAGCAGACACCCGCATGCTATTGCAAGGAATTAGCCGTAGCTAATCCCGGAATTAAGCTGGTTTAAGGTCAGCTACCTCCAAATATTGCCTTGCTAATATTCTCCCAAGACTCCTCCGACAGAGATCTATACCYGCGATTGGGATTGAGCGCCCTGGTGAAGAACGCTCAGCGGACAGCAAAACAGCTTGCAGCACAACCCCTGCGTTAAGTTTAGGGCTGGAAAAAGTAACCGAAGGGTATGAAAAATTCCCAAAGGCTTTAGGGAGAAATAATTTTTAGGTAAATTAGAAAAACGCCCTTTTTCCAAACGCAAAACCTGGGAGAAAAAAAAAAAAAAATCAGGCATTTGACCTGGACTGTAAACATGTTTATTCATTGCGGGCAGGCTCCGTTCCTTCGGAGCTATTAGATCCTGCCTGGTTTCGCACCGTTTAAGCAAGCAAGTTGTTTCCGATTACATGAATGTTCCTCGTCGCGTTCGTCGCATAGGTCAAAGGGTGGGGAAGCAACGTATTACTTTTACCGCCGGCGGAAAATAAACAGCGYAGCTGCCGCGGTACCAAGATCTGCTCCAACAGCCCTAGCAAATCCGTGCCTCTGAGAGGGTAACGGACCTCAAAATAACCAGGGCAGGATCTTTCTGGGAATAATCTTTATCCCCTTGTAGTAAACAAACGCTGGTGCAYGGAAAAACACCGATGAAACCACAGAAGCGCGCGGCAGCCTACGGATGGCCCGTACTTACCTTCAGAGCCGCGGGAGGATGAGAAGAACCGCTGAGCAGTCGCATGGAGGCTTCCATCTGCTGGGGTGGAAGGAAAAAGTTAGGAAGGACAACAGGATCCGATCTGAGCAGAGCTGTTAAGGATCAACCGTCGGCGGCGCCTAGTTACACAAAGCCTCCCGGGAGCCGCGGCTCTCGAATAAGCCTCACCACAACAGGTTTTAACGGATCCCGGATGGCGTCTGATACTCTCATTCCTTCTCACCAGGGTTTTATCATTTGGTAGCACCACCTGGTGCCACCACCTGGCCCTCGCAGAGGACAGGACACAAACTCGCTTTAAAGTAACACCTCACACGCTTGTAGAGTGCTTCGTCCTGCAAAAACTCCAGCACAGCTTAGTGAAACTGAACGTAGACTTGGGATCCAGGCAAGGAAGGAGGGAATGTATTTTAAATACAGAATAAATTATATTTTAATGCAGAAGAAACCTAGGAGCTTCAGCTCAAAATGAAGCAACTCTCACAYGTGATAGGAAATACTGGCTATAAATGACAGGCAGCTCGGCGCTACGTTTTCTGTGGAACACAGTATAGCAGGTTCTTCTTGTACCTTCCTGCGACCTCAACTCTAAACTCCTTTCACAGGGAAGAGTTTCACGCAATTAATTTCTCTTTCCTGAGGCCAGTGAGGTTCTAACCGAGAAATAAGACGCTCTCCTTGAAYGCAACGTATGCTCAAGAAGAAAGAAGGATACAAGATGATTTTGGGTTTCCCAGATTTTGCTGACTCTTCCAGGGGGTCTTCATGACTCTCATCAGAAAAGCTTCCACTGCTTCCTTCAGAGCCTGCTTGGGCAGACACACGCTTCACGCACATTTCATCGGGACCACTTTCTTCCTCGCTTTCATCATCTTCATCTAAATCCTCACTGTTTTCCTCCTGGTGCTCTGTAGTTTTTGAATTGGTCAAAGCAATGTCTCCCGGAACCCCCAGTACTTCTTTGGAGGCTTCACGAAATTCTTCATTTTGCTCTATTTGTTTAGTTTGAAATACTCCATCCCAACCACAATTCCCATTTGCTACGGGGCCATCAGCTGTCCGGTGCACTTCTGATGAACGAGCAGGCCGAAACTCCTTCTTAGTTGCTTCTGCGCCACTCCTCAAGCCGTTAAAGCCATCTGTTCCTGCCCAAGCACTGCTCTCTTCTGCACGGGGGCTAACGCATGGGGTAAGAGCGGTGAGCGTGCTTTGGTCGTCACCTTGCGGTACGCTGGACAACGCGCTGCTCCGCCTGCTGTTTCCTTTTCGCAGGCAATCTATATTCCCCAAACGCTGATCGTCAGGCCTCACGTCTACGGGCTGCTGATCAGCACTCGGCTCCACGTCGGATATCACGCTGGACCAGGGACTCGTTTTGTCCGTTACGGTTGTTATTTCATTAAGAGTTCGTGGTTCTATGACATCTTCTTCATACTCGTCTTCGCTGTGCGAATGGATGGCGAAAGCGCCTTCGTCTTCCCGGATACGGTCCGTCGGCGAAGGATGCTCGTCTTCAGGGACGGCTTGGTCTAGAAACTCATGCAACATCTCTCTTTCAAACCTGGATCTCCCAAAAGMGTATGGCTGCTGGGTGTCACTGCAAACACTGGGCGATTCCAACTCAGGCTGCATTTGATAAGCTTCGTTTCTGGCTTCTTCATCTTTTTGGTTGGGTACACGCGTAGCACCCGGCTTTCTGCTGTAGTCTTGAYGCCCGTTAGAAGAGTCTTTGGTATTTTTAGTTATAGTCTGTAGGTCTGATTAATAGAAAACAGCATCAGTAAATGTAGGCGGTGACAATTCACCTCTTATCTGATATATTTGTGCTTTTTGCAAAAGATCAGAGAAGCAAAAATGGTCAAGAGTTAAAAATGCGCAGTTTTGCCAAACACTCAGCTGACATGACCACATTCTGCTCTCTTTACAATTCACAAGGGCAGGAGAAGGACAGAAATGCTAAGGAAAAAAGGCAACGTCCAGGATGAAATAATTAGGAAATAACTAGAAATACCGAGATGAATGTAAAGAAAAACACTGGGCAGCAAAGATATTCTGATACGCTGAGTACTTAGTGGGAAATCATCCAAAGCAAATGGAAAAAATATCTATTGCTCGGAACGGCTATAAACAGTTTGGACAGTTCAGCTGACCAGGGAAAGAGAGAGGAATAATCTAGATAGGAAAGATGGATAATCTAACAACCTGTTCTACTTATAGCTTCCTCAGTTTTACCTAGGGGTCCAGAAGACACAGTTGCTACTGATATTCTCCGGCTTTCGGTTCAATTTACCGATTTAAAACCAAATGACAGACAATTGCTAACCAAATATTCCTACAAACAGAAAATCACTCAGGACTGTTGACCGGTTGCTGTGATAAAATAATAAAGACTGAAAACAAAGAGCTGCTTGTGCTTCTAACACAGGTTATGAAAAAGGCTGAAGGAATTAGGAGCCTAAGCATTTAATAGCATCCGTGCAATCCTGAATATCTCTGGGCATTTTACAATTTATTTAAAAAGCCACGATCACCTGTTTTCGGTTCCTAGTTAACACGTTTACTTCTCGCATTCTTTGAGAAATCAGCTGGCCGGTAAGAGGTGAAATGCCAAAATACTGCTGCTCTGAGGCAAGTGAAAAAATCTTGCTGTAAGGTAATGCAAGAGCGGAGGAAATTGTAAAGGAGAGTATGTAAAGAAGCAGTAAAAACAATTAATTAATAGAGAAAATAAGAGGAACAAAAAGAGCAAAGGCTAGAGAAGAAAAGGTGACAAGATCAAGGCGGTGACATGCAAAAATGGCAGGTTCTGGCACAACAGAAACGTGCCCTTCAACTTCATCTCGTGGAAGCGCTGCTTCCCTGGGGGTAGCTAGAGATAGAAACAGCAGAGAGCAACTCTGCGACCGTCAGCAATCCAAGCCACAGTTTCTTCTCTCTCCCGATACATTATTTTAAAAGCACTAGCATGGATTTGATTTCCTAGCCGCTTCGCTCCTGATACAAGATCACAGCGGCACGAGCAGTTAAGCTGGGATAAAATTAACTGCAAGCCATAAGCAGACCGGTGCTGATGAAGAGCAGTTATAACGGAGCGGTTAAAGGCCGGGAAGAGTGAAAAACCACGGATCTGAAAACAAGGTATGCAGAGAGATGGGATTTTCTTCACTGGTTTGTCCTACATTCATCTTCGTTAAGAGTGTGATTCTGTGTCTAACAGCACCGTTGACAGGGAACATTAATTGCACCGATGCTTCTGAAAGAGGGTATGTATAGAACGTGAATGGCAGAAAAGAAGCTGGAAATCTGAAGACCCTTAAAAGCAGCTTTTGGCAAAGAATTCCAAACCGAGTGACAACTTACCATTGATTAGGCTGCTGACCTGAGACACCAGCTGACTAGATTTTTCCAAAAGATGACACCTGTTGGGATCCACGGCTCTGCTCATCAAGCCTTGGCGATCACCCTCCTGCTCGTCACGACTTGATTTGGATGGGTGACCATAASCGAAGTCAGGAAAAGACCTGGTCAGCTTCTGGTTGAAGTATTTTTGAACCTCATCCAGCTCATTCAAGTTTTTTCTGCAAACAGTGGTAAGAAATTGGAAGAAAAGAAATATGCAGCAGATCGTTACCTACTGATCTATTTTTTCAATAATAACCCTTAATCTTGTATTCATATATCTACATGCTGTTGACAAGTGCAATAGAAGTGGAACCAATGTTGAGGTTGCTCTGTCTAAGCAGAAGTTCRACAGTAGCTCAAGAACAAATGCTGAAAACAGCTACGAATAAATTTAGACTGAGAGTTAAAAAAGAGCAAGTTTTAAGCACACTGAATCAAAGGAAGCTGGATTCTGAAACGACCTTCCAACAGAAGTCACAAAGGCAAGGACGTTAACTGACTTTATGACTGAGCTTGACAAAAACCTGAGGATTTTTATCCTCATAAGGTCTAAGGATTTTATGATATATGGCTTGTGGTAGCAGAGGAAAGGAACGAATGACCCAAAAAATCTCTTTCCATCTTTAAGCCTAGAATCTAGTCAGAGGAAACTAAGTGCTTACAGGAAGACGTGTTAAACAAAAACCAACCAACCAACCAACCAGATAGAAAGAAAGAAAGAAAGAAAGAAAGAAAGAAAGAAAGAAAGAAAGAAAGACATCCTGTTGTGCGCACAATGAAAATGCTTACAGGCTTGTTCTTGCACCTGCAAAAATCAGCTCAAAAAACTACTGTCTGAACAGTGCATGTTGTTTTGCAGATGAACAAAGATGGATAAAACAATGCATTCAACCTAGATTTGAAAACGTTGTTACCGTAGCCCTTGGGAGACTCTCAGCACTGCCAGAGCACCTCAGTCTTAATGCAGAGTTGCCCCCTTAGTCCCCACTTACTCCAGTCTCATTTCATCCTGCTGTAAATTACACCGATCTCTGCCTGAAAGCTGTTTCATCAGTTACTGTATTAGCTTACTTTTCATTTCCTTTAAAATTGGATGCGAGATTTCTTCAGTTTCAAGCTCTGCTTTGCAAAGCAAAGCCTGGCGTCATCTTTTTGCCTATGGCTCTGTTTTACCTGAGCGCAGACAGAAGAGCAGTCCGCGATGACGGCGATGATGAGTCCATCTTTGCCGCCCGGTGTGCACTCCCTTCCGCTTGCTGCAAGGACTCATGAAATCTGCGCACGTTCTGCATGTGCTCTTCATGACGAGGCGCGTGCGTCCCAGGGGCGCTAATCCTGCTAGAAACAGGCACACGTTTAACAACAGATAGCAGCTAAATTCTAGAATTGTGAGAAGTCTGCCAASTGGGAACATCCAAAATCTTTAAACGCGTTAAAGAGCCACTGAAGGATTAAACTGGCTCATCCGAACGTCATCAAGAACGGCATTTACAGAGTGTTTCATATTTACATTAAAATAAAGCAAATGGCAGTCTCCACGCCGGCTAATAGTGCTCCTGATAGGAAATCTGCAACGGGAGCTGCAAAGCCGGCTCTTCAGACCAAATAAGAGTACTACCTGCTGCTGGCCTGCGGTCTCAGCAAACCGCCAGGGTCCACAATGTCTCGTCCAGCTGCTTTCAAGACCCACACAGAAAAAGTATCATCTCCTACGCACGCTAAATACACAGGCCATGACTTAATGATAGGCTTCAGCTACGCAGAGTCAATAGGCTTCAGCTACGCAGACTTTTGAGCCCTGAAAACGATCCAGACGACTAGCAAGCAGCTGACTTACCGCTCTCGAGGAGGGACGCTGCCTTCATTCGACAAGGTGTTCAACGTCTGCTTGGAAGAACTTGCAGCATCGCTGGGAAGTGTTGCAAAGCTGACCTGCGCCTAGAATAAAGAGGAACGGTGCACGTGAGTCTGCCGCAGTAAGAAAATAGAGGAATTAAAGAAAGATCTTGCTTTAAGAAAACTTAAGTTTTCTAAGGAGCTTCAAATTTTCAAAGCATTTTCCAGCACYGAGCCAAAATACCATTTAAGGGCACTTATCTCAGAAACATTTGTTAAAGGGCAGATTCAAATATTGATATGAAGCCTGTTTTCCAATCTCTGTTGCATTGTAATCACAGCTTCCAATCTACATTTTCCAGTTCCAACCTTGCTGTATAAAACAGCCATCCAAACAAGGGAAACCCGACAACTCAACGGGGAAAAACACTGACAGCGGTATAACATAAAATCATATAAAACCCACAAAATCTTGAATAGGCAACAGGATAAAATTCCATCTTTTTGCTTCCAGTAACTGTACGTGTTACGTGTAGCATGGGAAGGGTTGGGCAAACCTAGAGAGTCGCCGATGATGATTAGGAATCTAGTCAGATCTGCACAGGTTCGAAAAAACCGCGGTACGTACTGAAGGATTCGGTGGCTGGGTCCGGATCCTTGCCTGTCTTTCCTCTTTGAGGTTACTTAGGCTTTGAAGAGGGGAAACCGCTACTTTGATCTGCCCTCGGCACTGCCCGCCGAAGTCTGTAATATTGTACCACCCGCACACCAGCTGGAAGCCGGAAAGAAGAGGAGAAAGGTCCACAGAGGCAAATCCAATCACTCGCTCAGTCTCTGGGGGAGAAGAATATAAAGYGCATATTAATTTAAACCGCATTTAAAAGAAATATTTTCAGGAATCGGAAATCCTCATCGGAAAGCCTGAACAAGGGTTATAATAAAGGGAAAGACGCTCAGCTGGGAAACAGGCTAGAAATGAGACAATCGGAGATTTAAAAAAAACGAACGTGAAGGCCAACTCGGGGACCTCGGCTAGCGTGGGAATAAAATTCTGGCTGCAGAACGCTGCAGGACCGCAGGTTTCTTACCTATTCACTTGGCCAAAACTTTTAAAAATGCTGATTTATCATCATGCTGTGGCGTTTTTGTGCAACATTTTGTCTTTTCTGTCTTTATCTGAAGTACAGAACAAACCTATCCAAGAAGAGGACATTACTTGGGGTACTTTAGYGGTTACGTTCAGCTAAAAATGTCTCTGCAGAGACAACGCAAGACCAGCGCGGRGAGGAGGCTGCCAGGAGAATCACTCTGTACACACAATGCTCTATATAATACAGAGAAAGGCTAAAGTC
This sequence comes from Apteryx rowi, assembly GCF_003343035.1. Lineage (NCBI taxonomy): Eukaryota > Metazoa > Chordata > Aves > Apterygiformes > Apterygidae > Apteryx > Apteryx rowi. Next base: position 301,050 of record NW_020450939.1, read on the forward strand.
ACACAGTAAATTTATTTTTGAAGCAAAAAAAATTGGCCAGCTAAGCTTCAATATGTCACGAAAAATCAATATTTTAAATATCACATCCTGCTAGTCTGAACTGAAGAAGCAGGGCTGTCTTCCCAACAACAAACACATGGGTTTTTAAACGCATGCTTGCTTGGCAGCATTTAAATATTGAAGGATCTAGGCTAGCGACAAAACAAGCCAGCACCAGTCTGAATTATTCTTTAGCATCTTTATCATTTAACAATCAACAGGAGGTACAGTAAAAATGCATATAAAAAGCTAACATATGTTGTTAGGTTTGAAACGTAAGGCCTTCAGCTGCTCCAGTAAGTGCTAATACTGGATACAGAAATAACTCTTAAAATATATCCGTGGCACTATAAAAGTATTTCATTACAATCGGAGTAAAGACCCATAAAAAGTCCACCTGGCAAAAATAGTCTTTCTTCGGGCAATTTTTTTTTTTTTATAAACAATATTTTTATCTTAATCATCYGTATTTTATCATCTGCCTCTAGAAAATAAGCAAAACATGCAACATCTGCCCTGTTACTGGAACTGCTTTAACTCAAGCATTGCTGGCTACACTTCAACCATCTATTGGGACAAAAAAAAAAAAATCAGCACGCAAAAGGTACAGTAAACAACGTCCCTTCGTTAGGAAGATCCAACCTCCAAAATCTTGTCAGATTAAAAATGAAAAGAACTGGTGGATACAAACAACCCAAATCTTGCCAGAAGATTCATGGGGAAAAGGATGCCGAGGGGCAGGAAATCAACGGTACTTCGCTATAGCGCTCTTCTAACGCAAGGCAAAAAAATGTCTTTACGATTCCACCCTCCGATTTGCTTGCCGTTACCCCTGGAAAGGGATGCCGAAAGCCGCTCCTCCCAAGATTGCACTGCAAACTTTACCTGCTTTATGCCACACTTTGAAGACCAAGGTTTGCTGTGGATCCAAGAGAAGTTCTTTGGACAATCTGTTAGGAATAAAACCATAATTTGCTATGCAAAGTAGGAAAACCAGCAAGAAWAGTAAAACGTCTCTGAAGATTCACTGCTATTTTACCTATCCAGACAAATTAGTTTCTTCCTCGAATCATGGGGAAAAAGATTCACCGATTTTTTGAAAGCACAGTTACTTTTATATGGTTTTGGCTTTTGCTTATCCAAAAAGTACTTCTGACTCCTCACTCTTGTTGTGGATTTAAAAGCTAGGACATCAAAGCCATCAGGAAAAGCGGGAGAGAAACGGAAAAACAGTATTATCTTGTGACTCAGTAAGTATGGTGATAGCAAAGCTGTGGGGTTATGGTTGAAAGCTGTAATATTTGATGCTGATTTCTGGAAAAAAAACCCAACATCGAATACTGAAAGGTCAAATGCCTTCATTGAACAGCTTTTAGGTTGCTTGAAGCATCTCAGATGCGACTCGGAGCATAAGCAACCTCTGAAACAAAACTTTTAAACTTCAGCTATCAGAAGATCAATGGTTTGATCTTCACATTACAAAATCCCTAAAACCAAAACCCAACTCAGCAGTCTGGCAGCAAAACCCACTCCTGGGCAGTCACTGGTATATATTTGCATGCATTCTGTAACGGACAAAATAAAACACCGACTATGTCTTCTTGYTGCCTGTATCAAACTTGTTCCGCCTAGTTTAGAAAACACCTTCGGCTACTGTTTCGGAATTAATTAAAAAAGCTGGCATAGAAATACTGGAAGAGCCACAAGATTGCAAAGACAGGTTTATGACTGAATATTACAGTTTAAGACACCTAACTTCCAGGTATCTAAAGTCAGAGTGGGTGAATCCCACCTTAGAGAGTTGGTCCTGAACCAGGGCATATGCCTAAGGATGGAACAAAGCAAAATGTATGGAAAAAGCCAATAAATTGGATCAAGTCTAAATTAATCTTCCCYAGAGTCCTTTAGTTATTATCAGCCCCTTCCTCCAGGTGGGGAAACTATGGAAGAGGAAAACTTACTGGCTCACCCAAGGAGGGCCAAAACACGGTGCAGACAGAAGTTCAGTGGAGGTCGAACCACCCTTCCTAAAAGATATGTTCTTTTCGCACAGAGCCACTGGCCGTCAGTCCCAGAGGCTCTGCACGTCCGTCCGTGCAAGTCCACATGGCTTACCTCGCTGGCTGCTGAAAGTCCCACACTGGTGAGTCTGTATTTTCTACTACTGAAGTGGTTACTGGAGCATCTGCATCGGCAACGGCAAATGATACATAGCTGCTAGGCGCTGTTACTCCACGTTCCGTTAAAGGACTCCCTAAAATTAGATACAGAAGTAAATACAGAATGGTACAAAGGATAAACAGTTTACTAATAATTAATTTTTTTTTCTAAAGACAGATCAGCAATTAAAAACACATACTTAATAAAAAAAATCTCCGGGATCTTCTCCTGGGATCTTCTGTTGATTGCTAACTAAACACGCTCCAGTATTACCGATTAGAACAACTTCCTGCATTGACTGAATAAGAAAATGTGCTCCCAGCGCTAAAGATACCCGAGGATTAAGAAACTTTTTAACAGCATCTACTAGATCATCTCACAAAGGCTGAAGTATTGAGACGATCTTAATATCCCTTCAAGGCAGAAGCAAGTACTCTCCTCACTGAGGGTCAAAAGACTTGAATGCAAGGGGCTGCAGCCAGGCTTTGCTGAAGTCCTTTCTAAGCAGCTTCAGGAAATACTGGTTTTAATCCGTGCACAAACCAGACCTTGGTGATTCCTAAGCTAAGCAACCAGGAGCGGCATTCACTCTACAACGCATYGGTGAAAGCTTTGCAAGACTTCTCGCGTAAACAGGTCAGGGCCGGGAACGCAAACGCTTGCTCCCTCATTCGTCCTGAAATAACCTGGGAGAAGGCTTGCGAGAAAACCGATAATGAATGAAACTTGTCTGACTTAACCGGGTATGTTTGCGCTTCGAGGCAGATAACTTGAAACCAAGGAACGCAAGGTCATATTAAGGGACAGAGCTGGACGTTCGCCAAATACGGGATATTACGGATTAGAAAGAGCTGAATGAAAGCTGCAGAAATCATACAGTCACCTGCACTGAATTATAGCCTGAGGAGGAGGAGGATGCTCAGGGCCTCCAGCAAGGCCAGCGCTGTGCAACTGCTCTCAGGAAATTCAGAGATTCCCTCCTTGCTATTTCCCATCTGGATGTGACCCTTCCTCAGGCATGGACCCTCTTCGTTATGTGCCCATGAGCGCRATTAATTTGCCACAGCATGTCATGACTTGTAAAGCTCGTCACCTCACTCGTCACTGCTGCTTTATCCCTTGATCTTCGGGATTTGCCTGAGAACTCACGAGTGGTTTTGCTTTGTTTTGTTTTTAATGCACGCAATGACTTCAGTTTAAAACGTGTTCAAAACTCTTCTCAGATAAGTCCGTGGACACGGCAACTCAAACGCCGATGTGGGCAATGTGTGCTCAGCTTAGAGAAACAAGTAACGCCCATCCGGATTAGTTCACTGTCTCCTGAATGTAAAGGCAGACCTAAAAATCAATCTCTGTAGTCAAAGGCAAAATGAGCATTTCTCAAGTCCTAGCCTGCTCTTCTTGTAGGGAAAAAAAAATGCCCATAACAGACAGAAYTGTTGGACCTAATAAGAGGACTCAGCCATGATCAAAGGTGTCTTACCGAGACCGATTTAGCTTAGCAACTTCTAAAGCCTGACTTTGCAAAGGAGTTGCATTGAAGAATTAGTTTCACTCTGCTTTATAAAAGAACGATTTGAAGGATGAGGTGAAAGAAGGGGTTGAAGCGTGTGACCTGATGCTTCACGAAGTGGGTAGTAAGAAACAAAAGCTTTACGGCTAGGGCATCTGCGGCATAGTGTCGCCCGGATCAGAGGTATGCTGTCCTGATCGCGTTTTGTTTTAACCTTTTGCATTTTGTAGAACTTCACATGGAGGTAATTTCACTCCTTTCCAACACTGTGAAATTTAGGCTGCTGCTTTACACTTTTTGGAAGATGCAGAGAAAGAAAAGGCTTTTCAGGCAGGAAAAAAAGTGACTTAAAGCCCCAAGAAATATCAAGAGATTTGGGGAATCATTTTGCATCTTCACCCAATTGTGGATCTTAAGTAGTTCTTCCAAAATTGCATAAAGTTTGTCACCCATAACATACCGGACTGGAAATGTATTCTAACACTTTTATCTGTAACACAGAAATGAAATTGTTACTATGAAGAATGCACATTCTTGCTGGAACAAGCTTATACAGCATCTTTTCCAGTGCATCAACAGCCTCTCAGTTACATCTGAAAACCCAAAGAAAAGTTGTTTGAGGATGGAAACACCGCAGTAGCGTACACGAACAAAAGAAACCTTTATCGCACCAAAAGCTTTGCAGAAGCAAATAATGTGGCATCRTGTTTCCAAAAGCAAAGACGAGGAATTCCAGAAGATTACAGGATCATAGCTTATTAAAAAAAAGCCTCCTATGGTGCCTTCACAAGTTGACCTTAGCAAAGACATTGCCGGAAAACTTACCCACGTCAGTCCCTTATTCGTATTTGTATTTAGGTAGCGTGCAACGGCCCAGACAAGATCCGATCACTCCAGATGCTAAGCAAATGCAAAGTGACCGAGTCATACAGCACTCGGAAGYGGCCAAGGAGAGCGATGGAGCACTTAGGATGTTTTAAGGGGTTTAACTCTAACAAAAGAGATTCATTTACGGATTGCAACTTGAGGGAAAAATAAAAGGCTCAAAAAAAAAAAATTACAAACTCACTGTGTGTGTTATGTCACTGCACAACAAGCGTCACCTTGCTAGGAAGGAATATTTTAATATGTTCACAATAAATTTAAAAGCGACGAGCAATTCTTTGGCGACCCTCAGCACAGTGAACAGGCACCTAACTGTAATTTTCCCTCTAGAAAGGGGGAAAGAGAGGGCATCAAGCCTGGGTGAGTTCGGGCTCCTCTGTCCTTACATCGCTCTTCCTCACTGCTATTGATTATATGCTAAAAATGCAGAATTTGCAAGARTCTGAGATATGAGTATCCTGGGGTTAAGTTATTCAGATAACACTTAACTTCAGAATTCAGCTGTCACCTGTAGTGGTGAACGTTATATTATTTACATTTTATTTTTTATTAATAGAGATAGACTGGATAGTTTCCCTTCCTGCTTCCCCCRGACTTACGCAATGATCTTAGGGCTGCAACACTACAAAGCCAAGCTCAAAACCCATCTCATTCATTGTGTTTGAATAAATTTGATGAAAACTCCTGCGTTTTCTGTTTTTAAATTRCTCCTTTCAATACCTGTCATGAGCAGATCTCAGAAAAAAAAAGGGTTTTTTACCTTTTAAACTTAGATGCATTGCTCTTTCCACAAGGATAGTGACAGCAACTGTGTCTTCCAGAGACACCAAGTCTTCTCCAGGTGGTTTCCCAGYGGTGACTTCTGAATTTACAATATCCAGTTTCTGACTGTGATTTTCAGAGACCTGTTGGTTCCCATCCGGTGCTTTCTCTGCGGCTTCGTCTTCACTRCTGCTGTATTCCTCAGCACAGCGAAGTCTGCTCGTCAGGGCAGCAGAAGCGGAAGAAAGTGCAACATGAACGCGTACCGCGGCTCCTGCTAGGTTTGCAGCGTTGCATCTGAACAGCGGATAAACCCCTGCAAAAGAATTCACAGCCGACCAGCTAAACAAGCCAAAGGAAAAACAGGATCTTGGAAAAAACTGCTACAGTTTATTACAGTAAAGATCTCGCATCAGACCAGCAGAATGGATTGCGATTTTCAATATAATTTCTGTGCAAGGTATTACCAAGCGCGTTATTAGGAGTATCAGCTTGTAAAGGCAGAAACAGTGAGCAACCCCCCAAAACGGTACATCTTCATTTTCCCACTAGCAGTTTAAATTGCCGTTTTCTAGCACATCAACTTCCTGCGAGCGTTGGAAATAGTACTTCTGCAAAATTTTATACGCATACATGGAAAATATATGTGTATAAAATTTACATGCATATAAATACAGGCATGTATGTGTATATATGTGTGTGTGCGTGCATAAAATACATATATGTGTGTGTGTGGTGTCTCCCTTCCCACTATGTCTGAGCGTACTCCAAAGAGGAGCTAACGACCTATCCGTAGATCAGCTGACAGGCTGGCGGCCGAGCTGGATACCACATAGACGATAAAAGCGTAAGTAACTGAAGAGCGCAGAAGTTTCCAAGATGCTCTCAGTGCTTAATCCTTTGCTCCGATTACAGGCATTCAGCCTGCTTGTGAGGCGTTATTCTTGCTCACGGCTCCTCTTCACTCTATCACGATGCCCAATCATTGGGGCAAAATCTGCAATTCTGAAGAAACGTTCTTTATCGATCCAGCCAGGCTAATTTTTCACCCATTACTGATCATTACTGTCAACTTTTCACCCATTCGACTTGCTAAGTTTTGAACTGGCAGAAGCAAGCATGTTAACTTTGCTCGTCTTCAAGGAGAGGAGGGGGCAGCCGAGTCCGTAAAGGGCAAAACAAAGCAATAAACGTTTTGCCTAAGGTGACTACACAAGTTAAGCCAACAAAAACATCACTGAAGAGGAACGAAATAAGGGAACGTTCTTCAGGAACTTACCACTAACGCTTAGCGTTTTCCTTGCCCTCTCTGCTAACGCTGTGAGGTCGACGTAGGCAGATCCAATAAGACGATCYGTATCGAGCGGTCTTTCCGCATCAGTCTCTTTACCGTACGCCCACCACACCTGGATTTCTAGCTTCTCCTCTCTGAAGAACCAACGCAGCCCTTGGCTCCTTCTGAGAGTCATCYGGTTCGGTTTCTTAAAGTTCACTGTGACGTTCTTTTCGTCGTCACTCAATTTTGGTCTCCTGAGCAAAGTCCATGCGGCTTCCTGATTATACAGCTTATACCTGAGGTAGCAATAAGTACTTTTACTCAGGTGCGTCTGGCCTGCAAGGAGCACGCAGTGGACCGGCAGCCATACTCTCGGGGTTGAAACGGTCACGACTGCTTGATTCTCACCCTGCTCCCATTCGTCGCTATCATCCACACTGTCCTCGAGGTTTTCCTCGCTGTTCCAGCCTAAAAGCTTAGCAGCCTCCAAAACACGTTCTCTGTCATCGTGGTGAGCAAAAGTTATGGAAAGTTCCAGTCCTCCCACAATGCTCTGCATGACGTTTGTGCAATGAGAAGGCACCAAGTCCTCAGAGAGGGTAACTGGGTACCAGCCTGTAATACCTTCAGGAGAAGAGATCATAATTAGCCTTATCCTACCTTCTGGAAAATGTCAGGAAAGAATTGTTCACACTTTGGTCATTAGTCCAGGACCAGTATTTGGAAGTGAAAGTTGGGAATCTGTCAAATCACTTCTAACCTGAAAAAGCAGCAGGTTGTTAGACCTCAGAAAACCTCACAGGTAGTTCCAAMCCCCAAAGCATTTTACTTTCCACTTCATTAATGATTCTCATTTTACAATCAAGCCATACTACATGAATCTCTAATTATAAAATTAAGGATTCTCAGATTTTTCCTCCTCTCTTCCCATTAAAAATAAACGGAAAATTTCATGGTTGGAGAAAACGAGCACTAAAACTATAATGACATTAAAGCAGAAATGAACGAGATGATAATGAAAATATCATTATTACAAGATATAACAATTGCAAATTAAGACTAGACAGAAGTGGTATTTTACATTTAGTTAAAAAAAAGAAAAAAAAGGTTAATCCAACTGCTTTTTAACTTATCCAAGCCTTTGTTTCCAGATTTGTCTCAACCAAACTCTACAACTCTTGGACTTTCAATCATAAAGTAGAAAATAAACAGTTTACAGTGCCATCTATACCTTACTCCTAATAAGGTGCAACTGGCTGCTCTCTTGTAATTTCTGGAAGACCCACATTAGCAGTGCAAAATATATTAATCACACAGTTCAACTGCTGTTACACATCCAACACCCTGAAAACTGATCTTCAAACAGCTTCCATTACATGAGTTTTCTAATACGGGATTTTTAATACAGATATATGCAATGTCTGAGATAAAGTTGACCTAAAAAATGAGAACCAAAATTGTTTTAAGCAATTACAAGAGCATCTACACAGAATATCAGTAGCGTAACTCCCACATTACCTGATCTTCTTCTCAGCAGGTCTCTGGTTGGAACTGTGACTGTCCCAAGAAGATAATCTCTTGATGACTGTGCTGCCAATGTGTCAGTGGCTGGAAAATAAAAAAAATTGCAAATAGAACAAACTAGAACGCAAGATTTAGAAGCGATTCAGAGACTATCTCTTTCTAGAGAAAGCTGCATCACATCAACAGCAGGTAGCTCAGCTGCCATACCGAAAAAACTTTTAACCCCTGGAAAAAGGACGAAAGTCAAAACAAACGGCCCAGGTTATATCAGGCCCAAATCGGCAAGAAACAGGAGTGTGAACAAAACCTCTCTAAGTATTGCCAGTGCACATTCAATACAGGACACTGGCTCCATCCTTGCTGAATTTGGAGAAGCTTTTAGGGAATATTTCCACAGATGCATGTTAAGTAACCAGTGGAGAGCTAGTGGTGTACATTACTACTCAGTTACTCTAACAACTCCTAACTTTTCTCCCTGATGAAGTAAAAAAAATGATAGAATAAAAATAAACAAAATAGTAATAAAGAATAAATAAAAGAACTTYGCAGCCTAGGCTGTGACCTCTTATTTCAAGCCAGCCAAGGTCAGACAAGGTTAAGGGACACTACAACTTTGCTTACATTGAGAATATCACCAGTGAAAACTCTGGGAGATGTACGAAAAACCTGATGGCTCAATCAGTCTTCTTTTTGAATGACTGTTTAACTAATCCCTCAGTGTTTCATCAAGAAAATTCTGAGGATTTCAAAAGGTGCTAGTGATTAGAGCAGGAGATTGAAGGATGAAACCCAACTCTGTCACAGTACACATCTGCCCATCTGCCATATGTTCACTGGAGGATCTTAAGCGATCTTCTTTCTGAACCTCCATGACCCCATTCCATAAAGTTGGGGCAATAAGGCATACACATAGGAAGGCAGGGTGCTCCAGGAGTCAGAGCATTGTCTCCCATAACATCCTCATAGACAAGCTCAGGAAGTGTGGGCTAGATGAGGGGACAGGGAGGTGGATTGAGAACTGGCTGAATGGCAGAGCTCCRAGGGTTGTGCTCAGTGGCGCAGTCTAGTTGGAGGCCTGTAGCTAGCGGTGKCCCCCAGGGGTCAGCACTGGGTCCAGTCTTGTTCAGTTTATTCATCAACGACCCGGATGAAGGGACAGAGTGCACCCTCAGCAAGTTTGCTGATGATACAAAACTGGGAGGAGTGGCTGATACCCCAGAGGGCTGTGCTGCCATTCAGAGAGACYTGGACAGGCTGGAGAGGTGGGCAGAGAGGAACCTCMTGAAGTTCAACAAAGGCAAGTGCAGGGTCCTGCACCTGGGGAGGAATAACCCCATACACCAATACAGGTTGGGGGTTGACCTGCTRGAAAGCAGCTCTGCCGAGAAGGACCTGGGAGTGCTGGTGGACACCAAGTTAAGCATGAGGCAGCAATGTGCCCTTGTGGCCAAGAAGGCCAATGGTATCCTGGGGTGCCTCAGGAAGAGTGTTGCCAGCAGGTGGAGGGAGGTGATCCTGCCCCTCTCCTCAGCCCTGCTGGGGCCCCAGCTGGAGTAGTGTGTGCAGTTCTGGGCTCCCCAGTCCAAGAGGGATGTGGCACTACTGGAGCAAGTCCAGCAAAGGGCTACAAAGATGATGAGGGGACTGGAGCATCTCTCCTATGAGGAAAGGCTGAGAGAGCTGGGCCTGTTTAGCCTGGAGAAGAGAAGGCTGAGAGGGGATCTTAYYAATGTSTACAAGTATCTTAAGGGAGGGTGTCAAGAGGATGGGGCCATACTCTTTTCAGTGGTGCCCAGTGACAGCACAAGAGGCAACGGGCACAAACTGAAACACAGACACTTCCATCTGAATATGAGGAAAAAACTTTTTCACTGTGAGGGTGACTGAGCACTGGAACAGGTTGCCCAGAGAGGTTGTGGAGTCTCCTTCTCTGGAGATATTCAAAACCCATCTGGACACGATCCTGTGCAACGTGCTCTAGGTGACCCTGCTTGAGCAGGGGGGTTGGACTAGATGATCTCCAGAGGTCCCTTCCAACCTCAACCATTCTGTGATTCTGTGATTATTACTAATTGCATTATCTCTTCATTTAAAACAGATCTTGATCACCTGGAGTTTTGGAAGCCTTAATTCTTTGTACATGGGGAACAGTACTTCCCAAAGCCTTCTCTGAAGGCATGTTAGGTAATTACATCTACTATCAACTGCACAAAGTAGTCTCTCTTCTAAACTGAAAATTAACGGGACTGGATCATTATCTAAAATAGCAACGTCATTTAGTCATTGGAATCACTCATCTGGCTTACCTGACTTGATGCTCTGATGGTAGATAGAGAAGATGACACTGGCAGACTGCAAGAGTTCCCCTAGAGAAGAGACTTCTCCACTACTTTTCTGAACGATGAGGTTACAAGGAAACTCTATGTGGTCCTTGAACTCTGGGCAAAAAGTATGAGCCACAGCTCGCGTATTGCGCCTCTCCCTCTCTGGTAGGAAAGAGGGGCGCACGGAGACRTAGGTGTTAACTCCCGCACCTGCATAGTACTGAAGGGAGGGGTTCTTTTCGGCAACAGCTCTTCATTTAATAAGGGAAAGGAAAACAAAGAGGAGAACAAATATAACGTATAATAAAACTAGGAATCAAGGCAAACAAAGCAAAGGTTTTAAGTCTTCATGGTGAAAATACGAGACAAAACAAAACAGTGGATTCAATCTATATTCCTGGGTTTTGCCTAACATGGAAGTGCTTTGAAAATTTCTTATCTGTGCTGTAGGACTGTTACAGGTCAAAACAGATGGGGGTTCTGGCTGCAGGTATTTTTCACCATTTTTTTAGTCTGAACATACTAGGAACATGTATGAAATTTGACTCTACTTACCATTTTATATCACCCAAATTTTATATCAGCTTTTGGTGTAGAAGAATATGAAAGAAGGTAATACTGATCAAAAGGTTGAGGAGTCAAAAGTATGGCTAGAATTAGGCATGTTGTAAGAACACCGCATGATGTCTTCCCTCACTCTTAGTTTTGCTAATGCATCGCAAATCTAAACTACTTCACTCCCTGCCCTACAGTCTTGGGCCTTCTACAGAACAAATGCTACTACAAAATGCTGCAGCTTAACGGACAAAAATAACCACTGATGTTCTTTATAAAGTTAGTTTCTCTTTTGATCAGAAACCAGTTTGAATCTAGGTCCCTATAGATCGAAAAATGGCCAGTTAAAATTGTTCCAATTCCTCAGCCTGCTGCCTCCAGATAAGGCTATTTTAAGAGAGAAATCTTCATTTTACAATTAGACTTTACCTGGCTGCTGCTTGCAAACCAGCTGCTCTGTGTATTTGCACAGAAAGAGAAATAGTTCGAGCACTTATTATTCCTGCTGCTGTTTTCATGGAACATTGGTATCTCACGCTCACATCAAGCAAGCCTAGATTAAATAAAAGAGAAAAAGGAAAGAAATGGTCAGCTTTTTATAAAGCTACACCCAATATAATCAGTACTTTGTTATAATTCGCAATACAAAACTTAATCTACTGATGCAAAAAAAAAAATTCCATATGAAAAACACAGACGCACAGCCGGGAATTAAAGACTGTTGAGACTGACTGTTCCTGCAAGATGCTCTAACTTCAGCCAGAAATTATGGCCTGATGCAGGAGGCAGAGAGGGAAATGTTAATGTTTGGGTCCTGCAGGAAGTCAGATCAGATGGTCTTAACGGCGCCTTTTCATTGCCAAATTTAAGACATAATAGAACTAGGATGGTCTGTTTAACCCAGCCGCCCTCATGCGTGCATTCATTGCAATTTTTCGAATACACTACCGCAGTGTTTCAATACGTCATCTTTATAGTACTGCAGTGACAAAACCAAAGAGACAGATTTTCTTCTGCTGCAAGCAGCTAATTGTTACAGAGCAGCTGAAATACACTGAACCCCCTCTCCTGTCCCAATTTTTCTCTTGGGTTTTTCTTTTGGCCACTTTTTCCAAGAATCTGTCTTTAATTCTTGCATTTTATGGCTAAGCCCTTGCGATGGAGTTGGAGGTTGCTTGAGTTTAATCACCGATTCTTAGCTTGGTATGGTGGTGGTGAAAGCTGGTATGAAAAGCATGCACGGTTGGTATCAGTTATCAACACATATATATTTTTATTCCSCTTGTCAGTGAATACACAGACTTTCACTTTTACATATAAAGTGAAAAACCACAAGCCTTCCTTACCTGACGAGCGCAGCTGGAATTCCTCYGAGGAATCAGTCCTCGGGACCAATGGAAGATTAAAGGTCTGTATCCCTATTTCYTCACGACGCTGCATAGTCACCATGGCACAGAGCCGTGACAAAGGCAAGGTCCCTTTGGCAACCATCTGGTCCCTGACATTTGGATAATAATACCTGGTAAGACACAAAGGAGCAGTGTCGACCGCTGTGTTTTGATGATGACAAAACGATCGTTATTTCTCTCAAGACTGAACACAAGTCGACTTTAATTCGGGGGTCTTCAAACACCGGTTGTTAGTCTCCTGATAGCTGAGGAACAAACTCAAGGAAGCAAACTTCCACAGAAGGAAAAGGAATAAGTGCTCCTGGGTAGGTAACACCACAAACGTAACACCACAAATTTTGCATTAGCCATAGCAAGTCAGGTAGCAGTATCTCAACCAACAACCGGCATCCCAAAGCAAAACAAGAGGAGGATCTGGCACCAAATATTCTTCCCTCTCAATTTCCATTTCATTTTTGGACAAATCCTAAACTTTAACTGATGATTTGTTCCTTTGGCCCAAAAGTGCCTAAGTTTACCCGCCACTATCAGTGAGTGGCTACTGCAAGATTAAACTGAAATCCAATATTTTTCAGGAAATTGAACTAAAGCACAGTTTTTAAATGCCAGGTACTAACATTTGGTAACTTCAACTGCTTTGGACGTTACCAACATTAACGTGAATGTGTCCAGCATATAATAACTCTCATATGAACTTGTGAATTTTAAATAGCTTGGTTTGCTTACTACAGTATGAACAGATTATAAATACATTTTTCTAAAAGAGCTGCCTGTCTCCGTGGTCTCTGCTTTCCGTTACCAGTAATTAGCTTTAGTTGCCAAAGAAACTATGATTTGAGCTTAGCACTAAATGAGATAACCTCATCTTATCTGTAACATAAAACATTGTGCAAATAGGAACAAACGTAAGCTCTGATCCTTTAATGATCAAGGAAGAACATGTGAAATACAAAACAAGATAATATGCAAACATTTTACAGTATATTCTTCTGAAGCCAGTGACTTGTAGTAGGAAAAAACAATAAAATCCTACTGTTAAATGCTACTTTTAGATCACTATGCTGATAAAGCGGAGGAAAGAAAACTGAGAGGACACATTTGCTAACAAAGTCATAAGAAGAAAAGGGTAATCAGCACTTTTTTGGAGAAAAAAGGCCCAAATGTTGATGAGCTCACTAGTTTTTCACTTATTATTAAATATCAATCCTGTAATCAGAGATTTTTCAATACCAGATACACTTCTATCTGTATTGCTGTGACACCTACAAAGAATAAGACCTTATTTTGTACCTGCACCAGACTTCAAACTGGATTCCTCCTCCAGCCATTCCTGGTGCCATAAATGCACTGACTAGGAGCCTCTGGACTGGGACATCGGCAGGAACCAACAACAAATGACGATGCTCATCATGAAAGATGGGATYGGGGACGCACAACGTAGTTGCTGTACGAAAAGCCTTTAACTTGACACCTACAGGTCAAATGAGTTGGTTAAATAGTCAGTCCTGAATTCACAGGCAAGGAGAGAAGCAGAAGACATTTGCGTTGGAATTTATAAACCGAGCATACGCTGAAGCTTCAGCTTTGCGGTCCACAGGCTGAAAAAGCTACTGGTAAATGTGGCTGGAAGCCGACACAGTCCACAGCAGTTGCTATGGAACAGTGTTACTGGTAGTGTTATTTTTCAGAGGAAACACGCATTAGAGATTCAAAGTACTCAAAGTTAACGCTAAGCCCTTTCCTAGAACTGTAATTATTTAAATACTCCTTCATACTTCCAATGAATTAAGATAGCCAGTCTTATTTTGGTGTAGCCATCAAAATGAGCATCTCCAAACGTTTGTGCACGTAAAGCCTTCATTGAATTTAATCGCACACACTCTTAGCGTTTCCCGCGAATCTGTTCTTACGTCTTTGCAGGATCAGCCTGCGAACCACACCAGGATCTTTAACAAAAGGATACAATGTGAACAGATTCAGAACCAGATATTTATTTTACTGGGAACTCTGCCACCTGCCTCAGCTGAAGCGGGCTTTTAATTTATTGACCTAGCCCAAATACAGCTGTACGCTCGTCTTCTGTGGAAAGCAAGCACTGGCTGCATTACGGAAGCTCAGAGAAACACATACTGTTTTACCTAAACGCACAGAACGTTACTAAACAATGTTTAGCTAAAGCAATGCTCTAAATAAGGTGTTATCATCAAACCAACTTACCATCCTCGTGCAGTTCAGTTCCTTGTGATGCACCGCAGCCAGCCTCTTGCACCGGGAAATGGTACTGAACGTAGCAGTCAGCCTCTCCCCAGACTGTGGACTGTAAGGGAGTGAGTCCTTTCACGCTTTCCACGCGGATCTCAAACGCGTGCTCCATCACTTCTTCCCCTTCTCCGTCTAACTGCTGATGAAAGAAAGGAAACCCACGGAGAAAGGAGCACTTTCGAGGAAACTGCATACAAGAGGACTGGGAACACGAGATTCGAAGAAGCCTGAGACGAGGGGTTAAGAACCACCGTCTGCAATTTTCTCCCTAACGTCCACAGAAAATGGGAGGCCTGACAGCAAATTCTTACTCCGCAAAAGCCAGGAACGCAGCACATAAGCATGAAAGCTCACCCACATCTCATTCAAGCTTGGCTGCAAAACCTTTGTGGTACAGAATAAGGCTGTAAGAATTAGAGTTTTCTAGATTTTTTTTTTACTGCGCTTGTCACATAGGTAGAACAGTGAGTGTGCAGGGCAGYAAAAAGGAGATTAATGTCAAGACCGGTGAGAGAAAGCAGGGTAATAAAAAAAAAGTACAGATAAGATACCGTACT
This sequence comes from Apteryx rowi, assembly GCF_003343035.1. NCBI lineage: Eukaryota > Metazoa > Chordata > Aves > Apterygiformes > Apterygidae > Apteryx > Apteryx rowi. The sequence goes on from NW_020450939.1 coordinate 316,316, forward strand.
TTTGCACAGAAAAGGATCGTCTATAACAAAATTGGCTACAGCAGAGACTGGAAACCACTGGTCTATCAATGAAACCATAGCTAAACTCCTTTTCACGGGTCCCTAACAGCAAGAACAGGAGTTTACTGAACAATACCGTCRTGGGCTTTGTAGGAGGAGGGTCCAGAGAGTGGGCAGGCCGCTGCGCGACGGGAGGTACCGTTCCTTCGTCGTTCTTCAGCCTTTGCAGCTCCACTATCTGATCAGCTGATCCCATAGCCAGAACGACCCTCAGGCTTCCGCTTTTACTGCCGGTAAAAACATCTATCACAGGCATATAGCTGTCCACAGCAACCACCGGATACTGAGCTTGAAGCAGCAGACGGGAAATCTTTGGATCTCTACAGTCGATTAAAACAAACCAACAAATACACACAAATAAATTACGGTGGCTTTCCAAAAACAATTATACAAATGATGCACTAGTAATTAACATAATCAGCTCAGTCAGCTCAAGCACCATCTCATTTCCATCTAGTAGCCCAAGCCAAGAAAATACGGAGCGAATATGTTTACCTGAATGACATGTAAAACTGATGCAGAGGAAGCTTCACTAATCCTAGCAGTTTGTCGCAGCCGGGGTTTCCCATCTTGTTCCATGCCTCRATAATCATGAAGTTGTTCTTCAGTCGCTCCAGATGTTTGGGAGTCAATGAAAAAGGCATCACCTGATGGAGTTCAATCCAGAATTAGTACACAGAACACACTGGAAGCTATTTGCTAAGTACAGGGCATTCTGGTAACACTAGATAATTCCAGAGTGTACAGAATTGTGTTCTTTAGAAATGGGAATTAAAAATTGAATGCGTACTTGTTTCAGAGAGCCGGTAGGCTTGGAAAAGAGCAAGCCAGAAAAATAAATGCGATTTAGATAACGAATGATCTTACGTTAACACCTATCTTAAAAAACAGTTGTTTTTAATTTTAAACGACTATTTACTAAACAGATAAATCACTTCAGACAACTGTTTCAGATGTCTTTTGCTATGTTTTTATGTTCCACTCTTTCAGCTGAAGATTAAGAAGTCTGACAACTCTAATCACTAAGTATTGCGAAAAATAAAAAAACCCACATTTGAGCATCCTGACATTTCCAAAGAATAACGGCCAGAAAAACAACTACAAGCTCACAATATTATTAAAAGAAAAAAACCTGGCTTTGAAACATGGTGATGTTTGCAATACAGCGTAAGTCTGAACTTCTGCTGTTTGCTGAGGAAAGCTCTGGCCCATACCAAGATGAAAACCCAAACTTTTGTGCTGACAAATCTGTTAAGAAGAACAAGAACACCAAGGAATGGAACAAACCAAAATCTACATTTACATATTAGGATGCCATCAACAATATAGGTTATTTCTGTAAAGAAGAAGGAGAAGAAAGGAGAAGTCAACTTCTTTTTCAGTTTTAACCTAGGCTTTCCTGACCATTTTCCTCTTGTACTTCCTAAGTCTCATTTACTATTTGGATGATTCAAGGAACTGCTCATCTGCATTTCAAACTTTGCAGTGCAGCCAAAACAATACTGGAAATACTTTCGACATACCGGTCAGAGCCAAACAGAGAAGTTTCTACATACATAAAAGTAAGTTATCTTTGAAAYACGCTTGTCAGTGTGAAATGGTTCATGTCAAGCAGTAAAACCAGGGAGAGGTGTGACTCGCCTGAGAAAAGTTAAAGGCAGGTTGCGTCGTGCCCCATATGACAGCAGATCTCGTTGCCTCTTCTGTGCTGAGCAGCTTGCAGTTTAAATACACGTTGCAAGAGCCGTGGAAACCACATTCTCCAGCGACAAAACCTTTTCCAGCAGGCACCATCAACAGCACATGCAGTAACAGCCCATCCTCTTCAGATGCAGTTATTTGTGTCATCAGGTTACGGGACACAGAGGTCGATACGGCCTGTGGGAGCTGCACAATCTTTGTGCTGGCCGTTCCCATCTTCTGTGAGTCTTCATGATTGCCAAGTTTCAAAGTGCGAGGGCTTTCTGCATTTACATTATTCCCGTCGGGTTCCTGGAACTCCAGCCGGGGACTTCTTACGGTGTGAGCTGGGACTCGCTGCACAGCCACGGCTGACCTGGCCGCGGCGCAGGTGAAGTCTTTATTGTCAGCTGCAAGCTCTAGCGATACCTGCATTATACGAGCTGATCAGAAGACACGTCCCATAAAAAAGACAAGACACCATAACAAAAACCTCAGGAGAACGCACTGCATACTTTGTTCGAGAATTGTTTTGGATCACTACCCAGAACGCTTATTATTACATACGTGCYGGTCATAAGCTACAATCCTGACTCCAAAATAAACTGTCTGCAGTTTTATCAAATAAAGCAATGATTCAAGTACACACACATATAATTACAGCTGAATAAAGAAGAAATTCAAAACCAGTCATGTTTTTTCACACTYTGTCCTACATCTGAATTGTCTCTTCCCGTTGTCAAGATTTGTAACAGAAACATTAAGATTGGTACAAATAAAGTACGAATGAAAATGTGTGGGTGAAAGCACCAAAAGAAACCCCAGAACAAGGGTTAAAGGAATGCTCAGAACTGGTAAAGCTCTCAAAAGTGCTGTGCAGGACTGTTCTTCCTTCTCAGAGGTTGAACATGCTGGTAGAAAGTCTGGGTGGAGAAGGTAACTCCTGAAGAGACAAGGTGCTACCAGTGACAGGGAGAATCAAACCTCTGTGTCAGGAGAGACCCTCAGCTCATGCCACGTATGGCCCAAGCCACAGCTTACTGACCCTGGTTTTACCCTGCAGCCAAGGGAACGTCACATGGCAAAACCCTTGGACTTGGAGAAGGTTCAAAATATTTATCCAAAACCTTAAGGGGGGGGGGGGAAAAGTTCATGTTTTCTTGTATTGGGTCTACAAACCTTCATCTCTGAGACCTGGCAAATTAAAATAAAGAGAGAAAAAAAAGAGGAGGAGGAGAAACCAAAAGAATACATAGCCAAAATTAGCAACAAAAAGTGGTTCAACTCCAACCCAATGTGGCAAAACACATACCTTAAGCGGTCCAACTTGTGTCTGACCTCCTTCTTCTTCCACGGGTATTTCACAACCGACAGCGAGCTGCTCAGACTGAATAACCTTGCACAACTGAAGGACTGCTGAGCCAACGGCCACTGGCTGAGGACACAGAAAGAATTCATTCTGCGAGTTTTCTGACAGGTTTAGCTAACTAAAGGCACATTGTGAAATGAAAGCCTTCTGAAAGCACGAGGAAGCCGTGTCCAACCGCTTACCCAGCCCACTCGTTTCATGAGTTATACCAGAAGGGATTAAAGGTTCCCTTAGTTCCAATTCCAAGTATCAGTAGGACGAGAGTAAGGGAAACCCCTCCAGGACCTACAGTAGTTCCGGATCAACGCAAAAATGAACATCCCAAATCCTATTAACCAAGTTAGACTTCCAAACTTAAAGATGCAAATTATTCATCTATTAAAAGAAGAGCTCGTATTAGGACAGATGGGCAGATACCTTTGGTGTAGACCAAAACAAAATATAAGCTGAATTAACACTTCTCACTGAATTTTTCACAAGCAGATGATTATGCAAATATGGTTACTTGCACCTATTTACCCCAAAGATCTTTTTTTTCCTCAAATGCACAATTTAAGCCAGTTTCTCACACCTCGCATCATTCCTCTTACCCTAGTCAGAGTAATGATATCAACCGCATCCACATTAACTCATTCAATATTGCTCAACAAGCTGTGTTCTGATCGAAGATTAATACTTGYAACCGATCCAATATCCTTAAACATCAAGAACTCAGTTTTAAAGATGAGGCAAGGACAATTTTTGGGGCCTTTCAGCCTTGAACTCAGAAAAATCATTTAGTTGGGTAGAAAGATTGAACATCGGTTAGTTCAGCTTACAGAATCTGCACGTAATGTCATTCCCCTTTGCAATATCTGGCAACGGATGATTAAGCAGCGGCTCATTCAAACCACCTAGTTYGTCTATTTTGCCTCTGATGGCTGAGACTGCAGTGATCGCAATGAAGCTCTGCAGATAACTTGGGAAAGCTACCACRTTAGGCATAAGTATTTGGAGCAAATCCAAATGCAAAGTCTTGCTTTGCCTTTTAATACACCAAGTTTAAATAACTTTCAGTAAGTACCTTTTTCTGGGTGCTTTTTCTCATGTAGATTTTAAAAGCAAGGTCAGAGCTCCACCAGTGCTCTATCATCGTTCCACCAAAGTGAACAGGGAACACAAACCGCTGTTGAAATTTTACCACTGCAAGGAAGACAGAGACTTATGAGCTCTTATCTGGGTTCAGAGCTAACCTGTCTTTYGAGCTTGACCTGGAATGGAGAAATCTTCAGTCTCTGTGTGGAAAACACGCAGGGTGAGTACAGACACGCGAAGTTCAGGAGATACGAGAGGAAAATGAGGACACTTCTCAGGAGGGTGGACAAATACACAGAGGGCATTTGCATATCTGCCAGAATCAGGGATCAAGTAAGGGTAGGAGCTGAAGGGGAGCCGCCTGTTGCTGGAAYCCTCAATGAGATTTCTCTCGAGGTTTCAACCTATAAAATACGTTGCAAATCTGTAGGCAGTTTACATTTTTTTYGCAGAAGCACCAAATGTTCAACATTAATTGAATATTAATAAACTTTTCTGCGGAGATAATCACTGCTCTGTTATTCACACAATCATGTAATTTTGCGTTACTTATTAACATCAAGTTCAAAGTAAACTGTTCTTCATTTTCCAAGGCCAGAAAATAGCACGAGCATGACAACATTAATATCACGGCAGCATCCAAAGGCTGCAGTTGATATGAAGTCTATGTCATTCTAGCATGCAGTAAGAAATAGCCTTTTCTTCGGTGGGAGAACTCGATCTCATCGTGGTTGATGCATTTCAAGACATATCTGGAGCCAGAAGCAGAGCTGCAAGAATAATCACAGGTCCAGGAGGAAAACTTTATCTGCAAGGAAAGACTGAACAGACTGGTGTTTACTCTAGCAAAGAGAAGAACAAGGAGAAATACAATAACAGTCTTGAAAAAGTGCATTTTTCTTGTCCACAATGGATGAAATAAGTACTCTTATGATGACAAAAATTCAGATTAGACATAAGGAAAATTTTCTAACAGGGCAGCACTTTCATAGCTTGTCCGGAATCTGTATCATTGGGCATCTTTAAGAACAGATGAGATAAATGGCTCGGGAAAGATACTGGTATAGTGGATTGACTAGATGGCTTCTCCAGATTATTTTCAGTCCTTTCTCTTCTTGTAGGTTCCAAAGAGCTGGAATCTAACCAAACAAGACAAACTGCAGGAGGCAGTGTTGTTCTTGTGTTACAAAAAGCCAAGGTTCAGAAGAATTAGATGTTTTGTCTGGACACAAATGGAGAATGTACAACAGAAATGAGAATTACACCCCGATATCTTAAGTACCACCCAGAAAAAAGCAAAGCCAATGAACAACCATATGAGAGAGTCATTTGGAAGTTGCCTTTCTGAATTCCAGTTTCTGGGAAAAATGGGCGGAGAGGATCTGGTTCATGCAGCATTCTCTACTCATCAAGGACAGAAATGTAACCTAAAGCGTTCTCAGGGATAAGAACACTGGTGCCTCTCACTAAAGGGATGAAATGTCTACCGATTAAAGCACAGAACTTGTCAGGATTTTATTGAATCTAGCATCCTCTCTGTGCTCTTGAAGATGTTACGTGATGTATTCCAGCATCTGGAAAAAATTAGGTATTTATTTGATATATAAATATCTCTGATATTTATAAAAGGAATTTACCACCTTGAGTACTATTGCAAAAAGGATGCTATTACTTTGAGACAAAGGAATGGATTTACTGACCTGCTGTTATGCCCCTAGGAAAAGAGAAGTGAAAATCATAATACAAATCACTGTATTTTTTCCACATAGCGAAGAAAATACATAAGCAAATGCTACTAAATAACTGCTAAGAGATGAAGGAGTCAACAACGCTAAATACAAGGGGGAAAAATAATGCCCTTACCGTCGCCTGTGATTTTACTTGAAGCTATTCGAATTACTTCTGTTGTTACGGAGACCTGTCCTTTTTCATCTTTGGAGGCTCCCACAGGAAAGTGGTACTCAACAAAGAAGGTACTGTGAACGAAAAAGTGAACAGATGATTACAAGCCATCAAAAGCCTAACGCTGATAACGAAACCAAACAGAGCAGACAAGCTTCATATCCACAGATTATAAAGTTACTACATAACAAGACTCAGAGAAGTCTAGCTCCAAGGAAGGGGTAACAGGTTGGTGAGAAACAACCCTCCTTACCACTTTTTAACTGAGGCAGGTCTTGGAGGCTTCCCAATTAAGCTTTTCTTTCCCGGTGTAATCTGGGTGCTCTCCGGAGGGATTTTCAAGCTTTCAATGATGACTCTGGCTAGGTGTATTCGCCCCAGCAGTGCCAGCCTATCTACGCTCAAGGACGTGAGACAAGCTTCTTTTGTACAAGCTTCTGAAGGAGCAAGTTGTCTAGCAGGAGAGCAGCTGAAAAGTTAAAACCGAGAATCAGGTCGGCACAAACATTCTTAACAGTATTGACTGAAGGGAAAATCGCAGCTTGGCAGGACGTTAAAAACTGCTCACGGTTCATTAAAACGCACTTTCTTCTATGTATCTTTTTACAACAAATGCGATCGTCTCTGTAACAGAAATCATACAATATGTAATATCGAGTATCTGACCAAAGAAAAAGAACATGTYCAACGTTGCTGGATTTTGAAAAAAGCATATGCAGACCGAGTCCTCAAAAATAAAAGCTTCATTTAATGTCAGATACAAAAAAGGGATAAAATGCAGTTATAGCCGTGGGTAAGAGTCACTGCTGCAGAAGAAGAGCAACAGGATTTTTGACATAATTTAAAATCTCACTTGCGTTTTATTTTTAAGACTTAACTGGTAAACGCTTTTCTGTTGCTACCTCTGGAGAAACGAACTTCACCTGAATATAAAAATAGCAGTATTTGTAAGAAAAGTTTCACAAATAACTGTTTGGAACCGAATCAGAAAAAAGAAGTCAAACCGTATTACTTACTGGTATTGAAATAGTAAAGCTTGGTAACTGGATTTTTGAGAGAAATAGTTACAAGTACATAAAAACAGACAATATAAAAATCATTACTGCTTATTGTAACTCTCCCTGGCTGCTTGCCAGAATCCAGAATTCTTTATACAGGGAATTGTTTGAATGCAAACGAGAGAAAAAGAAACTCTAATGTTACTGGTTTCATTTTGTAAATTAAGTAAAATACCTGGAGGCTTTCAAACAAAACGTGTGACCATATGCTCTCTTTACAGACTTTTAAAACACATTTGGCATTAAAAGAACCATCATTTCAAATCTGATATTTTAGGCACGGCCTTATTATTACATGAAAAGCTGAAAATGTATCTAACTACAAACAAGATGAACTTTATTCCTCACTCAAGTTAGAGGAAAGGCAAAACACTAAAGAAACCAATAATTTTGGTCCCAGAATACATGGTGCTTTTTATTGGTTGAAAGTGTTATTATTAAGCTTATTATATTTTGGGGCAACTCATGAAACTCAGGATTTTTAACTAGATTACATCTCCTTAAAATAGTTTCTTCAACAGCATACAGCAACTCCTGGGTTCCGTCATTCCCAGAGATGCTATAAAAATCCCTCAAAATGGTTATTCATTAGATTGCGTGATAATGACAGAGCATGCAAACACAGCATAATTCTTGCCAATAGTAACTTATAATGAGCAAGATGCTGCAAAACAAGTCACTAATGTAACTATTTACCYGAGTTTAACTTCTGTCTCCTTCACCTCCTGATCACAGGCACTAGATTCCTTCTGTGGACCCTGAAGGTTCGTAGGATCAGCTTTCTTGAGAGTTTTTGTCTTGGTTACTTTTTTGGAAGAGTTCCCCTCATCATCACTGAGGAAATCACTTAAACTGGAATCAGATTTCTGAAACAGAAATAATGCCCATAAAGTATGAAGATAACAATATCACTGTCAAGAAAGACACATAATGGCCATGATAAATCAGGAAAAAGAAAATAAACTTGTGGATTGTATAATTCAAACGGCATCAAAATTTTTCAATCTTCATGGACAGCTGAATCCTAGCAATTGCCAAACTTAATGCCTAACTTCACAGCCYTTATACTATTCTTTTAATAGTATTTGTTTGTAAGCAATGTTTTCACAAGTGTCTGTATGATACTTAATGCTTATTAATACCGAGCTCTTTAGGCCTTTTTTTTCCTTGATGTGTGCTTTTCCRATTTTCCTTCACTTTAGGGATTGCATATCAAGCATCTTTTGCTCGCCACTTACTGGACCTGTGTAAAAAAGATTCTCCAGCAGACTCTGGTCGTAATGAGGATCGTTGAGTTCACTGTCATACACCTCACTCCCAACAGAGAGAGAATCCAGAAGGGAACCTGTCCTGTCCCAGCAGTGCACAGGAGATAAATCAACACTGTGGACACAAGAGAAAAAAACATAACTTAGCGTCATGAGTTCTGCAGACAATTTCATGTAAATTCTGACAACAGTGTTTATTCTACGCTGAATTTGTGCTATGCTGTCTCTTCATACAGCCRAACTGTGCTCGCGCAGCACGGCGCCCAAGCTAATCAACCCTGTGAGGATATCTCTGAACCCCTGCTGGAAAAAAAAAGTGTGTAAATACAYATACGTAGAATCACAGAATATTTGAGATTGGAAGGGACCTCTGAGGATCATCTAGTCCAACTCCCCTGCTCAAAGCAGGGTCAGCTGGAGCAGGTTGCTCAGGATCACATTGAGCTGCGTTTTGAGTATCTCCAAAGATGGAGATTCTACAAAATCTCTGGGCAACCTGTTCCAGTGCCTGATCACCCTCGCTGTAAAAAATATCTATTAGTATCTATCTATGATATCTACTCACAAGTAACTTTATTAAGTTATGGAACTTTTTTAGCAATCAGTAATATTTAAGGACAGTTTACTTAAAAAAAAAAAAAACCAAAAAAACAACAAAAAAACATACTATGTCTGAGTATATACAAGTATCTTTAACACAAGTTTGGAGTGAGCTTGTTTTTTTTGGTTTAAAGGCTTTCTGTGTACTATGAGTTCAAAACCATTCTGTGACCTGCAAACATTTCAGTGTTATCCACTAATAAAATACAGGGGGAAAAGTAAGCACGGGAGACGCGACATGAATTGAAATAGCCATATCTGACACCGAAGCTGTAGACTTCATACCCCTGATTTAGATGGAGGCAATATAAACATCACTTATATTCTTGCTACTCTTCACAAAAAGATAGAAGAATGACATTTTCATATTTGGAGGATCTATCACTATCAGTTCTCTCTACTTTTAACTTAGAGACTGCAAGTTCTTCAGGGAAACATCATATTTGTTTTATGTAGTTTTTAACATTTGAGGACGCAATACATACAGCTATAAAATAACTCAAGAAGTCTTATCAAAGATGGCGATTAGCCTTTCCAACATCATTTTCGCATCAGGTAACTCTGAGCTACGCAGTTTGGCATGCATTAAAGCGGCGTGCAAGCTTAGGTATAGAAAACTTCCTTCCACCATCACTTGTTCATACAATTTGCTTATACATTTCCAGAAATATGGAGAACAAGCAGGGTCAAGAAGCATTCTTTGCACTAACTGAGCAAACAAGGAGAATTTTGCAGTAACCCTCAGTATCACGCTCACCTGCCCAAAAGTAACTGTATCGCTCTCTCTTCAGAGTTTAGGTCAAACTGCTGACCTGAGACTTCAGATGAGAAGAGACGGGGATCTTCAGCAGCGGACACGAAATTCGAGTTCAAGCTTTTGGGGCTCCTGGATAACAGTGATAGCAGTAAAGAGAGTGGTAAAAGGAAGAAATAATTAGTATTTCTGGTATGTTCAAGATTTTAGTCACGGCACAGATAAAAATCAAAGATTATGTACAGCCTTCTCCAGTTTGTAGCTTGACCTGCACGTACACAAAAACTTTCCGTAACAGTGCAGTTCTGCTGCAAGTTTCTCTTGCATAAGAATACTTTTGTCTTTTAAATTTCAGTTTCACTGAAGTGAAAACGTTTATTCAATCTAGTACAAAACAGTAAATTCGAGTTACAYGTTGAAAAGGCACAAAAACTAAGTTTTTTTCCAATCTGCTTAATAAAGATTATACAGAAGAGGAAAACAACCACTAATTCTGAGAACACAGTTATAGATTTAAGTATTCATGGGTATTTTGGCACTGAGACATTCAAACTAGAATATGCAGAAGTATTCAATTTATGCCACTAATTACTTACACTTCTTTGAAAAGCTGTTCTCTGTGACCAAGTAACATTTAATTTACTATATTCCTCATCATACCCTTATTCCTTATAAACACTTAATATTGTTAATATTTCCTTATCAAATAACTATGTATTAGATACAAATATAGCGGAGAAAAAAAAATTAAAGTCAATGATTTAAATCAAGGCATTCTAAATGATGATTTAAATCAATTTACAACATGTAGGCTTGTATTCACATGAAGAATTTAATTTCCCATTTGAATAAGAATCCTAAAATACTTGAAGTTTATGGTTTGGAACTTAAGCTCACTTTCCTCTTTCCAAACTCACTTTGTTTTTGCTTTGAACCCATCTGTCTTTAGGGAAGGAGGCACTTCATTCAGTTCAATCTCCATGTCCGGGGTAGAYTTCATTGCAGAAACAACCATGGCATCACGGAGTTTATTGCCTTGATCCAAAAGAGCTGAAAAAAAGGYGCAAGGATTAAATCTCAGCATTTGAATGTCATTTAAAAGCCGTGCGCACACACAGTTAATGTGCCAGCTACAGTCAGGAAACTTCTGTTTTCTACTGTTATAAAGAGATCTTAACACAGTAGAGATTAAGCWTGCTATACATCATAAAAGGGGCAGTATATCTGGGAGTAAGCGAGAGCAATCCTCTATCAACTCTCCCACTCAAACTTGTATAAATAACTCATCTGTTCCAAACAACACAGCGAGAATGTGCAAAGCATCGCTCTTTCCTCAAGTCTTTAGTCTTTTGCCAGCTGTATCTCTAGACGGGCAGCTGAAATATTATCAGGATCTATTTGATGCGCCATCTAAAGCACGATGCCAAGCGTATACAAACCTGAAAGCAGGTCTTTTGTAGCCGGGTTATGCAAAGAGAGCACCCGCGTGTTTGTTCTAGCAGGTGTTTCAGGATCGGCGCTTGTGGGAAACGACACTCGCTGATTTGAAGGATTCGCTTTTAAATGTTCATCCGGTAAGATCAGATGGTGGCGAGAAGCAGAATAAATATCCTTTATGTTTTCAGAATTCTCTTGAAAGAACAAACGGTCTTTTCCTCTATTAAAAAATGAAACATTAGTTCAGTAACAACTGAAGTGGATCAGTAACAGGATTCAAACCTCTTCAAGGTCTCCCTAGCACTGCAGCTGCTCCCCTTCAGTACTCACTCCAAAAAGAAATGCAACACGTTATTTTACTGACTCCCCTTCTTCCACTCATACCATCAGACAGACAGTTGTACACAAAAGATTGTGGCACCTCTCGTATCAACTAGCACAGCTCGAATTAAGTCAACGTAGGACGCAAATACATTTCAGACAAGAAACCGTCCCTTTAAGCTCTTAATTACTGAATGCTTTGAATTTCATGCAAAAAGCACAATCAAGAAATCAAGCATTCCATAACTCACAAGTGCATTGCCGTTGCTTAAAAAAAAAGATGTGAATGGCAAAATAAATCAGAATTTTACCATAGGGAAAAGAAAGATACCTGGSAGTTGTGGCTCTGCTATTGTCAAGAGACTCTTGGCCAGCAGTCGTCACCCCTGTTTGCCTGGATTGCTGTGAGGGAGCGAGATGCTGGGGCTTGCCGCTTCCCGGGGCGGAAGGAGCGATATCTAAACTTGCATCCGTGGTTGGGATAGAGCTCCTGGTGTCATACATTTCAGGCAGGGGTTCTAAAACTAGCGACACCTGAAAGACAGAATGTGAAAAATTTATGTCAGCATAAATTATCTAGAGCCAGGGCTGCAAAACAGAACAAGATCTTCTTTACCCCACATCTCAAAATCTTGTACAATTTCAGCTCAGCAGGTCTCTGGAGAAACATTAAAACCACCTGAGTATCCACTTTTAAATTCCCTGTTAAAACTCATCCTCATGGTAGAGTCTACAAGCTTTCTTAGTCAAGTTGAACCACTGCTGCCACACATCCTTCTAAACAAAACAATCAACGCTGYCAGTAATTATTTATTTCCTATCTTTAGTCCATAAATATCTTTTGGGCATAAACCAGGTCTGCAGTGCACACAACACAGCTTGATCCCGATACCTGACTATACTCCGAAGTGTTGCAGTAATACACAGGATAATTAAGAGCGAGCAAAGATTCAAGGACTACCTGAAGCTCTCCTAATTTATCAGATGTTGGTGAAACTATGGTGAAAAATCCGCTGATTGGATGGCTGGGAGAGAGCTGGGACAGCCCCGTAATCTGCACGGTGCCAATGGGGAGACGGTCAAGTCTGGTCATCACTTCTAGGACGAGCACACCCATGTCTGCAAAAATTACGAACAGTTTAATTTCATTAACTAACTTCTGACACAACATACTTGGAAGGCTTGTTATGAATAAAAGCTTAATTAAAACTGTTCAGTTTAAAAGATGCTAAAAAGTTAACATAATGCTGTATTATGAGATTATGACATGAGGCAGCAGGTAAAGAAGGATCATACCGATAACGAATTATGATAAATAAGTAGAAGATATCCAGCCTGTCACATACGGACTACTTAAGACCRGTGACAGCAAACACATATGTTAGACACCAGGCTACCAGTTAAAGCAGCGCAGACCTTTCAGGAAAATAAGTACCTTAATAACACTGTAAGATCATTGGAGTATGTTTTTACTCTTCACAACCTCAGAACACTGAAACACAACGTGTTTCATACATATYGATGATGCGAAAAGTCATCAGCTTGGAGCCTGATCTGGAAACTACAGGAGGCCTCAGGATTTCGCAGCCCTGAGCCCTGAACCCGACCAACATCCCGCAGCGATCGCAGGCAGAGCCCAAAGCCCTTCGGCACGGGGACGCGACCTAAACCAAGCTATTCTACGCCAGTAGAAATTGCGGTTTTTCAGCAAGGGGCTTCTCGGCTCCTGCCTGACCGAGCTAAGCGGCTTGCCGGAGGCGCGGGGTACCTGCGAGGTAGGCAGCGAGCTGCCGCGGCCCGCAGCGGACGGCGTAGCGGGCCGAGGCCTCCGCCGCCCCCTTCTGCGGCTGGAAGACGGTCCCGTCCGAGGTCTCGCCCCACCACCGGAGGCGGACGAGGACGGCGGCGGGCGGCTGGCGGAGGGCCCACAGGACTCGGCCCACGGTGCAGCGGAGGAAGCAGCGCCGCGGGCCCCGCACCAGCGGCGGCAGGCTGGTGGGCGCGGGCGCGTCGCCGGTACCTGCGGGAAGGGGAAGGAGCGAGGATCACACGGCGCCCGCAGGCCGCGCCGAGGCGCCCTCCCAACCGTCGCCGCCGGGGCCCGCCGCCACCACCACCGCCACCACCGTGGCCCTGCCCGCCCGGGGGAGCCCGCCGGACCCCACCTCGCCGCCGCTGCGAGCCGCCCGCCTTCGCGGCGAGCCCCTGCGGCCTCCTCTGCCTCATCGCGCCCCGCCGCTGCCCGGCAACCGCCGCCTCGGCGGGACCGCGCCGCCCCGGCGCGCCGCTTCCGGCGCGGCTCCGAGGCGGGACTACACCTCCCGTCATGCACTGCGGCCCCCCCTCCGCACCCTGCCCCTTGGAGACGCGGACTGCATTTCCCAGAAGGCCGCGGGAGGGCGCTTCCGGTGTTGGCCCCGGCGGACTCCATTTCCCATGGTGCCGCGCGGTGGCGCGGGGGGGAGGGGCTCTTCCGGCGGGGCGGAGAGGAGC